>NC_041223.1:39435943-39437206 GCF_002837175.3 Physeter macrocephalus
GCGGAGCGGCTGGGCCCGTGAGCCATGGCCGCTGAGCCTGCGCATCCGGAGCCTGCGCTCTGCAACGGGAGATGCCACAACAGTGAGAGGCCCTTGTACCGCCAAAAAAAAAAAAAAAAAAGAATGAAAGTTCTTTTGGATTGTTCTCGATATATGGCAGGCTCTTAATATTCAATCTTTGGGATCGTTGATTTTAGAATGCAGTCAATATTCATATGCAGTTACAAAATTCAATGTCCAAGATTCTCGTTATTTCAGTACTTCTAAATTAGTTATTTTTCTTCAGATGGTAAAGCAATACATCTTGAATTCACATATGCATAAAAGTCATTGCTGGACAGACTAAATGAAGCAATTTTTAAAATAGGTGTAACCTAAGTTTGCTTCACATAATGCTTTTAAAGTAAAGAATAGACATTTATCTGAGGAAATGATGTCAATAATGTTCTCTGGGTTTTACAATGTTTCTTAGATGTATTTCTGAAAGAACTTACAAAAATGCCCTCTATAATAGAAAATGCCTCCTGTTCTGCATTAATACTTGAATTATTGAACAAATATTAAGTGCCTACTATGTTCTAAGCACCATTTAGATGCTGGGGCTTCTGCAACAGATAAGAGAGATACTCATTATAACCCTTCATATAATCAGGTTGTGTGGAATATAAAGAAACAAGCAGTTTTAATACTTTCAGATATGGTTGCAAAATCCATAAAGTCAATCTGGGCATGTTTTTGATTTATATAGCAATGCTTTACCAATTGTTAACCTACTCTTAACAAATTGTGGCTTTATCACATAACACTCAAAATCTCTTATTTCATAAATAAATATTAAAACTTAATGAGATAGGTGGATTATATTAATGTCAGTTTCCTGGTTGTGATATTATAGTATAGTTTTGCAGAGATGTTAACCATTGGGGAAAGCTAGGTGAAGGATACGTGGGCTCTCTCTGCATTATTTCTTACAACTGTATGCGACTCTACAATGATCTCTAAATAAAAGGTTTAATTAAAAAGAAGTAAATAAATAAAATAATTCCATTATTTTAGTAAAAAAAAGTACCAAGGTATCAAGTACTTTAAGTTCATTTGGGGATTTACTGTAGCAAAACAATATTTTCTATTTTCATCTTACCATGAAGCAGTTCTATAGTTTGATCTTCATGAGCCATTTTTTTTTTTTTTTTTGGCTGTACGCGGGCCTCTCACTGTTGTGGCCTCTCCCGCTGCGGAGCACAGGCTCCAGATGCGCAGGCT
>NC_041223.1:39437287-39449241 GCF_002837175.3 Physeter macrocephalus
CCCGTGTCCCCTGCATCGCCAGGCGGACTCTCAACCACTGCGCCACCAGGGAAGCCCTTCATGAGCCTTTTATATAAGATCTAGACTAGGCAGCTATGATGATATTTTCACTAATAACTATTTAACATCAATAAAATAAATGTCAGAACAGTGCCTACGGATCAGAAGGTTCAGCTGGAAAGTAGCCTGTTGTTGATGGACTCTTCCCCTTTTAGTACTGGTGCTGCTGTTTACTGCCATCCTTCTGTGTAACCGTCCAACCCCCAGGGGGGAGGAGTGTTGTGTTCCTGCCTCTGTCTGAGGCTAGAACAAAATAGAAAACAATTCTGGATGAGACAGAGTGGAAAGGAGAAGAACTAAACTCAAGATTTCTCCAAACTGTTTTCATCACTGAAAACCCAATGATTAAAGTCAGCTGACATCATGGATGATGAAATCAGAATAATCCCTTGTTGCTTCCCTTGGCTTCTTTCTACCCACACTTTGCTTTATTCTGCTTCCTAAGCCCTTAGGCTCACATGGATTTGGCCAGCACGCCCCTCACCCCCATATCCCACATACTGCTAGCTGCAATTGTCATTCTCTTTCCTGGCCATCTGCAAGAAGTCTGTGGTTGGTTGACAGAATGCAAATGGATAGGATGGACCACACTGAAGAGTCAGTAGGGGTCCATCATGGTGAGGAGGGGCTAAACTCACCATCTCTTAACACAACTGCTACCTGGGAGCCTCGGCTCACTGGGCCCAGAGCTCATGCTGTATCCAATGGGCACACTGCCTCGCTGGGCTTTAACTCCTTTCCTGTGTTGTTTTCTACTCTGACAACAGAGCTGCTACCTGGAGGCACTGCCCTAAAGAGTAACTGTGCCATCTCAGGAGAGTGCTTGCCTCCAGAGTAAGGGCTGGAAAACCTCAAGGCTTTACGAATCACAAGGCTCTCTGTGGTGTTATTAACACACACACGCGCGCGCACACACACACACACACACACACACACACACACACACACAGAGTTGGTTACTTTGCATATTGATAAGCTCATGTTTTGAAACCTGTTACTACATAACAGCTTTTCCAAATACTGTGCACATCCTCGATTCCTATAAACTAAATACTTTGACTTTCTATGCCAGGCTTCTTTTATTATCATTTTAATAATGGCTTATTAAAAGCCAGGAAGGATTTCAAGTGGTTCACATTTATGAACTTATTTAATTTCCACAATATTTCTGTGAGGTTTTTTGTTGTTGTCTTGATTTTACATGTGAAGAACTTGCTGGTTGTTGCCAAGGCTATCTGGCTGGAGAACCCATGTCCATATGTATTGTATTAGACTGCCTCACAGTGTTTTACCTCTGTTCCTGATCACATTCTACTTGTTTTAATAAATCATCATCCTCTATTCTTTAGGCCCCATCAGCTTCTTCCAGTGTGTCTACTTGGATGGATACAATGGCTATGGATTTCAGTTTCCTGTCACTCCTGCACACCACCCTGGAGAGAGCTCTGGCCAACCAAGTTCTCCAGGACAGAAGCAACAAGGACAATAAGACACATATATACAGCCCTTACAAGTGCTTTAAGACTTTGAAAATAGGATCTTCTGTTTGTCCAGAGTGGCACGTGCAATTGTAATCATATAGTCCGGGGAATTTCTTTGAAACTGTTTTACTCTTCTGCCTGGTGTAGAAAGAAAGAGTGAGCAAAGGGACTGAATGATAAGTAGACAAGTTGGAGGGTCTGGCGCTCAAGAATCTGTCATTGGTTTGTTGCTGGGTGTGGGTACTTATGTTTTTCTATTTCCACTCACTGTAGGGTTGTTCACAAATTAAGTTAAATTTTACTTAATAATGGTCTTTTAAACATAATTGACACAATGACAAAATGACATTTCTGCCTTCAGTTAGATATTTACTTTTAAGTGAAAACACGGACTATGCTATAAGTTTAAAGTGTATAGGAGCTTATACAAAAGCTGCTCTTTTGCATCATGTAGGTATCTAAACTCAATTTACCCAGTAAGCTGATGTTTAATAGTTTTTAAAAAAATCTTTATTGGAGTATAATTGCTTTACAATGGTGTGTTAGTTTCTGCTGTATAACAAAGTGAATCAGCTATATGTATACATATATCCCCATATCCCCTCCCTCTTGTGTCTCCCTCCCACCCTCCCTATCCCACCCCTCTAGGTGGTCACGAAGCACAGAGCTGATCTCCCTGTGCTATGCGGCTGCTTCCCACTAGCTATCTATTTTACATTTGGTAGTGTGTATATGTCCATGCCACTCTCTCACTTCGTCCCAGCTTACCCTTCCCCCTCTCCGTGTCCTCAAGTCCATTCTCTACATCTACGTCTTTATTCCTGTCGTGCCCCTAGGTTCTTCAGAACCATTTTTTTTAGATGTTTAATAGTTTGATTTGATTTCTGTCAATCTCTATTTTAGTTTTGACTATGCTCTAAAGATGAGTAACAGTTGAGCCAAAGAATGCTTTAAGTTCCTTGTGATGCTCTTTTAGAGCTCAAAGTATCTCTGACCTTTAGACATGATAAGATGGAGTAGAAATGTTTGATGAATCTTATCTCTAAGATTTGTCTTGAATTACTATTAGGACATTCACTCCAGTGGAAATACACCATCCAATTAGGCAAGTCTGGTGAATCATTTGTTTAAGTATAAGCAAATGAGATGTAGAATTGTCAGATTTCTCCAGACTGTGCCCTAGTGAAAATGTCACCTGGGTGAAATTTTAGATCAGTCACTAAATTTGGGTGACAGATACAAGAGTATTTTCATTTCACTTTAATAGGATCATTCTATGGAGTTAAACAGGTTTTATTTCTCAAAACAGAAAAATATGAATGTCATTAGAGGTGAAGGAATACGTTTTAACCATAAGTGCTTCATGAGATGTCTTACTTATTTTTTAGGTAGTTGGTTACCAGTGTCAATGAAATGAATGACAATCTTTAACTTATTTTGATGATGCATCACTGGGAATAACTACTATAGTTTTGCCATCCTTTTGTCTCCCAGTGATATAAACGCTTGTGTTTTTTACCACATTTTTCTATCAACTCTAAAAGTCATGCCAGGGAATTCCCTGGTGGTCCGGAGGTTACTACTATGTACTTCCACTGCAGGGGGGAAGGGTCCCATCCCTGGTCGGGGAACTATGATCCCACATGCTGTGTGGCGTGGCCAAAATAAATAAATAAAAGTGGAAGTCATGCCACTGTGACCTTTATCATATTTACAGTTGCAATTCAACTTATGACACATTGACTCAGGAAATAAATTGAGTTATTCTTTCTGGCTTTATAATTATCTTCAGCAAAGTCTGAAGTAGCCAGAGCCGACACTAGCCAAGTCATTTATTTTCAAGGACTGCTACTAAGTTCTTTAGGTCCAAGATGTAGAACTCTGTTTTACTAGAATATCATTAGGGTAGGGCATCAGTAACATATTAATTATTAATAATGAATTTTCAGTGACTTTTGTGAAAAGTTGATCTTGGCCACAGGCTGGTGGACCTAACTTACACCACAAAAGCCAATGGTACAATGAACCAAGATTAATGACACTCCTTATGCGGGGTGCCTAGAAGTGTGTAACTTCAGTACTGACCAGATGGTACTATCTTGTAAAGCCTCTTCATGTAATAATGAAAACTTGTGGAAAGGACAGTGGATGAAGTTTATTGCTCAACTGCTGCCCCAGCTTGTCCAGTTTAATGACTAAAGGAATAGAGAGCAAATATGACAGTTTTCTCAATTTCATAGAGAAGAATGGTTTCATTCTTTTCCTTCAGTGACTATTGAGCATTTACTCTTTCTAGGGCACTGTGTTAGGCACTGGACTATATAAGAAAAATATCAGAGATAAATTCTTTTCCCAGTGCTATCCTGACACAATATGTGGCCTTGGAAAATTTGCTAAACATACTGCGCTTGTTTCCCTGTGTGTAAAATAGGGATTTCAGGACAAACAACCTTATACCTCACAGATGTACTGTGGACACTGACAAAATATCTTAATATAGATATGACATAAAAAAAATTTTCTGAAATAATACTTTTGGATGTGGCACTACTTTTCCCTCTGAGTGCATTTCTATATTATTTTGTTTCTTTCACGCTCATTATGAATGATTAAAAAAATAAAATATGACAATTTCTTGTAATTAGAATTAGACAAATGAATTATGACGTTAACGATATTAATAATAATTGTTAAGGTTTATCTGCTTAAAGTTACAGTGATAATAGCACATGAAAAATATTAACTAAACTCTCATCTGTTCGTACGAGTCCATCAAATAAAGTATTTGTGGTCCTTTCTTGTTTGTGCTTTACATTTTAAAAGGAAAAGATAAATGGTTGGTTAAAGTCATTGTCTTTAGTAGTTCACTCATAAATCATGTCATATTGGTCATGAATATGTAAGTAGTTAATAACTGTTTCAGTTCTTCATTTTGTCTAATTGGTATGAGCTACCCATCCCAACTCTTTACTCTGCCCCACACTTTACCTCTTATTAATAGATGAAGGTCTATAGAAAATAAATAACTACCTAAGGTTTTAAATTTACGTTTAGTTTTCATAAAGCCTGATAATGGGGCAAGGCTTTTTTGAAATAATTCCCATGAAAAGTGCTGGTATATTGTTTCCTTCTGGTACATCCCTGTCAAAACTCCTCATGGAAATATTGTGGAAACCGAAACTGTATATTGAGGGACTCATATTATTTCTTTGAGTTATTTTTCTGGAATAATCAGAGAGGCTAGCCAATATTATTGCTGATTGAAAACTCAGAGACGATCTAGCCCAACTGGCAATACAGAAAACAAACCTAGTCCCTATAGAAATGCATAAATTTGCCCAGTCACCAACCGAGTCAAAGCCAGGCCTAGAACATTAGTCTGCTAGCTCCCAAATGCCTTTAACTTTGTCCTTAGGGTGCTATTTCAAATCTTGGCTAGTTTATCCAGCATCTCAAATTTTATTTTTAAATTTTAATCAGTGTTAGAAATGTAATCCTGTGTGCAAAGACTTGCTTTTTTCTACGTGAGAGCCTAAAAGGACCTTAAGAGTTTCATTCATTTGCTTTAGAGATAAAGAAACTGAATCTCAAAGATGTTAGGTGACGTGCCAAAGGGATTGCTAGCTAGTAACAGAACTGGATTGAGAACCGGAATCTTCTGTTTTCTAATCCGCTGCATATAACCCACCCAGTGTGACTCCATATAAGTCTCCACCATCATCAACTTCCTATGTAATTTACACACTCATTAAGATGTGGAAACTCAGCACAATTTTCCAGGAACAGGCTTTCAGACAACACTCTTTGCCCTACTCCTTTCAGGCCAATACTGCTGCAACCCTGTACCTGTTCCCCTTCAATAATCATATATGTCCATAAAACATTTAGAAATTCCTGTGGATGCTTCCCTTTGTGTATAAAAATAGTTTTATTTTTCCACACAGTTTAACTGTAAAAAAGTCAAAAGTCACTGAAAGACCCCAAATAAAAAGAAAACAACTCTCTTTAAATTAATCTCAATGCATCCAAAGATGCAGGTTAACAAAATAAGTAAGAAAAACAGATGCTAACAAAAACACATTTAGACTCTAAAGGAAAGCTCAAAATAAATGATGAATTAGTGCATATTAATAATTAAGAGTCATACAAATTTCAGAAGAAGTGCATGTTAATAAAGTGGTAATAGCAAAAAAATTATTGGTTTCTCACACAGCCTTGTTCAGTTCCAGGCCATGTGCCCTCTTCAAGATCATCAATTTCTGAGTCAATTCTCCATGTTGAAATTTTAGCAAGAACTAACTGCTTGCATTAGGTCATTAGGGTATTTTACGTTTTTTCCCCACTACATCCAAAGCTCTCTTAAATAAGTTAATAAGAGGTTGGGATCCCTCTGAGTAGGAGGGATCCCTCAGGATCTCTCTGAGTAGAGTTTCCGGGTCAGATGTGTTTTCAGAACAAGTCTGCTGTGGTAGAGAGCCCTGTGGCCTAAGGGTCCTCAAACTTGAGGTCAGATTCTAATTCTAGAGTAACTGGTCATTCATCTCCTCTGTTGCTCAGTTCTTCATCTCGAAATGAAAACAAATGTTCCTGCCACACAAGGTCATTCATCTTTGGTGAGGAAAGTTACAGGAAAGTACCTTGGAAAGTAATATTGTTGACCTTTCAAACTCCTTCTGGTTTTGTTATTAAATGGTCCAGCTATGCTCTGAACTGGAGACCTAGCGTTGCTAAGTGTCATGAGCTAAAGCAGCAAATGAAAGCCAGACCGCATGAGCCAAACACAAAAATGGGAACGTCACCACTGGCAAAAAAATTTTTGCTTTAAAAAAATTCACTCTTTTGTGTTCTTTTCATGGAGCTGCTATAAATCAGTGACAGCAGAATATCCTTCAAACCATTGAATCAGAACCCGAGGAGCTTGTAAGATATCTGTGAAAAGGTAGTGCTCTGAATGTAAAGCTGAGACAGAACACCAATTGACTCTTGTACCCTAGACACTGCCACAGAATTGAACATTTGTTAGAATGTCTGAAGGTGTTTCAGCAATGTAAGTTAGTGAAGGCAGTGTCAAAATAAATACTACTGCATCTTAAAACAATTAACATACGTCTTGGCTTAGAGAAGAACTCTCTCCCTCTCATATTCAGAATTCAATGGCAAATCATTTGTATATTTGTATATATTTGATGCCATCATGGACAGAGTTGGGATGACCTGAAAGGAAAGTACATTCTTTAAAAAGGAGGCACTATTTTATAGAAAAGACAAGACAGCTCTGAATTCCAGCAATTTTGAGGGACAAATGTAGCAAACAATTCAATTTTTTCATCTTTGGAACATCAACGCATGAAAAAATATTTTTTAAATTGGGAATACATTAAAGTTGCTCAAAGTCAAAATGGTATTAAAGGTATACATTGAAAGTATCATCTCATCCCATCCTTGCTTCAGTTTCCCATCCACTCCTTTACTTCCCACAGCTAATCACATTGACAGATTCTTGTGTAGTCATCCTATGAAAATACAAATGTAAACTAATACATGTTCTCATTTTGATACTTCTCTTACACAAACAGTACATATCACAAACATTGTTCTGTACCTTCCTTTCTTCATCTAATGTATCTTCAATTATTTATGTCAGTATATACAGAGCTTCCTTATTAACGTAGACAGATATAGATAGATAGATGTATTTTATGCACACATCTTGAGTGGAGAGCTGGAGGCATCTATGAAACCACCACTCAGGTCAAGATATAGAACCTTAACAGTGCTGCAGAAGCCTCATTCATATCTCATCAAGTTAATATCCCCTGGATAACCACTATTCTGACTTTATCATCAAAGAAATGTCTTGACTGTTTTGACCTTCATATAAATGAAATCATAAATTATGCGTCTTTATATCCAGTTTCTATTCTATGTAATTATCATTACACAGGTTAGACTCATTCATATTGTTATTGTTTATATTCTAAAGAAGCAGTTTATTCATTTTCATTGTTTTATAGTATTCATGTATGTATATACCAAAGAATTTATTTATACATTCTATTGTGGGTGAGTATTTGGACATCTCCAGTTTCTGTCCAGTGTAATAGCACTGCTATAAATATCCTTGTTAGTTTCTTATATTGCATACATATGTACATGGGTGGGGGTGTTATAGCTCAGAGGTGAATTGTTGACTTATAGAGTATGTGAATGTTCATTTTTAGTAGATAATTCCAAACAGTTTTCTAACTGGTTGTAACAGTTTGCACTCCAACAACAGAGTATGAAATTCCAGCTGCCTCAATCCTTGCTTATACTTGCTATTGTCATTTTGTTCATTTTAACTTCTAGTGGGTACGTAGTCATACATCACTCTTGTAAATTGGATTTCCCTGCTGACCAATGATGTTGAGAACTTTTAATATATTTATCGATCATTTGGAAATCCTCTTTTATATAAAACTTGCTTAAATTTTGTGGACTTTTGTTAAGTAGATTTTTGTCTTTTTTTTTTTAAGGAATACCTTTGGCTTCACATAGATCTAGTTTTGAGTTTTCATATTTTCTTTGTTTCCACGTTTTGCTGAAGATACAAGAGTTTGGACCTTTTTAGTTGTTTCATTTATTTTGTTCTCATAGTTGTTCCATGTAGTTTCCACGAAGTGGCAAGATTTGGAAATCAGCATATACACCATGTTTCTATTAGAACCAGAATAACATTCATTTAAAGAAAATAAAATTATTTTTGAAACTAGAAAATAAATTGAATTAAATTGACAGTTCTAAATGGCAGTACTCTATTGCTAATGCCAGCATAGTGTTAAGTTTTTGATGACTGAAATATAATGCACAGACTTTTATAATTAATAATCCTTTGTTTCTTTTCAAGTTGTTTCATTTGGTGTGGATGAGGAAATCAAGCAAACTTTTTTCAGAGATGAAGAAATTTTAATTTGTAACTGTTACTTTCTTTAATTCTGAGGATGGTTAGGCAAAAATTTTCCAATGGGTCATTTTGAATAACAAAAGTCTGGTGCCTCCATTTCAGATATCTGGAAATAATGCCCACTTTTAATCTCATTATGAGTCATATAAAAATATTTTAAAGAAATCAAAAGGTCATGATTCACATCATTAATACCCTCAGCTTTAAAACTGCACCTTTGATGTAAAGCAGTCTTTAGTTCTTCTTAGTTCAAAGGAATCTTTGCTTGAAATTGATGACAAATCCCATTCACATTTCATTTTATTCAGTTCCATTAGAGCTTGTAACTAACCCCTTGTCTAGTGAGGAAAGAACTTATCACATGTATGCCTAAAACGACTTAGCTAGACCGCTTACCTCTGCTAAAGCTGTTCAAAATGAAAAGGCTGAAAATGACTTAAATCCATGTTGTTAATATCCATCTTACTGAAATTTGCAATTGTAAATCCAATTACAGAGTATTTTTTTCATCTGTTGAGTGGGAATTGGTAAATGTTATTTGTCTCATTGGTTATTTCCTATTGCTTTCTACTACAACATTATGCTAAAACAGAACAAAAATAAAGCATATTTAGTGTGATGATTGCTTAGAGCACATTTTGAGAAATAATATAGAAATCGTGCTTTACATTTTGTGTAAAATGGCCAAAAGGAGCACATTTTATATAAAATGGAATGTCTACAGTAGAAAATGGGACCACAACATAGTTACATTTTCTGTAATTTAATTTCAGTGGTACCACCTTTAGTCAAGTAAGGAGCAGCCTTTTGAAATAGGGAAAATAATTTTGAAACAGAGTGAAAGATTTTTATTCTTTGATTACCAGGCCAATTTTTTGGTATATAAACATACTTTTCACGTATCTAAGAGGGTAAAACTCAAACCAGATTAAAATAATCACAATCGGGCTTCCCTGGTGGCGCAGTGGTTGCGCGTCCGCCTGCCGATGCAGGGGAACCGGGTTCGCGCCCCGGTCTGGGAGGATCCCACATGCCGCGGAGCGGCTGGGCCCGTGAGCCCAATCTTTCCATAGGAGATTAATAATAGAATATATTAATAATTAAATTAATAATCAAAAGAATCAAGATACTAGCTGATAGTTAATGAGGAGATTGTTTTGTAAATGAAACATCAACTTGATAATGACAGGAACAAGTAACTTTGTCTTTCAGAAATGATTGGTTACATTAAATTTTTAAAAAATGAATGTTTAAGAAACTTGCTTATTATGCATTTCTTTTTAAAAAAATATTTGTTTGGTTGTGCTGGGTCTTAGTTGTAGCAGGTGGGCTCCTTATTTGTGGCTCCAGGGCTCTTTAGTTGCGGCTCACCAGGTCCTTAACTGTGGCATGTGAACTCTTAGTTGCAGCATGCATGTGGGATCTAGTTCCCTGACCAGGGATCGAACCTGGGCCCCCTGCATTGGGGACTTGGAGTCTTATCCACTGTGCCACCAGGGAAGTCCCTGTATTTCTTACTTATAAAATAATATTGATTTGAAAAACAATAAAGTAGTTATGAATAGCTTTAAATGCCTAGAGAAGAATATTGTGAGTATAGAAACCTTGAATTTGAAGAGATAAACCAGTAATTTGACAAACAGGATAAAGATCAGAACAGTTTATTGATTTGCCTAAGATCACAAGCTTGTTCCAAGCAGAACTGAAATGTGATGTGATTTTTGATAGCATATAGCTAGCAAAATGAAAATCAAGTGATCTACCTAATTTTACTTTCCACAATATTAATTTAATGATATGAGTATGATTAAAGATTTGCTATATTTGATAAAATTTGTTATTAAAACCAATTATTTATTCTGTGTTTAAGATGTTCACTGCTGGGAATTCCCTGGAAGTCCAGTGTGTAGGACTCAGCGCTCTCACTGCCGGGGTTCGATACCTGGTCGGGGAACTAAGATCCTGCATCCCACATGCCGCACCAGGCAGCCAAATAAATAAATAAATAAAATTTCTTCAGTTTCTTCTGTTACATTTACTGTTCCCTTCTGTTAAATAATTAAATGATATGTTCTTTATTTTAAGCTTTAAGACAAGGACCACTGTAGTGTTTTTTTAATGGTCACAATTGTGCATTTTTCTTAAATAATCTTGCAGATAGGAGCCCTCAGTCAAGCGGTATTTTGCAATAGCGTGAGTGTGAGGAAGATAGCCATGCCTATCTAATAACCCACTTGTGATGAAACTTCAAGTTCCACTGAAACTCACTCCAAAATCAGGAAATGTTATGTCAACTTTTGGAAGATAAGTGTTTTTTTTTTTTAAATCTTTTTGGAGCCTTCTTTTTTTCTAATTTTTATTTTATATTGGGATATAGTTGATTAACAATGGCTGTGTTAGTTTCAGGTGTACAGCAAAGTGATTCACTTATACATATACATGTATCTATTCTTTTTCAAGTTCTTTTCCCATTTAGTTTAACACAGAATACTGAGCAGAGTTCCCTGTGCTGTACAGTAGGTCCTATTGGTTATCTATTTTAAATATAGTAATGTGTATATGTCATTCCCAAACTTCCCATTTATTCCCCCCGCACCTTTCCCCTTTGGTAACTATAAGTTTGTTTTCTATGTCTGTGAGTCTGTTTCTGTTTTGTAAATAAGTTCATTTGTATCATTTTTTTTTTTTTAGATTCCACATATAGTGATATCATATGATATTTGTCTTTCTCTGTCTGACTTACTTCACTTAGTACGATAATCTCCGGGTCCATCCATGTTGCTGCAGATGGCATTATTTCATTCTTCTTCTTTTTTTTTTTTTAATGGGATTCTGGAATAGAAAAAGGAGATTTCTTTTTTTTTTTTTTTTTAATGGGATTCTGGAATAGAAAAAGGAGATTAGCAAAAACGAAGGAAATCTGAATAAAAGATGGGTAACAGTAGATAATAATGTATTAATATTGATTCATTAATTCTGACAATGTGCACATTAATGTAAGCTGTTAATATTGATAGTAGGGAAAACTGGGTATATGCTATATGGGAATTCTCTCTATTATCTTTGAAATTTTCTGTAAATATAAAACTATTCTCAAATTAAAATTTTATTAAAATTAATTACATCAAAATAAATCTATCAATTCAAAGTAATCCATATCAAACTCCTCAAAGGATTCCCCCCCACTGGCAATAATGCCAATTAAAAAAAAATTTTTTTAATTGGGGTATAGTTGTTTCACAACGTTGTGTTTGTTTCCACTATACAGCAAAGTGGAGTTCCCTGTGCTACACAGCAGGTTCTTATTAGTTATCTGTTGTATACATATTAGTATCTATATGTCAATCCCAATCTCCCAATTCACCCCCCACCCCACTACTTTCCCCCCTTGGTGTCCATACGTTTGTCTCTACATCTGTGTCTCTATTTCTGCCTTGCAAACCGGTTCATCTGTACCGTTTTTCTAGATT
>NC_041223.1:39449433-39455408 GCF_002837175.3 Physeter macrocephalus
GGTTCTCTTTTCTCCACACCCTCTCCAGCATTTATTGTTTGTAGATTTTCTGATGATGCCCATTCTAACCAGTGTGAGGTAATACCTCATTGTAGTTTTGATTTGCATTTCTCTAGTAATTAGCGATATTGAGTATTTTTTCCTGTGCCTCTTGGCCATCTGTATGTCTTCTTTGGAGAAATGTCCATTTAGGTCTCCTGCCCATTTTTTGATTGGGCTGCTTGTTTTTTTGATATTAAGCTGCATGAACTGTTTATATATTCTGGAGATTAATCCCTTTTCAGTTGGTCACATTGTTTGCAAATATTTTCTCCCATTCTGAGGATTGTCTTTTCATTTTGTTTATGGCTTCCTTTGCTGTGCAAAAGCTTTTAAGTTTCATTAGGTCCCATTTATTTATTTTTATTTTTATTTTCATTACTCTAGGAGATGAGTCCAAAACGATATTGCTGTGATTTTTCTCAGTGTTCTCCCTATGTTTCCCTCTAGGAGTTTATGGTTTTGATCAATTCTGAAAATTTTAGTCATTAGCTCTTTCCAATATGTTACTGCCCTTCATCCTTCTGAGGCTCCAGTTACAGATACATTAGACCACTTGATTTTGTCCCACACATCACTGCCACTCTGCTCGTCACTTTTAGGTCTTTTCTCTTTCTATGCTTCCATTCAGAAATTTTCTGTTGCTGTCCTTACAAGTTCACTGACCTTTTCTTCTACAATATGTAGTGTGCTGATAAACACACACAGTGATATTCCATTTCACATACTTTATAATTCTTCTTTAAGTATTCCTTTTTGTTATTTTTATCTTTCACATTTTCTTTATCATTATACTAATTTTTAAAATCCTTTAGCATATTTAGTATAGCTATTTTAAAGTCTTTTTCTGCTAATTCCATCATTTCTTGTCATTTCTGGGTCTTTTTCTGTTGACTGATCTTCTGATATGGGACACATGTTTTTGATTCTTTGCATGTCTAGTAAATTCAATTAATGCTGGATATTTTTTGCCTTGTTGAGTTCTAGAATTTTTGCCTTCTTTTAAAAAAGGTTCAAGTTTTTTCTGGAAATCAATCAATCAAGTTGGATCAGCTTTTTCCCTTAAGGCTTACTCTTAACTTTCATGATCCATTATTTTAGTCTTCTACTGTCTGTAGTCTCCACTAAATGTTCTGGGTGTTCAGTGAGCAGTCTCCACTCTAGCTGGTCAGAATGCACTGAGAGCGCTCAGGGAATTGCTCCGGTTACAATGCTCCAGATCGTATTTACCCCGATTATAGAACTCCACTCTACGTAAGCATACATTAGCATTCAGGAACTGACTCCATACATATTTATTGAAACTCTTTTTCTCTGTACCTCCTCCTCTCTGGTAGTCTACTGTGCAAAGACCTGTCATTTCAGTCTACCTGAACCTGTTCTCTTTTCCTTAATGCAGCAAACCTGCCATGTTCTCCTTGGGTTCCCCCTCATTCACCATTGCTCAAAAAATTCCTCCAAACAGAATAATGTGGTGATCACTGTTCTTATATCATTTGCTTCCTTCCTGTCATGAATCAGTGTTCTACTAAGCTTGTTCTCCAATTTCCAAAGACAGTTACATCATACAGTTACTCCAATAAGTTTGGAAGTGGAAGTACCAAAAACCCTTTCACATTTTTTACAGAATGTCTGTCAGCATCACCAGCCCAGCCTCCGTAGGCCTAAATTTCTTTCATCATATCCCTATGAAACCATCTCAGGAGGGAAATGACTTGGTTAACAGGATCACAGA
The DNA here is from genome assembly GCF_002837175.3 of Physeter macrocephalus. Lineage (NCBI taxonomy): Eukaryota > Metazoa > Chordata > Mammalia > Artiodactyla > Physeteridae > Physeter > Physeter macrocephalus. The sequence goes on from NC_041223.1 coordinate 39,451,208, forward strand.
AAGAAAGTGATATGAGAATTGGGTATAAGAAGATACAAGGGCTGGGGGAACAGACAAGGTATGCTGTTTTTCAGCCTAAGCCTATGCAAATCATTAAGGTATAAGAATGAGATGAGATAAAAACGGATTCTCATTCATACAACACCCCCAGTTTTCCTGTGGGGTAGGAGTGGGGCTAGAAACAAAGCGCAAAGTAAACATTGAAATTTGCTTTATAAGAAAAAAAGAAATTTAGAGATAAAGTCTCTTGGTGATAACTATCTGTACCCTGAGATGAATTTATTGTTTATTAAAAGCATATTCACTTAATGGGAATAGCATAATTAGCAAGTTTATAAAAATTAGAATGCTGAAGAAAAGTATAATGGCTTTTATTATAATTTACTGTATAACAGAAATTAAAAGTAATTGGTTTAAATATGAAATTTTGTGAAAAATCTTTCTAAATGGTGCTATTTTTTCAAAAATTTCACTGCAATTTTAACCCTGAGATAATAAATTAAGTAATAAAACGCCTTTATGGTTGCATACTAAACAGAAGGTGCCCAGGGGGGAAAATGATTTGATCAATTATCCAGAAGTTTTTGTCAGATCAGAATCTATGTATGAGGCTTTAGCTGGTCATGAGTTTCCCAACATCCAGCATCACCTTTTAATTTTCTTGGGCGCGGGCCAAGGCTTATGCCTGCCCCTCCTCTGCTCTCACAGCCACATCTTCATGCTCTCAAGCCCACCTTCCTTTCCTGCTTCTGTCTTCCACCATTATTGCTTCGACTTCAGCAAACTTGAAAGAGGAAAATGGTAAGGACATTTTCTTCCAGAGATAATTTGTATTTTTTTCCCCAGAGCTAAGGAATCAAAAACTCTGCCAAGAATTAAGTCCAGGAACAATAAATTATTTTAAAGAAGGCAACTTACCTGTGTTCCAAAAATAATGTTGTCTTGGCAGTTCCCACTCAGCATCCTCCGGAAGTGACCTTGTCACAAGGAAGCAGGTCAGAGAATCTAGCAACCCTTCCCAATACAGTGCTCAAGAGCATTTAAGCTTTGGCAGCAGATAGAACCTCCTAATGTGAAAGACCAAAGGAATGTAGAAAGGGAGCAGCAAAAATACACATGCTTATTGGGCCTTATAGATTGTTTTCCAAAAGAGTAAGTATTCCAAAATATCTTCCTTCAGTGCTCTCCTACTTGGACTTTAACTTTTTCATCTGTGTATAGTAATCAACTTTAAATTTAGGTTAGAATCAATATTCCCATTCTTCTCAAGAAGTTCCATCCATCTATCCTTTCAATCTTAGAGACTCTGTATTGCACCTTAACTTTTTCTCTCAACTTCTGGAGATGCTACATTCTCTTGTCTGGGCTGCCCTTTCTAAAGCAGGTGCCATGGTGAAGCATTTTCCTACTGATTTTTTTTAAAGAAAAGGTAATTTAATCAGCATGTGTCATTTTCTGCTCCCTTGCAATTCATTGCCTCTGATGCCATCTCCTAAAAACAACCTTTCCCCCCCATTTGGTTCAATTTCTACAGAGCTGTGGGGAAACTCTACTATGCTAATGATGAGACAGATAAGTGGTTTACTTAAATTAGCAAACACATCCAATTACTCTGCGAACTTAACAAGAAAAATCATTATCAGCACAGAATAGATAAGCCCTGTTGTGTGTGTGTGTGTGTGTGTGTGTGTGTGTGTGTGTGTGTGTGTTTTATCCTTCTTTGGAGAAAATTTCATCTGTGCCAAAAAGCTCCCATCGAAAGGATTAATGGTTGACTGTTTAAAGTCGACTTCTCTAAATTGAAAGCACAATAAGAGAGTTTGTTAACTACACTTTTCTAGTTGACTTCTTATACGTGCAAATACATATTTGTAATGTCGGTTCTCTGTGCTATTCCTGTAAGTATTCTATTAAAATAAATTCATTCTTTATAAAAATTAAAAAGAAAAAAGGAGAGAGTTTGTGTTTCAGCCTGTCTCTCAGTTAGAGGGCTATAAAGTTGTAACCCAGACTGGTGGCTTTAACTATGAGAATTATGTCCCCTAATAGCTACCCTATTGCATTTATCTGTAAAAGCCAAGCATTGTCTCTCTTTTAAAAGAAACCATTAAACATTTCTCATATTATTTTTATGTTACCTAGGAAAAAAAATTCAGAGATTATAAATTATAGGTCTTCCAATAAGAAACCTGGGCAACAATCTCACATCAATTCATTTTAGAAATTTTTTTTTTTTTTTTTTTTTTTTTTGCGTTACGCGTGCCTCTCACTGTTGTGGCCTCTCCCGTTGCGGAGCACAGGCTTCGGACGCACAGGCTCAGCGGCCATGGCTCACGGGCCCAGCCGCTCCGCGGCATGTGGGATCTTCCCGGACCGGGGCACGACCCCGTGTCCCCTGCATTGGCAGGCGGACTCTCAACCACTGTGCCACCAGGGAAGCCCCATTTTAGGAATATTTGATGAACATTAGTTGTGTGCCGGGTGCAAAGGCACCGTTGCTAGGGCTGATGATACCCCAGTGAGTAAGCTCTAGTTCTTGCCTTCAAGCATCTGAAGTCAAGGAGGAGAGATGGATCTGTAAACAAATGTGAAACAATGAATCGAAGCCTATAAAATGGTCACACACACTCTGTTGTAGGAGACTAGATGAGTATGTGCTGAATTCTGTCCTCTGTGGTATAAGAAAAAGGATTGGGAACATTTAAAGGGAGACCTGACAGTGGTAAGGTGGAAGACAAGACCGTAGAAGGCAATTCAACGAAAGGGGAAGTATCAGCAAAGGCTCGGGGTTGGGAAAATATGTAATTTGATGACATTTTTAAGGAATAGAAAGAAGCACTGTATGGAAGTAGAGGATGAGTGGTAAGAAACTGAGGAGCATAAAGTAGTGAATCAAAAATGGTACCAAGGTGTCTGCTTTGGTGACTGAGTGTGAAATTCATGATGAATAAAATATTGATTGCCATCTAAATTTTAGAAAAAGACTACATGATATCACTCAGAATGTTTAACTAAGGAATCTATGATATCTATTGCCTGGTTATCCTAACTATGAACTTAAATGAGATCTAATATCACACTATGATCTACTGAAACAGACACAAATTAATTGCTTTTGATGCTAAGTGATGTTTCTTTCCAGAATTCCTGAGTGTTACAGACAATTTGTCTTCATTCACTTCTTTCAAATGATATCTCATGGAAATTATTCCTGAGGATCCAAACATTCTCCTATTCCTACAACCAGAACTGAACTGACTGGAAGAATGAATAAAAGCAAACTCGCTAAGGTGTAATTTATGTAAATGCTAGCTTCTCAAACATATTTATGGGCCGTACTAATTTCACAATGCTGCTATCTTATACCAGTGGGCTATTTACTATTTTTTAGCTGAATAGCTCAAAACCTTGAATTTTCTATTATCTGGTTTAATAGTTTCCAAGTAAATCTTCAGAAGAAAACTATTTGCAAAGATATTAATTCTCAAGCCAGGAATCTGTCTGTGTCCACACACTGTTCCTTACACGATCCCTTTCCTCCTGAGCCACTACTTCCCCCACTAAATTCTGACAATTCTGTCTTCCCAGTGTCCGTCCACTTCTCTCCCCCTCCACTGCTATTTCCTTGGTTCAAGTTACCTACATTCATCACCTGGTAACTATAACAGTGTTCTAAATGCTCTCTCTACCTCCAGTCTTGTCCCCTCAGTCCATATCCCATACTGTCATCAAAGTTAAGTCTTTCACTTGAATGTATAATTATGCCATTCTCCTGCTGTTTCCCGTTGGTGGTTTCCCATTGCCACTGGAATAGAGTGTAAAGTCATCAGGGAATACACCACCCTTCCCTGCCTGTGTTCAAACTTTCTGTGCAGATTGATCTGTTACAGCTCCTTGTAGCCATTCCCTCTTACTCTATGTTTTTGCAAAGCTGGAACGTGTTTAAGCTCCCACCAGCATAGCCTGACACCTCACCCTATATATTCCCCAGATCCTCTTTTGCTTAACTCCTACTTATCCTTTAAGAATCAGTTTCATAGGGGCTTCCCTGGTGGCGCAGTGGTTGAGAGTCCGCCTGCCGATGTAGGGGACACGGGTTTGTGCCCCGGTTCGGGAGGATCCCACATGCCGCGGAGCGGCTGGGCCCGTGAGCCATGGCCGCTGAGCCTGCGCGTCCGGAGCCTGTGCTCTGCAACGGGAG
>NC_041223.1:39455618-39486934 GCF_002837175.3 Physeter macrocephalus
GATGTAGGGGACACGGGTTCGTGCCCCGGTTCGGGAGGATCCCACATGCCGCGGAGCGGCTGGGCCCGTGAGCCACGGCCGCTGAGCCTGCGCGTCCGGAGCCTGTGCTCCGCAACGGGAGAGGCCACAACAGTGAGAGGCCCGCGTACCGCAAAAAAAACCCAAAAAAATCCAAACAAACAAACAAAAAAAAACGAAGCTTCATCGTCATACTGGAATAATCAGAACAAGGAAAATGGCAGAAAGTCAAATTATATGGAAGCTTAGAAGTAAAAATCAGAAAGCAGTATAGATAGAGCCAATTTTGTAACCACATCAGAGTAGAGAGTCAGGATAATATTGTGGAAAAAACAAAGAGGAGAAGGCCATAGAGGTGATGGAACACAGATTAATCACCCAGAAAGAGAAAGTCCCACCTTAAAGGCTTATCTGTTGAGAACATGTCTGATACTTAGTTGCCCAGAGTACCAACTACTGGAGAATTGGAAAAAGTGACTAAAACTACAGACACATCCCAAGATACTGCAAGTTTGGTTCCAGACCTCCACAATAAAATAAATATCACAATAAAGGAAGTAACACGAATTTTTTTCTCAGCGCACATACAAGTTATGTCTACAGTATACGGTAATCTATTAAGTGCACAATAGCACTATGTCTAAAACAACAATGTGCATACCTTAATTTAAAAATACTTATATTGCTAAAAAATGATAACCATGATCTGAGCCTTCAGCGAGTCATAACCTTTCTGCTGGTGAAGGGTCTTGCCTCAGCGTTGATGGCTTCTGACTGATAGGGTGGTGGTTGCTGAAGGCTGGGCTGGCTGTGGCAGTTTGTTTAAAAGAAGACAGCAATCAAGTTTGTCCCATCGATTGACTCTTCCTTTCACGAATGATTACTCTGTAGCAGGCAATGCTGTTGGACAGCATTTTGCAAACAGTAGAAATTGTTTCAAAATTGGAGTCAATTTTCCCAAACCGCGCTGCTCCTTTATCAACTAAGTTTATGTAATATTCTAAATCCTTTCTTATTTCAACAATCTTCACAGCATCTTCACCAAGAGCAATTCCATCTCAAGAAGCCACATTCTTTGCTCGTCCATTAGAAGCAACTCCTCATTCGTTCATCATGAGATGGCAGCAATTCAGTCACATATGGAGGCTCCACTTCTAATTCTAGTTCTCTTGCTATTCCCACCACATTGCAATTTCTGCCTCCACTGAAGTCTTGTACCTCTGAAAGTCATCCATGAGGGTTGGAATCAACTTTTTCCAAACCCCTGTTAATACTGATATTATGACCTCTTCCCATGAATCACAAATGTTCTTCTTTTTTTGGCTTTTTTTAAAATTAATTTTTATTGGAGTATAGTTGCTTTGCAATGTTATGTTAGTTTCTGCTGTACAGCAAAATGAATAAGCTGTACATATACATATAGCCCCTCTTTTTTGGATTTCCTTCCCATTTAGGTCACCACAGTGCATTAAGGAGAGTTCCCTGTGCTATACAGTATGTTCTCATTTGTTGTCTATTTTATACGTAGTATCAATAGTGTATATGTGTCACTCGCATTCTCCCAATTCCTCCCACCAGCCCCCCTTCCTGCCTTGGTATCCATATATCGCAGCAAGATCTTTTTTGACCCACCACCTAGAGTAATGAAAATAAAAACAAAGATAAACAAATAGGACCTAATTAAACTTAAAAGCTTTTGCACAGCAAAGGAAAACATAAACAAGAGGAAAAGACAACCCTCAGAATGGGAAAAATATTTGCAAACGAAGCAACTGACAAAGGATTAATCTCCAAAATATACAAGTGTGGCGAGCATTGCCCTCTGAGGAATGCGCCATTAAGACCCTCATAAGCCTCAGGGCCCGATTGTACTCTCCTTGGTATGCATCCTGGACTTTATGGTATGAACGTAAAAAAGGAGATGGCCTTTGGCCAGATCGCTCCAGGGACCTGCTCAGATACTGAGAGTCCCTGGTAATACTGATATTATGACCTCTTCCCATGAATCACAAATGTTCTTCTTTTTTTGGCTTTTTTTAAAATTAATTTTTATTGGAGTATAGTTGCTTTGCAATGTTATGTTAGTTTCTGCTGTACAGCAAAATGAATAAGCTGTACATATACATATAGCCCCTCTTTTTTGGATTTCCTTCCCATTTAGGTCACCACAGTGCATTAAGGAGAGTTCCCTGTGCTATACAGTATGTTCTCATTTGTTGTCTATTTTATACGTAGTATCAATAGTGTATATGTGTCACTCGCATTCTCCCAATTCCTCCCACCAGCCCCCCTTCCTGCCTTGGTATCCATATATCGCAGCAAGATCTTTTTTGACCCACCACCTAGAGTAATGAAAATAAAAACAAAGATAAACAAATAGGACCTAATTAAACTTAAAAGCTTTTGCACAGCAAAGGAAAACATAAACAAGAGGAAAAGACAACCCTCAGAATGGGAAAAATATTTGCAAACGAAGCAACTGACAAAGGATTAATCTCCAAAATATACAAGTGTGGGCTCCCCAGAGCCAGTCCGCGCCGGCGAGCAGCAGGATGTTCGTGGCGCCGCGCCCCGGGCGCTGAGACCGAGCCCGCGAGACAGTGGCATTCCTTTCTTTTAGGGCACAATGACTGTGCAAAGTCCCTGCAGATATGGTGGCGACTAAGCCGAGATAAAAGACCAGTTCTATAGAACAATGTTTATACAAAGTTTCTGCTTTAGGGCACAATGACTGTGAAAAGTCCCTGCTTTAGGGGTATATATATGACTATGCTTTGTTATTAAACTTGCCTTGCAACCATCAGTTGTTTGTGCCCTTCTGATCCCATACCTTGGTGCTTTCAGTTCCCTACCCCCTCTAGTCGACTGTTGCTGCACTTTTTGAGGACCCGCCGCGGCTGGCGGCATACAAGCAGTTTATGCAGCTCAATATCAGAAAAACAAACAACCTAATCAAAAATTGGACAAAAGGCGTAAATAGACATTTCTCCAAAGAAGACATACAGATGGCCAAGAAACACATGAAATGATGCTCAACATCACTAATTATTAGAGAAATGCAAATCAAAACTACAATGAGGTATCACCTCACACCGGTCAGAATGGCCATCATCAAAAAATCTACAAACAATAAATGCTGGAGAGCGTGTGAAGAAAAGGGAACCCTCTTGCACTGTTGGTGGGAATGTAAATTGATACAACCACTATGGAGAACAGTATGGAGATTCCTTAAAAAACTAAAAGTAGAACTACCATATGACCCAGCAATCCCACTACTGGGCATATACCCTGAGAAAACCATAATTCAAAAAAACACATGCAAAAAACAAAAACAAAAACACATGCACCCCAATGTTCACTGCAGCACTATTTACAATAGCCAGGTCAGGGAAGCAACCTAAATGCCCATCGACAGATGAATGGATAAAGAAGATGTTGTGCATATATACATTGGAATATTACTCAGCCATAAAAAAGAATGAAATTGGGTCATTTATAGAGATGTGGATGGACCTAGAGACAGTTATAGAGAGTGAAGTTAGTCAAAAGAGAAAAACAAATATCGTATATTAATGCATATATGTGGAATCTAGAAAAATGGTACAGATGAACTTGTTTGCAAGGCAGAAATAGAGACATAGACATAAAGGACAAACTTATGGACACCAAGGGGGGATATGGGGGGTGGGACGAATTGGGAGATTGGCATTGACATATATACACCAATATGTATAAAATAGATAATTAATGAGAACCTGCTGTATAGCACAGGGAACTCTACTCAATGCTCTGTGGTGACCTAACTGGGAAGGAAATCCAAAAAAGAGGGGATATATGTATACATATAGCTGATTCACTTCACTGTACTGTAGAAACTAATACAACATTGTAAAACAACTATACCCCAATTTAAAAAAAAAAAGAACCCTGGGGTTTTTGGAATTGTAAATGAGCACTGGCCTCAACTTAAAGTCACCAGCTGCACTAACCCTTAACAAGAGAGTCATTCTGTCCTGTGAAGCTTTGAAGCCAGACATTCACTTCTCCTCCCTATTTTTGAAAGTCCTAGTGGCACCTCCTTCCAATAGAATTGGAACTGTCCTGTATACACTGAAAATCATTTCAAATTGACCAGCAAATGACATATAATGTCCACTCATAGTTACTATAAGAACAAAACAAACAAAATTCAAAACATTTCAGTTGCTGAAAACTGCCTTCCCCCTAACAGTCATAAAGTAGATGAAAACTGTAATACCATATTCCAATTTGAATTAAATACCCCTGAGCAGACACTGGAAAACATTTTAAAAAGTTCAAATCAAAAATTCAAATATAAGAAAACATTTTTATAGTAAAATATATGAAATAAGACAAGTGAACTCAAACTCAAAAGAAATTGAATAAAAAATTATTTTACAATAAAGACTAAATTATAAGATGACCAAAGGAAAATGATAAAATAAAAAATCTATCAGGTATTTGATAAAAAATACAGAAACACTAGAGTAACTCTCACTGACAAGGCAAGGATTTTCACTACCATCACTACTATCACTATTTGTAGATTATATACCTGGAAAACTAAAGGTAATCTCTTTTAAAATCAATACAATAAAATAATGCAAAAAGATAAAGAAAATAATATTAACATACAAAAGTCAATAGTCTTCATAGATACAAACTATATATCCCATTTACAAAATTAATCACAAAGGTTAAATAAATATTTGGGAGTAAATGTGAGAACTCTCAGTAAAGAAATCTTTAAAGTATCCTGAAGATACAAAAATAGAATTGAATAAGTGGAAAACATCTCTTGTTTTTGAACAGTTATATCGAAAGAATATCCATTTTCCCCAAGGTAATACATAAATTGAACATGTATTAATAAATATATACCAATAAATCACAAATTATTATTATGTTTCCTGGAGCTTGACAGTTGATTCTAAATTTCAGGTGGAAAATAAACTTACTAGAATACTCAGGAAAGCCCTGAAAGGGGGAGGAGGAAAAGCAATAACAGAGGATAAGATATACTAGATATTAAAACATACTATAAAGCCTCAGTAATAAATCATTATGGTCTTATCCTGAGCAAGGCGCTTTCTCCAGAGGATGTCCACATCTTCACCATAGCAACATAGCCTTGCTGTTCCATAACAGAGGTTGACCCCAGGGCAAACCTACACTAGAAAACAGAGAAAAAATAAACAAGAATTCACCCCATGCTCTCTGGTTCACAGCAGCTCCCTCCTACCCTGAACTTCAGCCAGAAAGAAAATCTTGGAGTTTGCTATGTGCACCTGCTACATAATTCCCCAGTTTGGCCTACCCTTGGATCAAAGTCAGGAGATAAAAAAGGGGAAAAATACACAAACAGGAAACTGTTCATTGACATCTTGGTAATTCTTCAAGTTTTGCCTTCTTGCTCCAATCTACCGACAATGGCTTACTTTTCCAAATTCTCAGGTAGTTGCATGTTTTTTTTCCCCCAGAATTTTAAATTGCAATGAGTGAGAGAGATAGCATGCAGTAGGATTCTTCCACCTTGGTTGGAACCAGAAATCCAGATTTTTTGTTCTTTAACAACAAAACCATTCCTCACTGAATAGATAGTTCTAAAATTAAAGGGTCAGAGGGGACCCTAGCTTTAACCTCAAATTCTTAGACTTTTTTTCTAAATTATATATGTAAAACCTCTTCTATCCAAATTATGAAAATCTAAATCTTAATTTACATGAAAATTAAAACATTAAATAATTGAAACGTACAATTTTTTTCTCCTGATTCTGTTTCTTTGCTCACTAAGGAGACTTTTGGTATAATTTATCTTCCCTTGTATAACTCTTATACCTGTACACCCTGTTTTTAAGGATGTATTTACTTTCAAGAGGTAATTATGGTTCTAGGGAGGATATAAAGATCTTCAAGTATCTTATAAAAAGTCTAAACTCTACATTTATTTCTCACATATTTATACTCTACACTAAAGGGAAGTGAATACATTGATTTTTATTCATCATAGAATTTTTATCCTTGTCCAAGAGGGCATAGCTAATACCCTTTCCAGGCTGAATTAAAAATTTTGCTGGAGGATATTGCCTGGCTGGACCGTAGAATTTTTTTTTTTTTTAAAAAGTAATTCAGTGAGGAAGGCAGAATAATTCTTTATTTTATGTATTTATTTTTAACTGTGTTAGGTCTTCGTTTCTGTGCGAGGGCTTTCTCCAGTTGCGGCAAGTGGGGGCCACTCTTCATCGTGGTGGGCGGGCCTCTCACTGTCGTGGCCTCTCCCGTTGCGGAGCACAGGCTCCAGACGCGCAGGCTCAGTAGGTGTGGCTCACGAGCCCAGTTGCTCCGCGGCATGTGGGATCCTCTCAGACCAGGGCTCGAACCCGTGTCCCCTGCATTGGCAGGCAGATTCTCAACCACTGCACCACCAGGGAAACCCTGGACCATTGAATTTTATGGTATATTGAAGGTAATAGCTAGATTATAACACATTTCCAGAGATGCTGAGAACCTCTTAAACATAGTTGGATAATTTAATTCAATGAGATAATATACTTAAAATATTTGATAATTTATGAAGTGCCATAGCAAACTTAGTTATTATTTTTTTTGCTGGATTTAAAATTAAGCATCTGCTTTAAAGCCCATGCTCCTTCCATTTCATCACACTCCATTTTTATGTTTGCTTTTTATCTGAATTTCCTTCCTTCATACTTGATCCCTCTAATTCCCCTACACTTTACCACAATCAGAAAACACTGACAGGGCTTCCCTGGTGGCGCAGTGGTTGAGAATCTGCCTGCTAATGCAGGGGACACAGGTTCGAGCCCTGGTCTGGGAGGATCCCACATGCCGCGGAGCAACTGGGCCCGTGAGCCACACCTACTGAGCCTGCGCGTCCGGAGCCTGTGCTCCGAAACAAGAGAGGCCGCGATAGTGAGAGGCCCGCCCACCGCGATGAAGAGTGGCCCCCGCTTGCCACAACTAGAGAAAGCACCCGTGTCCCCTGCATTGGCAGGCAGATTCTCAACCACTGCACCACCAGGGAAACCCTGGACCATTGAATTTTATGGTATATTGAAGGTAATAGCTAGATTATAACACATTTCCAGAGATGCTGAGAACCTCTTAAACATAGTTGGATAATTTAATTCAATGAGATAATATACTTAAAATATTTGATAATTTATGAAGTGCCATAGCAAACTTAGTTATTATTTTTTTTGCTGGATTTAAAATTAAGCATCTGCTTTAAAGCCCATGCTCCTTCCATTTCATCACACTCCATTTTTATGTTTGCTTTTTATCTGAATTTCCTTCCTTCAGACTTGATCCCTCTAATTCCCCTACACTTTACCACAATCAAAAAACACTGACAGGGCTTCCCTGATGGTGCAGTGGTTGAGAATCTGCCTGCTAATGCAGGGGACACGGGTTCGAGCCCTGGTCTGGGAGGATCCCACATGCCGCGGAGCAACTGGGCCCGTGAGCCACACCTACTGAGCCTGCGCGTCCGGAGCCTGTGCTCCGAAACAAGAGAGGCCGCGATAGTGAGAGGCCCGCCCACCGCGATGAAGAGTGGCCCCCGCTTGCCACAACTAGAGAAAGCCCTCGCACAGAAACAAAAGACCCAACACAGCACAAATAAAATAAATAAATTAATAAAACTCCTACCACCAACATCTAAAAAAAAACAAAAACAAGACACTGACAGAATGATAGCAATACCCTGCTTTAAGCATTTTAATCACCCTTAGTAATCAACAAACCAAATTTGAAGGTCAGTAATATGTAAATGATACTTCATCATTTGCAATCACACATAGGCCTTTTGTTCTCTGACACTGAAAATACTTGTAGTTCCCAGTACATCATGTGCTCTTTCAAACCTTTTGAGTGGTCTCATCCTGTATCTTCTTCCATCTGATTTTTCTGGTGAGCCATTATTTATCCTTGAAGATGCATCTGTCATGTCTTTCTTGATGGTCCCAGAAAAAGCTAGAAAATCCCACTTTCCATACTTTCACAAAATTGTATTTTTAGCTCAAAACACATGGTATTCTAATTGCTTACTTTTCTAAAGACTTTTCTGGCACAAGGTAATCATTCAAACCGTGTTAACTGAATGATGTGGGATGGAGGAAAAGAAGGAAGGGAGGAAAGAAGGGAGATAGGGAGAGAGGGGAGGGGAGGGAAAGAAGATGACCAATAAGCAGCAAGAGTACCTGGAACCAGGCAGGCTGCATGCTTAAAATGTTACACAGTCTGTTCCTTTAGTTTATTTTACTGTAAAGCAACAAAATAGTAAAACTTGTTGTGTTAAAAGAATTCTGTTGAGTTTCTAAATTTGACACACTAGATTCTGTGAGCATTGAAGATGACCCCCCCCAAAAAAAGGCATTCTCACCAGCAGTGATTGTCATTGTTATGAAATTTTCTTTTCATAATAAAATCAAGAGCCTGTCTTGGAATTGCTGCTCTCATCACAGAGCTGTGACATCTGTCTTAACTGTGAAATTTCAGGGTTTTAAAGTCCACATGGAATAAAACACAGACCTACTAGAGCATGGACTTGAGGACATGGGGAGGGGGAAGGGTAAGCTGTGACGAAGTGAGAGAGTGGCTAGAGCATGGACTTGAGGACATGGGGAGGGGGAAGGGTAAGCTGTGACGAAGTGAGAGACCTACTAGAGCATGGACTTGAGGACATGGGGAGGGGGAAGGGTAAGCTGTGACGAAGTGAGAGAGTGGCAGGGACATATATGCACTACCAAATGTAAATTAGATAGCTAGTGGGAAGCTGCCGCATAGCACAGGGAGATCACCTCTGTGCTTTGTGACCATGAGAGGGGTGGGATAGGGAGGGTGGGAGACGCAAGAGGGAAGAGATATGGGAACATATGTATATGTATAACTGATTCACTTTGTTGTAAAGGAGAAACTAACACACTATTGTAAAACAGTTATACTCCAATAAAGATGTTAAAAAAAAAAAAAAATAAAGTCCACATGCTTCACAATCACCTTGCATTTGCTCTCATGATAAATGTTTTAAGCAGCTTCTAGTACACTAAGTATCTTTGAAGCAGACCAAGAAAAGACCATACTTAATGCATAAGAATCTTTAGGAGTCACAGTCAGGTGGTTTTCATTCTAGTTAATTTCATTTGTGGAACAGAAATGATTGAGTATATTCTTGATAATATTTCCTTCTAAGACATCTTGCCAGTTTTGTTTTTGTACCACTTTATATTCCTCAAGTTATAGTGACTGTAAAATTGTAGTGCTGAAAATTTAAATAATCCTTAAAGTCCACATGCTTCACAATCACCTTGCATTTGCTCTCATGATAAACGTTTTAAGCAGCTTCTAGTACACTAAGTGTCTTTGAAGCAGACCAAGAAAAGACCATACTTAATGCATAAGAATCTTTAGGAGTCACAGTCAGGTGGTTTTCATTCTAGTTAATTTCATTTGTGGAACAGAAATGATTGAGTATATTCTTGATAATATTTCCTTCTAAGACATCTTGCCAGTTTTGTTTTTGTACCACTTTATATTCCTCAAGTTATAGTGACTGTAAAATTGTAGTGCTGAAAATTTAAATAATCCTTCTGTTAATATTACTGAAATAGGTAGGTAAAAAGACATCTTCTAAATTAAAGCAGTGTCCCCAATGCTTGATTCCTGTCATGGTTTCTGTGCTTCTAGAAATGGAAGGGCTTTTCCTCGTTGGTACCCAGAACATTATCTTCATGGTTTGTGTAGCCTTCAGAGTGGTGGTCACCTTTGTCTATCAAAAATTCTCAGTCTCTCTAGGTCACTGCAATGGTCTTATTTCTAATGTTTATATGATGTCCTGTTAAATCAAACTAACATATATTTGTCTTATTGTTACTGAATACAATTTTGCCTCACAGTGAATTCTAGGTTTTTATATTATTCGGACTTATATGTGGCATCTAGTTTTTACTAGGTGTCAATATAGCATTGTGGAAATGTAGCAATAATAACTGATGCAATATTTCCCTAGATCCTTTTTGGATTAAATCTCTGTCTCTATCTCTCTCTTTCAATGGATAGATAGATAGATAGGTAGATAGATAGATATGATATACACCATAGGTATAGATGTGATATATATATATATATATTATACATTAAGGTGTGCTGGCATTGCTATAGTCATTACAGAACTGTGACATCTGTTTCAGCTGAGAAATTTCAGGGTTTTAAGGTCATGTGTTTTATTATAACCTTATATTTTACCTAGATAGATGAGATGCTGATAAATTTTGAGTAATTTAGTCCCTTAAATTACTTTCTTTCGATGCAAAAAACTCCATTCTAATTCAACATTTTATATCTATATGCTATTTATTCAACATTTTATATGTTATATATTCAACATTTTATAGATAGACATAGATGTATCTATAGATATAGATGACATAGGTAGAGAGACAGAGACAGGGACAAAAAGACAGAGAGAGATCTATTTATATGTACATGTGTTTTCACATTATTTAAGAGAAATTTTGGTTTATTGGTATGCATTTGGAATTATTTAACAGGGAGGAAACAAAGTAAGAAGAGAGAATAAAACTTCAAAAGCAATGTCTTTAAATGAGTGAGAAGGGATGGGACCTACAACCAAGTGGAGGGTTGGGTGTAGAAAGTTGCAGGAAGAGTTTATCTCTTGAAATACTTTGTCTCTTGTTATTTCTACTGTCCTTTTCAGATAAGGTGAGATCACCAACTACAAATGGAGAGGGAGAATTAAGTATTAGAAGTTAGAGGAGAAATTGTAAAATTATTGTATCAGAAAGTAGCAAACTGAACTAACTAGGAAACTGTAGGATTTCAGTGCCAAGGGCTACCTGAAATCTGTGGTTATACATTTAAATTGGGAATGGTCCACTAGGTTTTTTTGTTGTTGTTTTTTTCAATCATGGAAATTTGCTCCAGCAAATAACTGGATAAAACTATGATTGGTATTTTGTCAGAGAAGTGTGATGGAGAGAGAAAAAATAAGTGGAGACAGGTGAATGATTCCAGTGATGGACTCTTATCACTAAATCATGGGCTTCTGGAGGCCATGGATTTTACTTAGGCTATTTACTGCTGGACAATTTTGGACGCTCCACACATATTTGTTGAATGACTGAGATAATAGAATCTAAGACAAAAAAGTGGGGGGAAATGATGACACAAGTGTGGTGATAGAAAATTAGAACTTGGTAACAGCAATGAATGAGAGGTCCTGATGGGAGTGACGCGTTGTCAAAGTGGGCACAAGAGTAAGATAACTGAAAATCTCAGTGGAAATCTGAGTGAGGGATGTTTGAAATCACAAGTTTGAATGTGGTATGTTTGTTATTGATAATGACCAGGAGAGAAGGAAGCTGAAATGGAATGCTAGGGTATATGTGCACACACACACATACGAATGTGTATACATACATACATATGTAATATTCTATATATGTCTATAGAATTTTTGATTCATCAAGAATGATGACAGGAGAAATGATGAAATAACAAGACAGCGACCCAGATCCGTAGCTTTTCAATTAATAAGTGGGAGTGTCAGGGAGGTTGGCAGAGGAGTGGTAGCAGGTAATATCTCCTGGTAGCCTATACATCAAAATATATGAGGGCTTTTAAAAGCAAGGATTATTCAGCGGGGCTTTATTCTACTCTTAGGATCTCTGGTACATAGAATATGGGAGAAATAGTTGACACACGTCACTTGTCCAGAGAGGCTTCCGGACAAGCAGTGTTGTTAGTGGACAGAGAGTAGATAAGTCCCAAGGGAAAATCTGTGAAGAAGAGAGGGTGAATTTATGGAGGAATTCCTGGAGGGCTGATGAGAGTTCTAGAGGGTCACAAATCTTGGGTGTAGGAGATCAGGGAAAAGGAGATTAGAAAATGTACAGGAGTTTGTGTGGATAAAAAGCCTGGTGATGATAGATGAAGGAGACTGTGGTCAAGAGCCATGTAAGGCAAGGTGACATTGTTCCTGATGGTCTCTTAGGGAAAGGCAGGTAATCATTCTAATTACATCCTCACTGCTAAGCCTGGTCTTTTATTTCATTTGGAGTGGTGATGTTGGCTGTATTCCTGCCATCTCCATTATTAGAATGAAAGATTCTGCAGGGCTGATCTGTGTCTAGTTCACTTTTTACCTTATAGTTCTATACACATAATAGGCACTCAACAAAGTTTTCTTGAATGAGAACTTGACTGAGTCATTCATTCCAAAAATGGAAAAAACATTTTTACACAAAGAAGCTGGGCTGGATGCCGTCCTTTAGTCATATTAGCTATAGGAAGGCAGACACATTAGGGTATATTAGGATATATTAGAGACAGGACATAAATAAGATTCAAATTTGATTTTTAAAAATAATATCTGACATTAAAAATATAATAGGATTAAACACATGTAAATAAGTTGCCTATCATTTGAGATAGTCAGTATGCTAACTGATGTAGCAGTTTGGCAGTGATTAGGTCATAAGCTCAGGGGCTGAGTTATACCACTTACCAGCTTGTAAATAAGAGTGAGATGCTTTATATGGGACAAAAAGTCATATTCCTTTCTTACATCATGTATAGAAATAATCTCTAACTACAATGACTTAAATGTAAAAAAATTAAAATATTAGGAGAAAAGTTAGTAGAATATTCATATAATTTCAGAGTTGGGAAAAAAAATCTTAAGACATTTTGGAAACCTGGAAATAATAAAGGGGAAAAAAAAGTGAACAGGTTTGAATGTATAAAAAGTTTTAATGTTTTATGTCTCCATGTGACACAGATAATGCTAAAACTTTTTCTGTGTCATCCTAAGGTCAAATAAATGTTTAGGTCCTGGAAGAAAAAGAAAAAAAAAAGAGTGAGATGCTTAACTTCACTCTTCATTTCCTCATCTGAACAAGATGATGATAAAAACCATTTTATGAGATTGTTGTTGGGATTAAATTAGACATGCATGTAAAGCACAGTACGAGCACAGATTAAATAACCAGTAAAGTTTTGATTAACTGCTTTATTATTAAGGCCAAAATTAACTCATTAAAAAGGTTGTAATTCTTCATGTCACTGAGGACACTGCTAATGACACACTTGAGCCACCATCACCCAAACCCCAGGCAAGAATCAGGACCACCTGCTCAGCATAGTTCTGATCATAGCTCAGTGCGTCAATCGCATCACCTCATCCTAACATGCAATACGCTACCATAGGATAATAGTAAATTAGATAGTTTTTGTTCTTATTGCAGGTTTTGGATGCTTCTTGAATAATGTTTTTTTATTTTGTTACTGAGCACAAGTAGCATTAATAATGTTAAAGTTTGAAACAAATATTTCCTATTACTCATCTTTAAAGTTTCTGTGTCATTGTTAGAGAGAAGTATCCTAAGGCAGTAAAGTAAACTGCTAAGAAAACAACCATTTGTAGATTCTAACCACTAGAGCTGAAGTCATGGGGCCTGTATCATGCACACAAGACTCACAGAATGGACGGGTTTTGGAATCTTGCTAACAATCTCTTTCAGAAGAGTTTCTCCTTGAGTTTGTCCTTGGGACCTTTCAATGATTAAGCATATTTCTGTCAGGAGCCAGGTGGTGTTGACTTTTTTTTTTTTTTGGTCTGCCTCCTGAGTGCTCCCTAGGGCCACAAAGCAAAGGAAGCACTGATTCCTCCTAGGTTGTCACCACTGTAGCAATGGATCCAGTCTAATTTTCTATATTCACCAGTATTATAAAGAGACATCTCAAAAAAAAATTTACAACTAAAGAGGAGGTTTATCACAGGTCACAGTGCTTCTATGATTCAACAATTGAGTTAATTTTTTTCCTTTACATCTATACAATCATTTTACTGCTTTTTCTCACTGGAGGGCTGTTCATTCCATGCCTACTTGTTTATCATCTCTACTTTATCAAGTGAGTGCATTACCTGGAGCCACATGACTTTGCAGCATGAAACTTCCTCATGTAGGAGGAAAGCTTTTCTTTCCTACTGCACACCACACAAATCTCCTTGGTCACCCTGTCAGGTTTGCACCCACTTCTTGTTAGGAAGCCAATCCGCACATAGCTGTAAGAGTGCTAAGATATGGGGACATGGCTGTGTCTGTGTTGCCTTGACAAGTTATTTGTCCTCTTCATACTTCAGGGGCAGTTAACATCTTCTAGCTGTTCTGGAAAACATAAGAGAAAAATGTGGCATGAAAGAAACAAAGAAAAGATAAATGGGGAGGGGCTCTCAAAATTAGATAGCCACTGAGAAATTTCCAGGCAGAAGAAAGAAAAAGATGTTGTTTGCATGTTATTAGTGTTCACATAATAACTGCCCCCAAACTGGCTGATTTTATTGAATAATTAAAACCTGAACAAATTGCTAGTATTAGTTTATTGTCCACCTTATCCTCCTAGAATGTAATATCCATGAGGGTAAGAATATTTTCCTCCAGGTTCCTTGCTGCATTCCCAGTACCTGGAGAGTTCCTGGCAGGGAGCTGATGTTTCCTGAGTATCTGATGATTCTGTTGACTGAATACAAGTGGCCCTGCAGAGCACCACCTGGGAGAGAAGTCCTGATAGGTGTATTGTTATCTAAGTTTACCAAAACACTCATAGATTTTTTTTTTCTTTTTTGTCTTCATAGAAGTTATATGTAATCTCAGTATGAATAGAATCATAGGTTTAATTTCACAATTTATACAGCATGATTCCATCCGTTTTTGAAGAATTCATATGTTTCTAAAAGCTATAATTGTTATTTGTTTTATTGTTATTATTATTATTGCTGTTAACAACAGATCAAGGTAGGAGATCTAAAGGTGCAGAACTTTGATTTTTAGTACTGTTTTACAAGACTAAATTTGGTAAAACTAGGTAATTCAAATTTGACATAAAGGTCATAAGCTTTCCAATTTCTGAGGGAAAAGAAAATTAGTTGTAAAAATATTAGTGACCATCAACAAAGCCAAACTTTTTAATAATAAAGAAAAATTCTAGGGCCTGTTACATAGGAAACTGTAAATGTTCTTTGAATAATGAGAGAAGAGCTCCAAGTTTTAGTTTAGACACTTGTTTGTGATTCATTCTTAAATGTTGTACACGAATTTCTTTGAGATAGGGAAACCAGTTTTCCTGATCTTCAATTTATAGATACAAAAACGAGTTTTAGAAATGCCTTAATACATCTTTATTTAAAAAATTTTTTTTCAAAGTTTATTTATTTATTTATGTATTTATTTATTTTGGCTGCATTGGGTCTTCGTTGCTGCGCGTGGGCTTTCTCTAATTGCGGTGAGCGGGGGCTACTCTTCGTTGCGGTGCGTGGGCTTCTCATTGCAGTGGCTTCTCTCGTTGCAGAGCACAGGCTCTAGGCGCTCAGGTTTCAGTAGTTGCAGAACACGGGCTCAGTAGTTGCGGCACGTGAGCCCTAGAGCACGCGGGCTTCAGTAGTTGTGGCTTGCGGGCTCTAGAGCGCAGGCTCAGTAGCTGTGGCGCACAGGCTTAGTTGCTCCACGGCATGTGGGATCTTCCCGGACCAGGGTGCGAACCAGTGTCCCCTGAATTAGCAGGCGGATTCTTAACCACTGCGCCACCAGGGAAGTACCAGAAATGCCTTACTACATTTTTAAATTCTCAAAGATTGTGTTTGTTAGAACTATAATAAAAATTGAGTTTTAATTATACAACAAAACTGATCTTTTTTTTTTTGCAGCACGTGGGCCCCTCACTGTTGTGGCCTCTCCCGTTGCGGAGCACAGGCTCCGGACGCGCAGGCTCAGCGGCCATGGCTCACGGGCCCAGCCGCTCCGCGGCACGCGGGATCTTCCCGGACCGGGGCACGAACCCGTGTCCCCTGCATCGGCAGGCGGACTCTCAACCACCGCGCCACCAGGGAAGCCCAAAACTGATCTTTGGTCATCAGTGTGCTCAATACAGAATCCGATGATCGTTAGCAAGTTGTAATTTACTTGTAATAGTGAGTAGAAAAAACCTTCTAGTTTTGTCATTACACTCTACCTCCACAAACTGTAATATACACAGGTATTTGATGCAATTTAGTAAAATTTTAAATGGGATGAAAAAAGCATATTAAAGAATAAAATCTGGTTTTCAGCTTGTAAATTTAGATACTGGTCCAGAATCCAAAATCCAATTCATATATGTGAAAGAGCAATGAAATATATTATCATTCCATCATAGATACCCATCTTAAATATAGTGACAATTAACATTTGTATAATCATTTACTGCCCTTTGTTTTCATGTATCTTACCTCACTAGATGATGTGAAGTAGGGAAGTTATTATCATCGTACAGATGACCACACTGAGGCTCAGAGTGTGTATGCCACTTTTGCATGGTCATAAGGCTGCTGAGACAGGAGAATTAGGTTTGAACTCATGCCTTGCAGTGCTGGGTGCCCTATTTGGTCAAACACCAAGGTGCTCCCTCCTTAAAAAGAAGTCTGCTATTTGTTGTTGTCTATATGATCTAACTCTGTTGCAGGAGAGACCATCTAAATATGATTTTTTGTCTGCTTCTGCAAGGTGGTCTGTTGTCACCACTGCCAAAAAGCCTGCATGTTAAAAGCAGTTGTTCTCTGGACTCCTTGATCTGATACCTCTCCCACAACAAGCTTAATCACTTTTCCCAAAGGAGGAGATTACAGCTCTTCCCTTTTCAAAACACCGTGGCTGTTTTCTCTTCTATTCCTACAACAATTGATAAAAAACCAAGCACTCTCTTCAGATAAATGTATTTAACAGTCTTGGCATATCTCTCAGTCCCCATGACAGTGCCAAGCAGTGAGATTTATGCTGACATTCAGCAGGTTCTGTCTGCCTAAATGTCCATTCAAAGTTGCATCTGAGCTGCAAATATTTTAGCAGAGAATGACCAAGCACTGAAGGCTCTAGAAATGATGAATGTATTACATATGACCCCCAGGTTTCTAGAAAACCTACTGAGAAAAGTTATTTTTTAAAAAATTTCCAAACAACTCAAGACCCTAGATATAAAACCAAGAATTAATCCACACAGGAGTTCTCAACTGTAATGTCAGAGAAAATAATAACTGTATAAGTATTTTTGTGATAATATAGCACAAAATAGATATCATCAAGGCTTAGATTGTCTCTTTCCTCAGGGAGTTCAGACAGTTGCTAGTTTTAATGTGTCCTTTAAGAACTACAGGGTGATTGTGTGTCATATATAGGAGGTACTCACCATTGTTATAGAGGCTGGCTTTGAATCCCAAATATGTCTCTTACAGCTTATAGCTATGTGACAATGGCAAGTAACTTCTTCATCATACATGTTAGTTTCCTCAAGAGTAAGTTTCCGATATCAGCTACCTCATTGCATATGCCCAGGGTTGTGAGCTCAGGAAATAAGAAAATCATAAGCACTTTCTACTGACTGACCTTGACACTGTGTAAGTAGGAAGTGGGTTTTGACAGATGCATACCCACTTGAAGTCACCACCACTACAGATAAGATTCATAACTTTTCTATACCTCCTAGCAGTTTTCTCACGTCCCTTTTACTCTGCGTTTTAAAGTCCATTTCTACCATTTTTCTTAAAATACTTTTGTAAAATCCCTGTATTATCTGCTTTCTGATGATTATCTTTGAATGAAGGCAATTCTGTTTAAGCTATCTATTGCTAAAACTGTGGGTAGGAAAGAATCATATCAGCCTGGTTGTGATTACTTTGTCTCAAAAACTCCTTAACAGAATTCTTACTTGCAGGTATATCTCATCTCCAGAGTATGAGAAATTCGACTAGATTCATAATAGAGTTCTGAACAAATTAGCATAAACTTCTCTTCCATTGATAGTGATCAACATCTGCATAGGTGATTAGCAAACACATATATCCTTCACGCTGTCAAAATAAAAGCCCACGTTTTGCAAAATCGTTTATCCATGTGGCTATTATTCAGCCCTGCCTGACCAGCTAAGGGATCTCAGATATACTTTTTAGCCTACTTACACCTCAGACCTTGACATCTTAAATCAATCATCATTGATCTTGCAACCTAGGGCTTACTGTTTGATTTTGGAGACCTCTACTCTTTGATCAAGATTTGCAGATATAGTCATATATATGCAGATTGTAGTGTCCTAAATTTGATCTAAATTTGAATTTTTGGCAGCTATTCTTCAAAGGTTAGGGTTAGGGTTACAATAAAGATGGAGTTTTTAATCTTCATGTTTCCTTTCCTTCCTGCTCAAAGGTAATAATGGTTTAAAATCCTTTACTCAGCCATCTTCTGCTCCCAAGCTATATTCAGAATTCAATTTGAAATTTGATCAAAGTATCTGAAATAACATGAAGCCTTTCCTAATCCCCTTCGGAATAATAATTTTCTTTCCTCTTAACTCCCATAACTTTTTATACATTCGGCATTTGGCATACTTCGGAGATATTTGTATAAATATCCCTCTTTCCCAGGGAACTGTATTTTCAAGATATAGAATGTTTTTATTCAATTTGTACCTGTAGACCTGAGTGTAATGTTTGACATAATACATAGACTTTTCTCATGTTCCATTTTCATAAGCTAATTTAATCAATGAATAAGTGATTGAATGAAAACCTTTGTTGTGGACATGATGGAGATGTATATTTTGAAAGACAGCTTAATTATGTGAAAACACATCTGTGTTCAAACAGTGTGATTAGCAGAGTGATGTCAATCTGGAATAGAGTGCTCTAGTGTGTGTTACAAGTCACTATATCGGATTCTGGTCTCTCAATATTTCTTAACTTGAACTTGGTAAATTAAGGATGATTTGTCTTTAAAGCAAGGGCTGATTATAACACAGAGCTGGGACATAGCCATACAAAGTACCAAAATATATTTCAAACAGTTACATTTAAAATAGAGGACAGGGCTTCCCTGGTGGCGCAGTGGTTGAGAGTCCGCCTGCCGATGCAGGGGACACGGGTTCGTGCCCCGGTCCGGGAAGATCCCACATGCCGCGGAGCGGCTGGGCCTGTGAGCCATGGCTGCTGAGCCTGTGCGTCCGGAGCCTGTGCTCCGCAACGGGAGAGGCCACAACAGTGAGAGGCCCGCGTACCACAAAAAAAAATAATAAATAAATAAAATAGAGGACAATAAAATTATGTGACCTATTAAGGCAATTGCATAAATATATGAGCATAAAAACATGGAAAGATGTATAGCTAGGCAATGTAAATTTTATTGATGTGTTTTGAGAAAAAAAGTTGGTAATATTTTACTATATTTGTATTTCCAACAAATTTTCTCCTACACTAGTATTATTTATATAATCAGAAATATATTTTTGAAAATATAAACAAACATGAACAAGACTTCTCAATAAGATGGAATAATGAATTAAAACTAGTAAGATTAAATATGACGAAAATAAAGATAAATGCCTACATTTATTCCTAATGTGCATTATAGGATCTTGGCTTAAAGAAGACCTATAAGAAAAAAACATGGATACAAGCATAGTATGAGCCAACAGTGGCTACTATAGCAGTGTTAAAAGAGTATGTGAAGTTGTAGTCATACTTCCAGAAACAAAACATTCAGATGAAGAAAAATACTAGGATTTATGATCTTCATTGTTTATGCTACCTAGAGAAGAACTATTGGTGTTATTTCTCTGTACTATATTTTGAAGAGATATTAACAAACTAGAAGGCATTCACAGTTAGGGTACAGGAAGACCAGTCTAGAAACCAAGGCAAATGGGAAAGATATGAGAAGAAGAAGAAACATGAGGAAGCATGATGCTTGTCAACAAACGTATAAAGATCATCCTGCTGAAGAGGACCTAAAAAAAACAAATAAGCAGATTTACTAATGTCATGATTCTCTGCCATTTGTTTTGGTTCTGTATACTGGAGCTATATGGCACACTTCCATCAGTAATGGAGACTTCTGCTGGTAGGGATTATCACCTGAAGTGTTAATTTAGTGTCTCCCTTTGTGGGAGTGATAGGAGTGGGGGCTAAGCATTTATGATTTGAAAAATACAACTAGATTATACATTGACACACTGTTCTCAGTGATTGTAGTGGTGGTTGAATTTCTACTTCACTCATTGAAATTACCTGCTTTAAGCACTTACTCTACACCAAGCATTCTATTTAGCACTTTACATAAATTATCTCATTTAACCCTTATAAAACCCTGATACAAATATTGTTTTACTTACTTTACAAATACTGAAGCTTAAAACAGAGATTAAGTATCATATAGCCAATAAATTCTAGAATTAGAATGAAAACCTGGATCTATCTGAATACAAACTTTATATTTTTAAACATGATGCTATAGATAGGGTAAACAGATGGTACAATTTGGCTGAATATTATGGATTTCCTAACTAGGAAACCAGGCATACATTAGATAGAGGTCCTTTCAAAGTAATCCTAAAACGAGTTCAAGAGAAAACTGCTACACCGCATGATTCTGAGTAAGAAGTAGATTAATTCTGTTTCAGTTAGGATGTCTTTAACTATATGTAACAGAACACCTGTCTAAAAATGTTTTTAAAAATAATGACATCTAATTTTCTCACATAAGAGATTCCAGGACGGATGTACTAACCCAAAATGTTCTAAAATACCTGGTATTAGGCAGTCTATGTGTATATGTATTTATTCACCCCGACAGGAAATATGAGGGCTCTAGATCAGAGAACACACTGTTTCTTCACAGAGCATCTTACACAGGTTCCCCATCTCCCAATTCTTCATAAGGCAACACACTATGAAGCCTGCTGCCACCTGTGCATACAAGGGAGTGTTTGCACCACAGGAGAGGAAACGGAAATTATGTCTCAAAGCTTATATAGGACAGCTGGTGCCTTTGTCCCTTCTCCTCTCTGGAGAGACAAAGGGCCCTTATCTTTTGCTCTGGAATGTAAACAAATCCTCTCAGGGAAGAGGAGGGGAGGGTTCCAAGATTTTATTATCCTTAAAATGTAAACAACTGAGTTCAGGGAAGATGAGTGTCTAAATCTCCCTGGAGCAATCCCCAATCTCTAGTTTCTTTGCCATTCAGTCATGAAGTCCAGCCTCTGCAAAAAGGTGAAAATATTCATGGAGCATTGTCTTCCCAGCACCCAGCCCTCTCTGCTTGCTGCGCTGTCCTCCTCATACTAACAGGGAGGTCTTGCCCTCGGGGTTGCCATAGTTTCACATTTTCACTTATTTTCCCAAGCAGGAAGGAAAGGCCAAGCAGAATAAATAGCATTCTACTTGGATGTCTACCTCTTTCATTAGGAAAGAAAATCTTTCCCAGAAGAATCCTAGTGGAGTCTCGTTATAACTTACTGACTCGGACTGGATCACATTGTCATTCCTAGAACAATCAATGTCAAAAGGGAAATTTATTGCCATATTTGGTTTAGATTAAGTGCAGGGAAAATTAGCATTCAAACAAAATTAGGTTCTGATTGCAGTATCTATTGTGTGGGAAGATCTGCTACAACATCTAAGATTCCTTCATTCATTCAATATACTTTTAGGTGGCACCTGCTATGTGCCAAGCATGGTTAGTCAGAAAAAAAATGCAAAAATGAATGAAAGAGTCTCCAACTTCAAGGGGCTCACAATCTGGTGATAGTGACAGATATTTATAAATCTTAGAGTACATGAGGCTACATAACACAAAACAAGTATTAAATATTAAACATTAAATATATTTTATTTAAAGAATTTTTATCAAATTAATTTCAAATGCGAATTTGTGTAAATGATTTATTGACCTTTATACCTATCTATGGCACTTTAAGTTTGACTGAATACAAGGTAATTACAGGCATAAAATTACATCATACAAATGTTAATTATATAATGTATGTAACAAAATTATTGGTAATTATGTGAAGAGATAAGGCAAATTTGGTTATTACACCAAATTACCGATTTGTTAACAATAATAATTGTAAATTCAATAAAATAATCAAGGTAGGCCAGTATACTTTTAGTGATCTCAGAATGTGAGTTATGTTACAGGGGAAGACTGTGGAATGTACATCTGTGGGAATATTTTGAACTAGGAATAGAACACCAGTCAATAAATAAATCATT
The DNA here is from genome assembly GCF_002837175.3 of Physeter macrocephalus. Lineage (NCBI taxonomy): Eukaryota > Metazoa > Chordata > Mammalia > Artiodactyla > Physeteridae > Physeter > Physeter macrocephalus. Next base: position 39,477,772 of record NC_041223.1, read on the forward strand.
GTACTTTGAATGTATTTGGGCATTTTCTGCCAGTAAGTAGGGGAGGGGTGAGGTGACCTCACAAATTTCCTTAGTATTAGATCTGATGTTTTACTGTAAATAATTAATGAATTTATTTTGCTTCCTAGATAAGTTTGACCATCAGTTGATAAATCAGGCTATTTTTTTTAAGAGTACAGAAGAAAATGCATATTAGATCTATTGATCTGTGATTCTACAAAATATAGTTGAGCCTTACAGCAGGCTTAGATTTTATATATTTAAGCTTTCCTGCCCTCAGGCAAACACATGTTTGACTTTAATATTTTATCATTTTTTTTCTGCTCTGCATTTCCCTTTATATTCATTTTTTATGTTGACTATATTAGTGAGTTTGCCAAAACAGGAATTGCAAGACTCAGAAAGAGTATTAGGATGAGCCCCAAAAGTATGTGGTATTTGAAAAGCTGGTATTACTTAGCAGTTGAAATAGAACACCATTTTCCAAAGTCTGGGGGCTTGAAAATAAAGTTGGTAAATTTAAAAAGAAAGAGTTTTTTCTTAGTTTACCTTCAGCTCCTTATCGTAAATATTTGGGCATATCTGCAATTTCAATAGGAGATTCAGGCTCTTCTTGCTTCCTTTCTGTTTTCACATATGACAACAACATAACTTTTTACTGTATTTTAGAGTTTTTGAAGTCTTTTCACATTATTTTATGTAGTCTCCAATCAACCTCATAAGTTCAGTAGGACAAGTATTATTCTGATCCTTTAAAGTTGGAGAAACTTAATCATAAGACCTCTACAGGGCATATAGTAGGTATGTGACAGAAGTGAAACTAAAATCTGGGGCCTCTGAGCCTTAGACAAAGGCTTTCTCACTATATTGCATGTTAAGACAGATTCTTAAGGCAATGCAATAAAATGGTAAGCTATAAGAGCTCCCTGGCATCACTTTCTACCATAGATGATCCTTGAGCAGATTAGTTTATAATGATGGTATTGTTGAATGGCCATTATAGGTTGATGGAGAAATTATCTGGGTTAGCTCTTATCAGTAAAATGTGGGAAGTGAAGTAAGCCAAGAATACACTGGGATTTTAACCAGATGATGGTAAGGTTTTAGAAGGTTGAAATGACACATAAACCTTCTAAGGTTATTCCCTCAGCGGGGCCCTCACGTTATCATAATGGGATTACAATGGGAAAAATGCACAAAATAAAGTAAATATGACATCACAAATGGTCTACTTAACTCTATGTTGGGGAAAGAATTGGAGAGGAGTTTGGGAAGAATCTGTACCACAGACAAAAGGTAACATCATGAGAAAAAGAATTAAATAAAGAAAACTTATTCTGAGATGGCAAATTCCAGAGAACTTACGATATCGTCTACTGCCTGGTCAAATATACTCAGAATCAATGTGTAGACGGACTGTCACATTATCCTATATGTCACTGCTTGAGATACACCTTTAAAAAGGTAGAAAGGGAAAGAAAATTCTGACACATGCCACTTGGATGAATCTTGAGGACTTTATGCTAAGTAAATAAGCCAGAGAAATACTGTATGATTCTACTTACATGAGATACTAGGATAGTCAAAATTATAGAGACAGAAAGTAGAATGGTGGTTGCCAGGGGCTCAGGAGAGGGGGAAATTAGTGTCTAATGGACACACAGTTTTGGTTTTGAAAGATGAAAAGAGCTATGGAGATGGATGGTGGTGATGGCTGCACAACACTTTGGATGTATTAAATAACAGTGACCTGTCACTTAAAAAGGTTTAAGATGGTGAATTTTATGCTATGTGTATTTTATCACAATAAAAATAATTGAAAAAAAGTAAATAGAAAAAAATAGAGAGACAGAAGTATGAAGGACGAGAGCTGCTTTCATTTCCTTCCTACATACAGATATTAATAAATGATAAGATATTATTTTTTTTAAAGGCATAAAGGGAGATTTTTACTCTCTAGGTGCAGGTGCCCTGTGGAGATGGTCCTAAGTTCAGAGCACTTAAAGCAGCCTGCTACCTGGATCATTCTTCATTCCCCTTAATAAGTCTCTGAGAAGAGCTTGGATCCCAGGGTAGGAAGAGAACACAGAGCCATGTTGAAAAGTGCTAATGTAGAAAAGTGACTATATGAACATAAAAACTGGCATGTAGCCTCATTTGTTTATTCAGTGTGCTCGAGTGCGCTTTCTAATTGGCACAGGGGCTATTTAAAAGGTAAGTGATTTTCACATAATGCCACTTTTAACAGGGCAGAAATATACCTTCCGTATAGTTCACATTCTTACTAATAATCCCATTTCAAGTTTGTCACTTAGGTACTTATCTAATACTGGGTTTTATTAATTTATCTCTCACTAAACCTGGGAACATTTGCCTCCCCACCCAACTTTGAATGAGTTTTACCATCTTAAATTTACTCTTCACTTTGAAGAATGAATGAAGCTTGTGTCAAGCTTGTTAAAGTCAGAGTATGGACGTCCTGCTCCATTACATCATCTCCCTTTCACTGCTCAATCTACCCCAGGAAAGATTACTGAAAACTCCTAACTACCAAATCCAACAGACACCTTCTACTCTTATCCATTCTTGTAGACACTTTTATACTATTATCAGGATCTCATTGGAGAATTTAAATTTATTAAACATTTTTTCATTGACATCTTCTCTCTGTTGATTCCTGCCTCACTTTTCTCTACACATCTTCCATCTGGCATAAGAACCTGCTCTTTATCAATCTTCTTTTGGGCTCCTCAGGTTCACCCAGCCCCATAATGTTAATATTTCCCAGGGTTTAATCTTCCTTTCTCATTTCACACACTTTACCTAGCTGAGCTCACTCACAGAGATTCAAGTTGGGAGAAAATATTTTAGTCCAGAAACATTCACCACTTTCATAATCCTTGCCTGAGCTAAGCATGTATTTTTCCAGTTATATGCTGGAAAGTCCGAAGATACACTATTAAACTCACCATAGTTCCCTAATACTGTTTCTCTGTCCATGTATCCAAATTTATTAGGTATTGCCACTTTTATCCTGGTAGGCCAGAAGATATCACTCTTCATGTAATCAAAATAAGTCAATATTTTTACTCCTTATTTATTTTATCATTTGTAAAGTTATAGAATACTTTTAAAGTTTTCACAAATAGTTAATTTTATTTTTTCATGTTATATGTGTGCTTGCTAGTCAATATTTAGTTAATACATATCTGATATGTGGTAGAATTTAGATTGAGACTTGAGTTAATTATAACTTAACAATGAGGTTTTTAAAGAAGTAGCCATGGCTATTCAGCGGCCAAGGCTCACAGGTCCAGCCGCTCCGCGGCATGTGGGATCCTCCCGGACCAGGGCACGAACCCGTGTCCCCTGCATCGGCAGGCAGACTCTCAACCACTGTGCCAGCAGGGAAGCCCGATGCAAGAGCTTTGGCTCATTGAAATCATTTCCTTAATATGCACCTCAGCTCTCTGGGGCCAGTATTCTTGTTTTCACATCCTGAGTTTCCTCAGGGCTCACCGTTGGGAGTGGCTGCAGTCTGATGGCTGCTGGATGGCAGGTATTCTTTGTTTCCTTTCTGAGTTCTCTCAGGGCTCACCAGCTCACCTTGGAGGGCTGCAATTGCTGATGACTGTGACATCATTTGCCTACTGATATGGCAAGCAATATTTTATTTGTTATTTATATTTAATGGGGTTCATAACCAAATTGTCTACAACAAAAAATAAGTACCATTGTTTATTTTTTGTTGTAGACAATATGGTTCTGAACTCCATTAAATATAAACAAATGTTCTGTTCTTTGTCATTGCTTGAGAGACTCTCAATATATTCAAGAGTATTGTAAAATACACTTAAATTACTATCAAGAATGATAAATATATGCATATGTATGTACACTGCATAATATAATTTGAAACCCCCCACAAAGTAAGTTACACAGAATAAGTTCTGTAGGTCTATTTATTTCACGTTATTGACTGTACGTTAAAACCAACTCACATAAGACAAAAGAACAAATAGATTAAAGTACATTTTCACATGATTCTGTCAACTTTGCAGATACTCGATACCAGTAATTCCCAGATAACTGTGTAGCACCTAAGAGGTTAAATAAAATGAAATATGCTTCAACATTTTGAAGTTGCAGTCTGTCTCCACTCCTCTTTGTGGTTATATCACAGACTTTGAGAGACAAAGAAAATTTAGAGATAGTCTTAGAGATGCTACCTTACTAGGGTCTCCTGGCTCCCAGCTCAGTGACATTTGACTATGCCAGATGGTGGAAATAATGAAAAAAAAAAAAGAAGAAGAGATGACCTACAGCATAATAATCAAAACTTTGAGTGTTGAAAAAGAAAATGCTTAAAATCAAGTGCACCTGGGTCTTCATCTGATTAGTTCCATTCTCAGGAGTTTTCAGTGCCATTCTCATGACCTCAGATGCTGGACCATACTCACATCAGATTGGTTTCACACTGTTTTCTGAGCCTGAAAGTCTCTCTCTCTTTTCTTCTCCCAAATTAGTTGTATTAATAGTGGGATTTTAGGAATCTTCCAGATTCCTACTGCAGTATAAGTAGATTTTTATATGTAGACTGATGGGTACTCAGTCAGATGCTTATAGTTTGACAAGCTCCTGTAAAAGAGGGGTTTATTAATTTTTAAATTAATTTTTAAATTTTTAATTTATTTTTTTATTAATTTTTTTTTAATTTGGGGGAGAGTCTTGGCTCCTGTATTAGTTAATATTGTTGTTGAATTAGGATATGTGTGGTCCTCAGGATTTAGTTGTATGTGAAACTAAATTCTTGTAAAAGAATGAAATTAGAACACTCCCTAACACCATACACAAAAATAAACTCACAATGGATTAAAGACCTAAATGTAAGGCCAGACACTCTAAAACTCTTAGAGGAAAACATAGGCATTACACTCTATGACATAAATCACAGCAACATCCTTTTTGACCCACCTCCTAGAGAAATGAAAATAAAAATGTAAATAAACAAATGGGAGCTAATGAAACTTAAAAGCTTTTGCACAGAAAAGGAAACCATAAACAAGAGGAAAAGACAACCCTCAGAATGGGAGAAAATATTTGCAAATGAAGCAACTGACAAAGGATTAATCTCCAAAATTACAAGCAGCTCATGTAGCTCAATGTCAAAAAACCAAACAACCCATCTCCAAAATGGGCAGCAGTCCTAAGTAGACATTTCTCCAAAGAAGATATACAGATTGCCAACAAACACATGAAAGAAGATATACAGATTGCCAACAATCACACTAATCATTAGAAAAATGCAAATCAAAACTACAATGAGGTATCACCTCACACCGGTCAGAATGGCCATCATCAAAAAATCTACAAACAATAAATCCTGGAGAGGGTGTGGAGAAAAAGGAACCCTCTTTCACTGTTGGTGGGAATGTAAATTGATACAGCCACTATGGAGAACAGTATGGATGTTCCTTAAAAAAGAAACGAAATTGAGTTATTTGTAGTGAGATGGATGGACCTAGAGTCTGTCATACAGAATGTGAAGTAAGTCAGAAAGAGAAAAACAAATACCGTATGCTAACACATATATATGGAATCTAAAAAAAAGAAAGGTTCTGAAGAACCTAGTGGCAGGAGAGGAAAAAAGAGGCAGACATAGAGAATGGACTTGAGGACAGGGGGAGGGGGAAGGGTAAGCTGGGATGAAGTGAGAGAGTGGCATGGACATATATACACTACCAAATGTAAAATAGATAGCTAGTGGGAAGCAGCTGCATAGCACAAGGAGAGCTGCTTGGTACTTTGTGACCACCTAGAGGAGTGGGATAGGGAGGGTGGGAGGGAGAAGACGCAAGAGGGAGGAGATATGGGGATATATGTATGTGTATACCGGACTCACTTTGTTATAAAGCAGAAACTAACACACCATTGTAAAGCAATTATACCCCAATAAAAATTTAAAAAAGAAAAAAATGGTGGTGGAGATTGGTTGTGGTTACATCCAGGAACTCCAATTGCTTGGACGCACAGTTTCACTGCTAACTGATTTTTAGCTAAATAACTCACAAATAGCAGTCAAAGGGAACATAGATTTTTTGAAGAAAATGTTAATCTTCTAAAAGTTTAACGTGTGAAAAAATTCAAAATATTTTAAATGTAGTATATTGTAGCACAATGTTTGCTGAAGGGCAGTATGACATATTCTTTGCTTTCAAAGGAGATCATTTATCAGTTTACATATTTTAATGTATTTAATTGTCCCTCTTATATATTATATATGGCTTTTCACATTAATAATTTTATAGAAATCACTTAGTCCTTAATTCTTAGGGTAAGACTATGTAAAGAAATTGAGTCAATTTAAGATCAAATCAGAAAAAAAAGTATTAAGTCAATTACAGTACAGGTTGAATTTACTGAATTCAAGGAGAGTGTTGACTTTCTCAGGCACTTTACTATTTATCCCCTTTTCTTACACAAAATTTAGAGAAGTTATGACACGGTTCTTGGCAGCATAGTCCTTTGCCAGGGTATCATGCCTTTTGCGAGAAGCATGAGAAATATGAGAGTCAGCGTCTTGGGGATGATGTGCTCTAACCCATTACAGAATAAAGGAGAGGACCTGCTCTCCTCTCTGCTATGTAAACACAGGAGTAGTGCCTTCTTAGATGGATGCTGGTCTTCTCTCTAAAACTGTAGTTTAATGTTGAAGAATTATAGTGTGTCAATAACAGACCGTTTTTCAGAGCCAGCCCTAAGCAAAATTGTGAAATAGATATCTTTGCTACTTTTTCCCTCCTTCCTAGTAATTATACTCTCTACCTGAGGCATATTTCTTTCTAGTCACCATAGAGCAGGCTCTCTTAACTGTCCCTAATTGAGAAAGCAAGATAATTCCCCTTAAAATATCAACTGTTCAATAGTAACATCTCCCAGGAGTATTATAAAGATTCTTGCTGACCAAAAGAATCTTCAATTCCCAAAGAACATTTCTAGAAGCGCAAGTTAGCACTATCATGAATGCTTATGTATGTATTTTGGGGCAGAGAAACCTTCTTAATATCAGTGAAATTCTACAATATAGATATTATGTACTGATAAAACCAAGTCTGATAGTATGATTTTTCATATATTTAGCTTACTTTCCATCCTGAAGAGATAAAAAGCATGCACATGTGCACAAACACACACACGTTTAGCTGTGGAGAAGATGAATCAGATCCACGTAAAGCTACTGAAAGTAAACAAGACTGGTATTTCAGAAGGCAAGACAATGATTAAGAAGAGAGAGAGAGAGACTATTTCAAACGTTGCTGAAAAGTCTAGGAAGATGAAGACTGAAGTTGTCTTTATAACTATGGAGGTTACTGGTGACCTTGACAAAAGTAACTTTAGTAGAGAGGTGGAGACAAAAGACTGGATGAGTTCAGAGATAATTAAACAAGTGGAGCCTGCAAAAATTCAAATATTTTAAAAGAGATTTATAAAGATTTGTGATAAAGGACAGTAAAGAATTGGGCAGCATATGAAAGGAATATGATGTCAAGGGTTTTTTGACTGTTTTGCTTTAAAGATGGGGGAAACTATAGCATATATGTTTGCTGATGTGAATGATCCAGTAGAGGAAAAGACAATGATGCAAGAAGTAAAACCTCTGAAGTCCTTGAGTAGGGAAACAGAGGCCAGGATCTCGAGCAGACATGAAAAGATGTTAAGAGTGTGGATGATCTGATCCAAAGACACTGGGGAATGAGTAAGTGTCACATTTTCAAGCCACCGAAACAGAACTAAGGATCAGATAAGCCCCCCCATAGAAATAACTTCAGAAACTTACCGCATAAGTTTGATTCCAAAATAGCGTATAGTTTAGAGTAGCCAAAGACATTTTCTAAGCCCACTGTGAGTGAGACAAGGGCCACTGTAGATACATCTTCTTGCATTGACTAAGGGATAAATTTGGACAACTCAATTGGAGCTAAGATGGGTACAAATATTCCATGGCAATATTATTCACTTACCAGTTCAACTACCACTTATATGCATAACTCATTTCCCACTTGGTTCACATGCATATATAGTTTTAGAAACACATTTACTATGTAAATAAGGTACACCTGTGTTAAACTCTGCATCTCTTAATTCCAAATCGGCTCTATTTTATGTACTCAGAATCATTCTTCATGGCCTAGTTCTAGTTCAGTACTCCCAAGGGGTAAAAACTGAATTTTCCTGACCTTGAGAAAAAAAACCCAGAAATTTGTTTAGCTCTATTTTTCAGCCAGATTTTTTTTCCTTTCTTTACACTTAAAATTTCACTTAAAAAAATACACCAGATAGCCATGTAACAATTTTAATGACTATGAAGATAATACCTTCTTAGTGATTTATAAAATAATTTCACCAGTTCTGTAATAATGCAAATTGGAAAACTGTGGAAGTAATTTACTCTTCTAGGTTTTACCTTCTTCAGACATTAGGAGACATAAGCCCTGATGGTATTAATACATTTAGAAGGAAGTTGCTTACCAAATGCATATTGTTAATTTTGTTACATGGTTCAGCTTCATTTGACTATATTTCTCCCCTAAGGATGGTTTTTTGAAATGATGCCCCACAGCTATGAGCAATTCAGATTGTAAAATCTTACAGTGCACATGCTTGTAATCACAAAGTAAAAATTTTTACACTTTTGAACCTTTAGAGTACATGTGATGTATAATCTATTTCAACCCTACTCTTGAATTCATTTGGTGTATTCTTTACTAAAGGTCAGCAATGTAATACTAATTGGGTCAAATTCCCTTAAGCACATTCTCATCTCCTTCTGATGTACAACACAATAAAATAGCTTTCATTGTAGATACAATAACATTTTTTAAAATGAAATAAGGACCATAACATTGAATATATATAAATTCTGGAATGGCCTTTCAGCTGGGATTCTTCTTGTGGTTTTTTTTTTCCTTGCTACTGTGGGTTTATCTGATCATTTTTACAAGAACATTCATTATTTTAAAGGAGGATAGGTTTTCTATTTTTTTTTTTTTTTTTTTTTTTTGCAGTACGCGGGCCTCTCACTGCTGTGGCCTCTCCCGTTGCGGAGCACAGGCTCTGGACACGCAGGCTCAGCGGCCACGGCTCACGGGCCCAGCCGCTCCAC
>NC_041223.1:39486993-39631600 GCF_002837175.3 Physeter macrocephalus
GCACGAACCCGTGTCCCCTGCATCGGCAGGCGGACTCTCAACCACTGCGCCACCAGGGAAGCCCGGTTTTCTATTTTATACCTCCATTTTATCACCCTTTAATAATGAACTATAAACTATCTATAATTGTCCACTTACAAATAATGCTTAACTATTGCTGGAAAAAGCATAATACTAAAATCCAGAATTAATTCATTCACCATGAATAATAAGGATTTCCCTTCCTGTTAGCATTCGTGGAATAAAGCACTTAGAAACAAATTCGGTTTCATTTCCTTTTAAAATATTTATTGGTAATAGGGAGAAGCTCCTTTTCCACAGTTTTTATGTGGGAGACAGAGAAGGGGCTCTGCATACAATATCATTTTACCTCATTCTCCATGTGGCAAAATACCTTTCCCTGCTCTCTGCTCTTCCTGCCAAGGACCCATGAAGTATATTTTTCCATTTCTCTTCCCTTAACCAAAACACTTTGGTTAAGGGAAGAGAAATGCCTTTGACACACTCACACACACACACACACATACACATACATATACACATGCACATATATATACATACATTAGTCACATTCATATGTCTTCCAGGTATGTAGACTGAAATACGTAAGCTTTCTATATAACATGTGAATTTGGTCAAATACATCCACCACGGTAAGCATGGAAATTACACAAATGTAGATGGTACTCACATCCATGAGCCATCCCTAAGAAAAGAAATCATCTTGTCATGAGCAGCCTCTGTGCTAAACAATCTATATTTGTTATTCTAGTTAGTCCTCACAACTGTAGTTATGAATAACCCCATTTTATAAATGATGAAATTAAAGATCAGAAATGTTACGCCATTTGTCAAGGTTTAAATAGCCCAGTTGGTGAATCAAAATTTTAACCCAGGTCTACCTTACTGAGAGAGCTCACAATGTTCCCATGTAGTAATCCATTCAACGAATATGTATTGATCATATATTATGTGTCATGCATTGTGCTAGGTGCTGAAGTGTGTGAATGAATGAGACAGACATGATCCAGGACCTCAAACACTTATTACCTAGAGGGGTCAAAAGTATTAAAAAAACAAAAAAACTAGTAGCACAAATAATCACTTAAGACAAAATTTGAAAGTGATAGCACAAGGACAAATCCTGCCTGCAAATATATTCATTTGTTCTGCATGGCATTGGCCTGTTTTTATTATTTGAATTATTTAGTAACATTTAAGATTTTATACTCAGACATACACAGGCATATACACATATACATACAGAAATCCGGATTCCCGGTTTATCTGAAAAAAATCAGGTATGGCTCACTGGGCCAGCATTCCGGCAAGACAATCGTTGGTTAGGGCTGAGGAGAGTTTGGTTCTTTAGATGATCATAGGCTCTCTGAAAAATCACATTCTCTACCATTCCCTACTATCACCTTATCCCTTAACAAAAGCTTCCAGGCACTGTAGGTTTTTGAGCTATGATCCCTGATTAGATCACAGTTTTGGTAAATGTTAGGATCAGGTAAGATTAACCCAAATGAAAATACATGTCTAAGTGAGGTGAGCAAAATTCTAAGATGACCTCCAAAGCATTACACCTCTTGAGCGTGGGTGGAGCCTGTGAATCTGATAGGATGTTACTCCTTTGATTAGGTTAGGCTATATGGCAAAGGTGAAGGGATCTTGCAGATTAATAAAGTCCCTGATCAGTTCACTTTAGTCAAAAGGGAGCTTTTCTTGGGCTGGCTTCTACTAATCAGGTCAGCACTTTCAGAGCGAGTCCAGAGTTCAGAGACTCAAAGCAGGAGAGCTACACTCCTGCTGGCCTTGAAGAAGCAAACAGCCATGCTTTGGATATAGCCATGTGGAAGGGGATGGTGGGCGACTTCTAGGAACAGAGGGTTTCAGTCCTATGGCCACAAGGAACGGAATTCTGCCAACAACCGGTGAGCTTGGAAATGCACCCTGAGCCTTAGATGAAATCCTATCCCAGACTTATAGCCTCATTGCAACCTTGTGAGAGCCTAAGCAGAACACTCAGCCACTGTGCCCAGACTCCTGACCCTTGGAAACTGTATGTTGTTTTCAGCTAAACTTGAGGTAATTTGTTACACAACAATAGAAAACCCACAGATATGTTTTAAATATACAGGTGAAGAGAGCATTAAGGATGAGAAGCTGCAGTTTATGGAAGACACTATGGCAGAGAGGAGGGAGGGCAGTGGTAAAGGTGTGTGTACATGCAGGGAGCGTGCACCAGCAGCCGCTGGGGCCCAGAACATTGTCTAGGGCCACATAAATCCTTTTGAATGGCATAGACAGAGCCTGACCTCAAAATATCATCAATCAAATCTTCAAGTGATTTGACATACATATCCTGAAAAATCTTCAAGGAACTTTGGTGTTTATGGGTAATGATGAGCTGTTGCTTAGACCCCTGGATTATTTAATCAAATAATAACAGCTACCTCAAATTTAGTAGCACATCAGAGCAATGGTAAAAGTCAATATGAGTTAATAAGAGAAAGCAGTTCAATAAATAATTTCCTGAAGAAGTTATTATCTTTTAGAGTTTTGAGAAAACAAAATCTTACTCCACTTCAAAAATAACAAAACTTAAACTTAGTGTATTATGTTTACTTATTTCACAAATAAGTACTGAATTATAATTTTATCGTATGATCTGGGATGAAGAACAATAGCATTTTTCACATCAGAACATTTGATGAAAAATAGTAAATATGTATTCAAGTATTTATGTTTCCTGAATGCACGTTATTTAGTTATACAGTCCCAAAAGTGATTAAGCTTATATTTATTTCATAAAATGCCACTAATTGCTTTTTGATTGAGATTCAAGTTCCCAGTCCCCAAACTGATTAATAGAAAAGAAAGAAAATCAACTTTTTGATACACATTACCTAGATAAACCCCAAGTAGTATATTAGAAAGTATATAGAGATATAATATGTCATAAAGCAGGGAACCAGGAAACAATATTTGAACCATCTTTACACTCTCCTTTTCTTTTCCCTTTCCACCCAGTTATTTGGTATTTGCTACAACCCAGACATGGTGCTAGGTCATGAGAAGAATCAGTAAAGTATGGTCTCTAGCTTTCAGAAGCTCACAGTGTGGTGGATTTATGACCCAAAGGTCCTGGTTTCTGAATGGTTCATTACAGCTGAACAAATATTAGTTGATTTATTTCAGGGGAAGCTATCCAGCCTTCCTATTCCTGAATTTGGAGAAAAAAATAGATTCTATTCCAAAAGGAATACATTATTCTTTGAATTATTAGTATATATATATATACACATATCATGTATTTCATGCATTTCTTGTATGTGCACTTGTGCATGTTTAAATCTGAAACTGCCCAGGAAACTTGCTTTCTTTATGCTCCACCCAAATTTACTGGCTTAGAAACATCTCAGCCTTGATTATGGAGAAGTTCTTTATCATATTTTTACTTTTCTTAGTATAAGAATCAAGTTAAAAAGAAGGAAAGAGAGAGAGAGAGAAAGAGGAAGGAAGGAAAGGAGGGAGGGAGGGAGGAAGAAAGAAAGAAAGGAAGAAAGAAAGACAGTTATGTAACATGAAACAAAAAGTTGAAATTGTTGTGTAGGTTTTATAAAAAAGATCAAGTTCAATTAATCTATTCATTTCTTCCATTCCATTCTGTTTCGTTAGATTTAGCAAATGTTTGGGGATTTTCTAAGTATCAATATATGACATTAAGAATATAAAGGTAGGACACAGTGCCTGGCTACCAAAAGCTTGCAGTTTCATATGGGAAAAAGTTAAACGACTTCAATACAACTGAAAAAGTGGTAATATCAAAATATACACAGGATGACATTGAGGTACATAAGGGAAGGTCTAAACCAGATTCAAGACGTACAGGGAAGGCTGCCTGGAGCAGATTATATTTGAGCTGAATCTTGAAGAATAATTAAGAACTATCCAGTTTAAAAACAAGCATTGGAGGAGAGACAACTTTAGTGATTGGCATATTAAAAGGCATAGAAGAAAGAAAGCATAGTGAATTCCAGGTCCTGCAATTCATTATGAAGGACTGAAGTGAGGGGTGCATACACAGGAATGCCAAAGGAGGAGACTTGTCTCATGAGCAGCACGAGAGGCACCCCGTGCTGTGAAAGAATCTCAATATTATTATCCTTAAGGCTCAATATTATTATCCTTAAGCCTATAAGAAGTGTCAACTCTGATTCTTTGTGTCTAGACTTACTAGCCTCAAGAGGCAAACGAAAGAACATGACCTTTCAACGTTCATTTTCATTCCTGGTTATATAAATTACTCTCCCATTTCCATTTTCCCACTTTTAGTCTTCTACTTTGAGAGTACTGCCAGGTAATTGCTCTTCTGAGTAAAATATAGCCATATGAAAAACAGGTTTTCTCTAAGAGGAATATGCAAAAGAATTCAATGAAAGGAAGAACAAACAGATTGAGATGATTTATTTGTATCTGAAATCAGATCCTATCTGCTTCTTGTTTAAAAGCCTCTGCTTGCTTTCCACCTTCCAGAGCAGGAAAGGGTACCTCCACTGCTCCCCACCTCCCTAACCCCCCCACCCACCATCTGACCCATTTACCCCCACAAGCTCGTTACAGTTTGCTATTCCTGTCTTGCCTCCACACTGTCCCCACCAAACTTCATTTTATAACCATTCTTGGTGGGTCACTATTGCTCACCACACGCAGGTCCTCTATATCACACACAGGTCCTCTGTTCATGACTTTAACCAGGCTTTTCCCTAGGCATAGAATGTCTTTCTCCATTAGTCTACCTGGAAAATGATTTTCTCAGGCTTCAAGAGCTGGCACAAACATGACCTCATATCTGCAGCTTTCTGTAATTCTCTTTTTATTCCCAACCCTCTAATCTTATTCAGAAAAAATTGCTTCCTCATCAGTCCTCCAATTGTATGACTCTACCATTTTTCATGCTGCATGAAACTCACTGGTACTTGTGCTTCTGTCTCCCTCACGGATTATAAGGCCCTCAAAGATAAAAACTGTCTCTTATTCATATTCATACCCTAGCAACACCAACTAATTGTTAGATGCCCAATTAGTACCTGCTGAGTTGAACTGAAACGAAAGCTTGTCGCAGAGGAAACAGTGAGCTCTCTATGCCCATGGGTTTTATTTATTTTGATAACCTACGGAGAAATCGATCATGCAACAATTTGTAAGAATCACAAAGGAAGCCAAAGGAGTTTAGCCCTACAGTAATCTTATTATTTTACAGAAATGAGCAGGAGTGGATATGCAAGTTACCTAGATTGGTTTTGTTGTATGTATTTAGTATTGTGATTTCCCCATTATTTGATAAAATAACTTTTTAAAAAGGTACTTACAATTAAAGAGCAAATTTTAAAATAATAATGTAATTGTTATTAAAACCTATTTTTTTCATTTAATAAATATTTATTCAATACAGACTTAGCTGAGGCACTGGCTTTGAGCTCTTTAATTTCTCATGGACCAAATCATTTAAATGAGGGCAATAAATTATTTTAAATAACTTGATAGATATCAGCAAAGAACCAATTTTATTATAATGCCACATGCAAAAATTATTTAGAATTATTATATAAAATAAAAATGTTTTTTTAATCAAAACTTAGAATGGCATCCTAAACTCCAGGAAAAATAAATACTTTCTTAGAGTGAGATGAAGAAATAAAAATTTCCTATTTTTCAAGGTCAAGGATTATAAACTCTAAAGATTCATATAGAAAAGGATAAATCAACATATCCCTCTATGACATTCCTGAAAAATATCTATCTGGACAACGTAAATGAAAATTGAGCCGTCATTAAATAATGCCCTGGATAAATCTCAACAAATTTTAATCAAAGCTTGGAGACAATTCCTTTAAAGCTTTCCAATATTTCCAGGGATGATATAGGTATATATTGTTTCCATACCTCAAATGCTATGGAGAACCACTTATTAATTCAGTCTAAATCTTAACATTGGATTCAATTTTCTAGGTATTTTTCCTTGGATGTTTTACGGTTTGGGAGAGAAGGAAGATCTGGATTTTTAAAAATTGTCTAAATTCCTTACTTTAACTTATAACATAAATACAACATAATTCAATAACATTTCGATTTTTGAAAAAAGGACTATCTTCTTACCTTTTTCTTCTTAGTTTAATAACACAGTAGTTTGACAGAACAAATGTTTAAATACTGACTCACACATCAAAAAAAAAGTAAGCTGTTATAAAATGAAATAAGCATATTTGTAAGAGAGGTCTTAAGAAATTAAATTCCACCAACTCCTCAAAACACTGACCTCTCCAAAGCAGACATCAAGAAGCAATTGCTTTTAGCTATTACAGTCAGCTCTTTGTATCTGTGATTGTGAAACCTGTGGGTTTCACAGAGGGCCAATTGTACTAGCCATTTTGTTAAGGGACTTGAGCATCAGTGGATTTTTGTATCTGTGGGTGGTCCTGGTACCAATCCCCTATGGATATTGAGGAACACATGTACTTGTTTTCAGCAAGTCTAACTTGTTAGTAGAAGATGAAATACTGTTTCTACACTCATAAAGACTAGTTTAGAAATCTGTTTAAATGCTACAATGAGATACATTTGAAATAATGACCCTAATTTTCAGTAGAGGAAACTGCCTGTTGCATTTTATGGTATTACTAATTCAGTGGGTAAAAATGAGAAGCTAGACCATTGTGAGTAAAGTCACAAGACCACGAGGCCATGATAGAATGGACTGCTGTCCAGCTGTTCTTCCTATTTCAATGTACTTAGCTTCAGAACCATTACTCATCATGGCATGCTTCATTGATCTAAAACAAACAGACTGCCAGCCATTTCTCCAGCAAAAATGGGTTTATTACCAAATAAGCAAAGAATTGCATTGTGGGGTCTGCAACCTTGGTGAGCCACGTGCAAGGCCCCCATGGCAAGGGAAGATGGGAAAAGGAAGTTGGGAGGGCTATAGTAAACGAAGAGTTCATGCTTTTCATTGGCTGAGCTGTTGCCAGGAAAGAAAAATAGTCTTTCTTCTTCCTTTTGCACTCTGCTATCTTTTCAGGTGTGAAAGCTCCTCCTTCTGGCCTCCCAACTCTATTTAATTGAAGTTTCTGTTTATTAACTTTTTACAGGTTTGATATCACAAACTAGCCAATGTGCATTCTCATTGGTTAGGCAGCCTCTCTACCCCTGCCTCACTTATTGTTAAATAATTTGACTATCACCTCTGAATAACATCCTATTAAAATAAGGCATATTTGTTTCATATTTATCAGAAACTGTACAATACATGTATATATATGTGTGTATATATATGTACATGCATTTATATAAAATTTGTACATATGTAAATAGTATAATCATGAAACATATATAGATATATATTTTGTATATGTTCAATATTTGTATTTATTTCTTAGATCATTCCTACAGGTTAATTTTTTCCCATTTTAAGATAGGAAGCCTGAACCTGAGAAAAGATAGTGTCTCTGTGTCACTCTATAAGTAAGTGATGCAACTACATTCAAACTCAAAACTTATGCTCTAGGTGTTAACAACAAAATCTCTCCAATTTATGTTCGGTATATAACAAAAATCATGTTTTGCACTATGACAATTAAACGGATATTTTATCATAGCGCTAAGCCTGTGTTTGCTGAAACCTTCCTCCCATGTTGCTGGAGATCCCAGGAGACAACCACTACAGGTGGTTGTGGTGGATCCCACAGGATGCCTCAAGGAGTATTTGGTCCCAGCCATTTGAAAGCCATGGAGAGTTCTGATCAATCCTTTGGGATGTCCACACAATGCAGAAATTTATCTGAACCCACTTACACTTGCTGCCAACATATAACCCCAAGCTGTCCCCCAGTAAGTATCACTTGACTCCCAGTAAAGCGCCATTGACGGCTGCTGCTGGCATTGTTATCCCCACCGCAGCGGACAACACTCAGCCACTAGAACCCTGGTCCTACACTGAAATTGCTAGGCCTTGCTTCCAGATTGCAGCTGATTCCATCCGTTCATATCACCTGCCTTAAGGACACAATCAGAGCCAAGGATATGATATCTCTCTTCCCTGTTCATATAGTCACTGCCCAGAGTCCAAGCCCTTCAGATCATTCAATCAGCTCTTCAACTCTTATCCCCACAATGCTGTAAACACATTTTCTCTTGACCCAATGTCTCACTCTAATCTTCTCTCTCAAATCTTCCACAATGACCACTGATATTCCCCTAAATTATCTGTTATTCAAAAATGACCTTAACTGAAACCTAGATGTTCCCAGAAAACACAATTTCCCCTTTATCCCACTCAGGCAAGTTGTTTTTATTTTGTTGTCTGTTTGTTTGTTTTCCCTCCCACACCTCCAATGTTTAAGTATTGGGCTAGGCAGTGGGATGTGTTTCCTCCTGCTTTCCAATAGCTGTATCTGAATCCCCCTATTCTGGAACTTTCCTATGCGTATCATCCAGCTTCAGCACTCTCCCCTCCCCCACCCTCCAAGTCCTCCTTGAAGACTTCAGCACAATCTTCATCTTCACCTTAGCTGCTTTAATTATCCAGGTGAATACAAGGGCCACATGGACAAACCAACCAACAATCTTGACTCTGTCTTCTCTGAACTTCCTAATGACCTCCTCCACGTCACCTAAGCCACCTGCCCCCTCAATCATAACTTGAACTCTGCCATCTCAGGAAACTCAACCACTCCCAAAGTACCCATTTCAGATATCCCACTCTGACCACGACATCCCATTCTTCCAGCCACTTGCCGGTTACCTCCCTCCATCCCTTGAAGCAGTTATTCATATAACTCATTGAGATCACCAGTCCATTATCACTATCATTTTTACTACATCTAGCAGCCTTTCGGGCTTAAAGACTTTCCCTACACAGGTTCAGTTCTACAGAGATTTATTTCTGTCACCATGTTACAGATGTAACTAATTTCCCTGTCCTTCCTTTATCATTATAGCCAAACGAGAAAATCACAGCTCTAGATGAATCTAACTATAGACCCTCTCTTAAAAGAGCTTTCTACAGTTTTTTTTTCTTCACATTCACCTCACTCTTCAGTTTACTCCAATCTGCATTCTGACCCTAACACTCTAAAAAAACCTGCTCTTGTAAATGAAATCAATGCCACCCAAATAGTTAAGTTACAGGAAAACTTGTTTGATTTTTCAGGCAGAGTCAACAAGCCAACCAAAAGTTTCCTATTCTTGAAACACCTCCTTTTCCTTTTTTCTTTAACAGAACATTTTCCTATTTTTCTTCTTGCTTCTCAGGCAGCCCCTTCTAGTGATACTTGCCAACTACCAGACCTTTAAATACTGGAATTTTGTAGGGCTCAGATCTAAGCTATCTACATATTTGAATTTATCTTCTTTCCTTAAGTGTTCTTATTTTCTCCTATTCCTTTAAAATCATGAATACAAATCAGATTTATATTTCTATCACAACTTCTCTTCCAAGCCCTAGACCTATAGCCAAATGCCTAATGATATACCACTTGCATATTTCACAATTAAATTGTGTATTTATTTAATTAACTTAATGATTTACCTTCAATCTGCCTGAAACTGTTAGATAATAAAAAGGCAGTTAGCTCATGCGTAATCAGTTGAATTTCCTGTCACAAATTCTAAAAGTGAAAAACTCCATGAACAAAATATTTTTAATACTCAGTTTATTTCCCTGAACCATCAGCCCCTTGTAGAGTTCTTCATTGTCTACCAGCGGTCCCCAAACTTTTCGGCACCAGGCACTGGTTTCATGGAAGACTTTTTTTCCACGGACAGGGTTGGGGATGGTTCAGGTGGTAATACAAGCGATGAGGAGCGGCAGATGAAGCTTCCCTCACTCTCAGATCACCTCCTACTGTGCGGCCCGGATCCTAACAGGCTGCAGACCGTTATCAGTCCACGGCCCAGGGGTTGGGGACCCCTGATGTGTACTGTACTCTCTTCTTCTGAAAAACACTCTGCTTTTTCATTATTTGCAAATGTAACTGAACTCCTTTCAAATGCTCATTACCAGTTTCCCCTTTCAAACAGACTTTGGAAGTTTGTTCACTTGTGAGCGCAAGGCTCTTTCTCCCCTGTGAATTCTAAAGCAATTCTTTTTTTTTTTTTTTTTGCATGTTTCTTTTCTTTTTTTTTTAACGTCTTTATTGGAGTATAATTGCTTTACAATGGTGTGTTAGTTTCTGCTTTATAACAAAGTGAATCAGTTATACATATACATATGTTCCCATATCTCTTCCCTCTTGCATCTCCCTCCCTCCCACCTTCCCTATCTCACCTTTCTAAGTGGTCACAAAGCACCGAGCTGACCTCCCTGAAGACTGGGGTGGTAGTGGTGGTGAACTTGGGTTGAACTAACACATAAAAGAGAACCTGGAAAGTAAACTTGATGTTAATAACTGAGGTGCGGTAGTTTCCTTGTGCCTACCTGGTAGCCATGTGTTTCATTTCTTTTTTTTTTTTTTTTTTTGCATGTTTCATGGATGAGCTTTTATTAAAATTGTACATAGATCTCATAGTTAATATTTTTAAAAAGAGAACTTCCTTTTTTCCCTGTATCAAAATAGTTATCTTTTAAAAATACCTTGAAAAACTTTAATACAATTATTTTGTTATATATGAAATACTCTCCTGAAATCTCATTTCTCTCCCAACTCATTACCCTAGAATCCTGCTTTAGTGTCACTATCCCTTTTTTATTTTTTTGGCATCCTTAATGCTTTATCCCAGAGAAACATCAAGAGGAAAAGAAGATCTTCCTGTTAAGTCTGCTATTTCCAAAACAAACAAAAAAATTTAAATAGGAGAAACCAGTGACAATATTTGATTTGATACTGAAGATTCTTATTAACGAGGCTTCCTCACAGAGTTATGCTCTACGTTTTGTATTTCTTTCCACATGTAGATCCAGAGTAAACAATGCCAGACAGATTTTCAAATTCTGAGTCTTTCGTCCTTTTTATTTTCTCCCAGGATTGGGAACATATTGGTGACCATATCAATGAGTCAGTGAGCATTTCCAGCATGCCTATTGTCAGTGCGAGTCCTGAACATGACACTGGGGCTGCTTCACTATGTGAACCATAAGAAAAGTTATGGTAAAGACCCACCTCAAACTATGCTGTGTTAAACTGCTAGAGTTCCCTCTTGTCTGCATTTCATCGAAAGGAAAAACTGTGCCCCTAACACTGATCCATTTCCAACATTATGGAGGTATGAGCTGAGTGGCTTCTCTCTAGAAACCTTTCAGTAATGAAGCCCTCCAAGCTGGAAACAGCATCCTGACTGCCTTTCACTTTGGAAAACATGTTTATCAACTCAGAGATGAATCATTGCTGCATTTATGCTAAATCGGCAATCCAGGGCTACATAGTTATTTTCCACTGCTACAACAGACTTTCTCTTCTATTTCATCTGAATCCCAGCCCACTCCTGCTGAATATAAGGCCTAGCCTCCTTCCAGACTTCTCAAATCTGATTATGGAGTCCTCCGAGGATAGGTCTGGTCTATGCTACCTTGAGGGTCAACTTCAGCTCCGAGAAAGCCCTGTTGCTCTGTTCTAATTGGTGTGTTATGGTGATGTCAGCCACCTTGAATCATCAGCAGACATGAGTTGGAGAACAAAGTGTCCTGAAGTGAAGCCGGGCAAAACTGAGTCAGTCTTGAGCTTTGTTGGCCCCTGATTGTTGACAATGTGCAAGAGATCATTCACATTGACTTTTATAATTCCTTAAAAGTAATGTCTGTCCTTGTATGTTGTGGTGGTTAAAGACATAGGTTAATGAATCAGACAGAACTGGATTCAGATCCTAACACTTACTAGCTATGTGTCCTTGGGCAGATTAATTGGTGTCCCTAAATCCCAGTTTACTCATCTGAGAATTTTGGCCAATCTTAGTATTTACGCCATAGGGTGGTTTTAAGGATTAAATGGAATCTGGTATATAAAAGGCAGACCATAGAACCAGGTGCAGGATAATGGTTCAATAGCTGGGACATATTATTAAGGGTATTATATTTGTTGTCTGTTTCCATAATAATCCAATGTTCTTTTAGCTGTCACTACCATCATTCATTTCTTTCTTTTTTTAGTCATCCTATTGGCTTAACTCTCCTTAGGCTAACCCTTGATATCATATCTTAACTTGCAGTTCAGTACCATCTAATCATCCAAAAGGGATAAAGATAAAAATTTACTCATATCTGAGAAAAGGCAGTAATATTTTTATTACTTTAATGTTACTTTAAAAACTCAAACACTAACTTATTTGAAATTGATTGAACTCAAGGCCTGTTTACAACCTGGTTGTGGTGTTTGTTTTTGTTTATTTGTCTGTCCTTTTTGCCATTGTGTGTGATTTCTAAAATTATGAATAGACTTAAAATTAGGTTTTTGGGCACTAAACCATAGAGTATTTATGTATGTAGTATGCTGGAGTCCATAGTGCATTGTGTTAGAATTATACAAATACAGTGCAAAACTCAAAGCAAAGAGAGCCCCCATTCATACAATAGCCAAAACAAAATTTATTTTTACATTCAGATGGGGTTTACACTTGAGTTTTCCGCCAGGTTGGCAATCACCTGATGTTTGAATAAGGCCATGGCACACTCTGAGTGATCTCTATCTTAACTAGTCCAATACTACTCACAACTTTGCTGGAGTGGCCATTTGCTGTTCTTTTGGCTCCTTTAGTAAATAGATGAACTAACTTTTCTGCTTCTGGTCTTCAATCTATTTCTGGGCTTCCAATCTCATGTCTTCCTATGCTACAACAGCTGTATTATTTTGCAAGGGCTACCATGACAAAATATCATAGGCTGGATGACTTAACAGAAATGTATCTTCCCAGAGTTCTGGAGGCTGGCAGTCCAAGATGAAGGTGTTGGTAGGTTTGGTTTGTCCCAAGGCACCTCTCCTTGGCTTGCATAAAGACTTTCTCACCATGTCCACACATGCTTTTTTCTCTGGCATCCTTTCCTCTTTGATAAGGACACCAGTCTTATTGGATCAGGGCCCGAGGTTATGACTTCATTTATTAACCTTAATTACTTCCTTAAACGTCCTAGCTCCAAATAGTGTAATATTGGAGGTTAGGATTCAACATATGAAATTTGGGGGAACACAATTCAGTCCATAACAACAGCCTTGCAGACTACTCATTTTATGAGGCTTGACCTCCCTGACCCTGTTGAGTGGAACATTGGAAGAGTGAACATTATTCTACAGGCAGCTTCCAAGGAGTATGATGTTCTCCATAGTGGGGCCAGGACTAATGTAATCAAATTTTACAGGACCTGGAAAACACTGAGACATATCAGCCATTTAGGCAAGTTAACAAAATGGAAGTTTTTCATCAAAATTATTTAATTATCAGACCAATAATTGATTTAGTGAGTAGGATAAAACATTTTGTTTTCTTTTTTATAGTGAAATATTTCAAATATACAGGAAAATTTAATGAATAATAAAATGAATACTCAGGTATTAATCCAAATTAATTAAAACAAATTCTTTTAATATAATTCTTATGAAAGAAATATTGTTCTTTTAAAAGAAGTATAATATTACAGATACATTTGAAGCCCCTGTGAATCTTTGCTTGATCATAGTGCCTTCTTTCCTTTCCCACAGGTAATTATTTTTTTGTTTTTTTTTCACTACCACACATGATGTTTTCATAGTTTTGTTTCATACAATAGACTATTGCTTATTATTAAATTCCACATAAGTGGCATTGTAATATAGCTATCAATTCCAAATTTCCTTTAACACATTTAGCTCCAGCTATTTTATTTTAACTGTTGTATAATATTCTAGGGTTGACTATATCACAATGTAAATATTCATTTTTCTCTTGATGGATGTTTAAATTGTTTTCAATTTGTTGACTAGTATAAACAGCACTGATCAAGGATTTCTGTACCTATCTCATTGTGTGAATGTTCAAAATTTCTCTACCAAAGGTAGGGAAGGAAAAAGTTTTCCTCGATCCCCTTAAGGCTCCTGGAACAGTCTAAAAAGTAAACTGACCAAGACAGATTAACAAGAAAAAAAGCACACAAATTTATTTAATATAAGTTTTATGTGACACGAGAGCCTTCATAAGGAAATGAAATGAAGACCCAAAGAAATGGTTAAACCTCATTATTTTATTCTAGGTGGACAGTTGTGGAGAAATATGATTGGTCAAAGAGTATGAGGGAAGTGTAGTAAAATGGGGAAAACTTAGAAAGGACTGTATTAGGATTTTTCTTGGTGTTCCTTTGTCTTCAGAAATAAGGATGCTCCTTTTCTCTGGGTATAGGTCAGTCATCTCACACATGAGGGCTTTTTGACCTGTTCCAGGAGAGAGCAGGGGGAAGATCACAGTGACCTCCCTTATTCTGTTGTTTTCTCAAACTCTTTCAGCTTAAAATAGTCAATATGCTAAGGTGCCATATTTTGGAGTAGCATGTCCTGAACCCCATCAAGAATATGCCCCTAAGAGTGAAGGTATCTCATATCTCCAACTTTGTGAAACTTTGCCCAATTGCTCTCCAAAATGGTGGCACTTATTATATTTTCCCCAACAACTTCACCAAAATTTGTTATTATAAAATATTTTCAGTTTTTTCAATCTTTGGGTGGGTGATGTTAGCGTCATGTTATTTTATCTCACATTTCCTGCTCTCTGGTGAGCATCTTGTATGTGTTTATCGGCAATTCAGCTTTTTCTCTTAAATCCTTTGCTCATTTTTCTATGGCATTATCTACCTTATTGATTTTTAGGAGTTATTTATATATTCTAGATTTAATTTCATTGCAAATAGGTTTCACTTGTCTCTAGCTCATCATAAATAAATTTGTTTACAGTTTATAGTTAAATATGTCTATGTTTTGCTGTATGGAGAATTTTAATTTTAATATAATCAAATCTCTCTTTTCCTTTACAATTTTTGGGAGGGGGCTTTAGAAATTCTTCCCTATCCTGGCATCAAGATATTTATCTATATTTTATTCTGAAATTTTAAGTTTTATTTTCACATTCAAATTCTTAACACATTGAATGCCAAAAAAAAAGATGTTAATCTACTATGATTACTGAATACATAAATTGGTAGGCATGCTTACTAATTTTATGATCTTTATCTGATAGTTCTAATATCTGAAATTGTAAGCGAATTGATATCTTTTCTACTGTTTATGGTATCTGATGATTCTTGCTCACGGTAAATTTTTTCCTTATGGATTTTCCTTATTAAGTTTTGTATTATGAATTATCTTCAAGATTCCTTTGAAGTACTAGGAAATGTGAGTTTGGCTTATGAGTGGTTGTGCTTTTGCTTCTGCCAGGTACTCTTGGGGTACCTCTATATAAGACTACTATTTAAATTTTATTTCTGATTATGGTCCAGAAAACGGACCACTCATAGAATAAACTGGAACCATAAATCCACATAGTTATGAATTCTCAGGGGAAACACTTATTTTTTTCCCCACCATGGCCCAGACTACTACCTATTAAGTTTCCTTATGAAGGTGGGTTTCCTGATGGAGTAGTTATTCCTTCTATTTTAATGAGAATATAGCCCTTTGGGAGGGAGCTAGCTTATTAAATAGGATCTTATTTCCGATTCACCACCCTTTCCCTGGACCCAAATCGTCATTAAACTTTTACAACCTCAAAAAAGTAGAATAGTAACCTCCTCCACATACTTCTCACCCCTCCATTCCACAAACCCACCACCCAGTATAATTCAAGTACTTCAATACTTTTACTTTCTTATCTTGAGTATTTCCCTTATTTCCTTGCTTGCCCAGCTTGCACTTAAAAGGATTAAAAAATATTGTGATCATTCTAGTTATTTTGTTGCTTATAAATATTGCTATAAATGAATGACCTGCTTTTCTAAGTATTGTATATCAAATAGATTCACTTACTGATTCACTTTAATTAGATAAAGCAAGATTTACAGTCTAAAAAATTAAAAAATAACTGTTTTATAGTTTCTATTTTCTTTTCAGCATTATTATGCATTTATTTTTTATTCAGAAATCACTTGAGAGGTATAGCAAAGTCTTTAAAATTCAGATTAATTTCCCATAAACAACACTGCATCATGAATTATCTATTTTCAGAATTTCAACTTACTGTGACAGGCTGCCAAATTTCTGCTGTCATGTAAATTAAAACAAACAAACAAACAAAAAACTCAACAACTACCCAACTGAGATATTATGCTACAAAGAAATGTTCCACATCTCCACCACTTGGGAGTGAGAACAGGAACAATTTAAATTTTTCCATTTTATGTCAATAATGTTTTTGTGTCCCATATGGAACATCTTTCTAGGCAGTTTCCCAGCTGATCTACTCCTAATATCACTTATCTAGCTACAGACAGAATCAAATGATTCAGTCTATGTAATTTCTCACTTCTTATTCCAGAGAGACCATCCAGGAAAATTTTTTAAAAATCAACCAAAATGTTTTTTATATATCTCATGTCTCTATTTTTGCTTCTTTTTCTTTTCAAAATCTCTGTTCTCATTTGCTCTTGGGAAACTAGTAGATGCCATATGGTTAATATAATCAACCAAGTAAAGGTTTGTTTCAATTGTTTGTGTTCCCAGAAATCTGTTAAACATCTTTTTTTTTTTTTTTTTTTTTTTTTTTTACTATGTCATCTCAAGGAAAAAGCAACATAACAGGATTAGATAAATGGAATTAGTGTAAGGGATTTTCTAAAATTAGAGGAGGACTTCCCTGGTGGTCCAGTGGTTAAGACTCTGTTTCCACTGCAGGGGGTGTGCGTTTGATCCTTGGTTGGGGAACGAAGATCCTGGACGCTGCATGGTGAGGCCAAAGAATAAATAAATATAAAATAAAATAAAAGAGATAAGGATAAGAGTAAGCACTTGATTATGACTTTCTTTTCATTCAACAAACCTGTCATGTGAAAGAAGACAGCCAGAGACCCTTCCAGTGTCCCAATTCTCTGCTCTATGGAGATCATATGTATCTTAAGTAAACTCACACATTCATGAATAGTAAGTCATCAGAGCATAGGTTTCTCACATTTTTCTTCTTTTATAAAATACTTTTGCTTAAAACCCAATCTTCAAAAAGCTCTAACACATCTAACACATGCCACATTTCTTCTCAGCTATCGGGAACATTGGAAGTCATTTCTTGATTATCATTTCCAAGTAGCTTGATATAATATACATACATGTTGAGATAATATACATGAATCTCCTTTATGAGAATGTCCACTCCTATTTTTCACTTAGCTTTGCCTTTGACATAGAAATAGTGACATACGTCCACCAGAACTTTCACACCATTAGTCACTACCTTGCACTAAGAGTATGTCAACATTGCAGATAGTTCTGTTTTACGAGATCTTCTGTGTCTTCGATCTTCCTTTTACTGACACATTTTGCAAATGTGTCAATGGTGAAGACCACATTGCACTAAATAAACATAATAGAGAGGGTATTTTTATTACTATAAATGACAAAATCTATTTCAATAGCACTTAAACAATCTGTTTGGATTACCCAATACATGTTATATATGACATGACTGATATGTTTCACTTTATAACATATGTTAAGTTACAACATTTTTATTAATGAGAACTCTAAAAAGCAGAATATCCTGATAAAATTAATTTGGGGTAATGTCAAGATATTTTTAAGTAGCAGGAAGTTGTAGTAGAAATAACCTGAGCATTAGATACCCAAGTTTTAAAATCCTGCTTCTTCCATTTATTCCTCTGAACTCATCTTCACAAAGTCTTTACTTTCATCAAACTGAAGTACGAGTTCAGCTATTTTAATAGCTTCTTTACATTAAAAAAGTACTTGGTACATAATATGTTATCTCTTCTTCCATGTTTATTAAGAACATTTAAAAAGTAGAATAAGCTATGTATTAAGTAATAAATAAGGTAAAGTAATATAATTCAGTGTCTTTAGTAACTTTAGCAATCAATCAATAATCATTTTACTGTCTGTAGTACTGACAATATTGACAGCAAACATAATGACCAATATTATTTCAATATTCATCAATATTTTGAGACTCTTCTTTGTCATAATTTTCAGTTTTGCTTAATAACAGTCAACGCACACTGAGAAGCCTTGGTCTCCTTTGGCTTCTAGTTCAGTTTCATGATACTTGCTATTTTCCAATTCCTCATTTGCCTTGGTAAGCTGCATCCTCAATTGATGGGCATGAGTTATTAGTGGCAAGAGCACATAAGGATGGATGTAGCAGGAGACATTGGTCAAAGCACCATACTAGTTTCCTCTCTCTTCAAATGGGGCTCCAAGGCCAGGAAAAGGCTACTACACATATAAATATAAAAGATGAAGAAATCTGGAGCAAAAGAGGCAAATAATGTTCATGACTTTCAGTTAGAGATGTTTTCCTTAACACTAAGATCAGTTTATAATGATAAAAGGGTCAATCCATTGACGACATGCCAGTTATAAACCTTCAGGTACGTAATAGTAGAGCCCCAAAATACATGAAAGAAAAACTGAGAATTGAAGGAAGAAATACACAATTCAACAGTAGTAGTTGGTGTTTTCTAAATTCCATTTTCAATAATGGATAGAAGGACTAGACAGAAGACCAACAAATAGAATACATGTATACTGTAAACCCATTAGACGTACTTGATATCTTCAGAGCACTTTGTATTTCATAATTTTTTACCTAAATGTAAAAATTCATAGTTTCCATTCTGTAATAATTAACACTAATTGTTAACATTTGCTATTTACCAGGAATTATCCTAAATGTTTTGCACGTTTCTTATTCTTTAATAATCACAACAATCCTAATGGTACAAAGAAGATGTAAAAAAAAAAAAAAATAACTGGCCTGATGTCTCACAGCTGGTGAACGACAAACAAGGGTATTATGGTCTGAATTGTATCCTCCCCTGCTCTCCACCCTGCCAAATTCATATATTGAAGCCCTAAACCCCAGTACCTGAGAACGTGATTGCATTTGGAGATAGGGCCTTCAATAAAGAAGTAATTAAATCAAAATGAGGCTGTTAGGGTAGGTTTGAATCCATTCTAACTGGTACCCTGATAAGAAGAAGAAAATTGGACATGGAGAAACACCAGGCGTGCAGGTGCATAGAGGAAAGACCACGTAAGAACACAGTGAGAAGGCAACCATCTCCAAGTCAAGGAGAGAAGCCTCAGAAGAAACCAAACATGCAGACCCCTTGATCTTGGACTTGTAGCCTCCGTGAGGGTGAGAAATACATTCCTGCTGGTTAAGCCACCCAGTCTCTGGTATTTTGGTAAGGCAGTTGTAGCAAACTTACATTAAAGACTTAAACTCAGTGTCTGACCTGAGGGGCCACAGTGCTAACCATTATTCTAGGGCATCATGGCAGACATGGTTATTTTTGTTTGTCCCTGATTTTTTAATATGTATGAGTTGTTTTAATCTATCTATGTTATTAATACTCACTTTGAACCTTTTTATCCAGGCAATTGTAGAGAGCTATTTAATAATCTAAAAGTCACTTTAGGTTCTGAGTAAATTGTGATGGATTTATTGTTGGTCCACAAATGACAAATCTTATAAGAGATCACCTCTGACTCTGGAACACCCATTCTAAAAGGTATAAAATGATTTTACTAAGAAACCATTTTAGAAACAACCTGGAGATTCTGAACCCTAGAAAAATTAGAGGCAAAAGAATCCCACTAGAGTATTTTGCTTTCCATAACATTGCCTCCTATAATCCAGAGAGGACTTCATCTTTGCTAGGTGATTATTTAAACAGAAGGAATCCATGGGAAATGACAGACTCCTTGTTGAATACTTTCTGTATATACATGACCTCAGAAAATCCTGTCTAAACTTATGGAAAAGTGCATAGGCAGCAGGTAAAGTCTGAGAGATTTTACAATAGACCAATACATAAATTACATGCAAGAGAAGAATAAATGACTAAGCAATTGTGATTCCAAGGAAAGTTACTGTCAATTCCAACCAAAATAGAATACCTGACTTAATGTGCATCTACAATGTCTAGACATTTATTCTTTTTTTTTTTTTCGGTACGCGGGCCTCTCACTGCCGTGGCCTCTCCCGTTGCGGAGCACAGGCTCTGGACACGCAGGCTCAGCGGCCATGGCTCACGGGCCCAGCCGCTCAGCGGCATGTGGGATCCTCCCGGACAGGGGCACGAACCCGTGTCCCCTGCATCGGCAGGAGGACTCTCAACCACTGAGCCACCAGGGAAGCCCTAGATATTTATTCTTAAATCAGTGAATATTCAGCCTCTTACACTGATATTTTCTTTTCTTTCTTTTAATGTACAATATTGAAACACATTGCATCGAGGCACATGCCAAGAGTATTGGTGATAAAAAACACATCACAAAGGGAGTAGCAAAGTTCCTAGAATATATATTTCTTAAAAACTAAATTAGGTTTATTATTCCAGTGCTTTTATTCTGTTGGAGTTAAAAGTTCTTAAAATGGCAATCAATTTGAAAGACTTCTTGTACTATTGATATGTAGGTACTGTGACAATTCCTCCATTTGTAAAATAAAAAGAAATGCTATATTAAAAAAAATTATTTAAATAATGCTAAACTGACAAGAAAATAAGAGAAATCCTCCGATGATAAATACAAGACAGGTGTGAGAATCTGAGGAAGGATTTCAAAGACTGAAGACAGCCACTGACTTGGGATCTTTTGCCATTCCCGTTTCATCTGAAGTTTTGGCTTGAATAATTACTGAAAGTATAGGAGATAAAGCAGGGGTCCTGTATGAGGCTGGAACATTTGAAACACAAAACAGTAAATGAAGTCAGGGCTATTTAAGACTAAGGTTAGATGCTTGATGGGGACAGGGCAATATGTGATCTCAATCATTCACTGTATACAAATAGCATTTCCACAGAAGTCAAGGATTAAATGTGAGAGGCAAAAATGTAAAATGTTTTGGAAAAAAAGAGAAGAAATATATTTTCTAAAGAAAAAAATGCATAGCTTTGAAAAATTTTAATACTTGAAAATAAGAAAGACAATAGTTTAGAATCCAAATTAAGAATTCATGTTTTAAAAAAAGATCCACAAAATTTAACACAAAGAAAAATGCAAATAAAATATAATACAGTGGAGTTAGTGAAATAAGAAGCAAAAGTACAATACAGTTTCAACTAAACTATTGATATACAAAGGCCTATGGCAATACTAATAAAAAAGACATATTAATAATATGAGGAGTAGGAAGGGGAGGTGAATACAAATACAGCATATGTACTTAAAAAAACAGAGATTAATATAAAATTTAAGCAAAAAAAATTGAAAAGTTTATTGAAAATGATCAAATTTCTAGAAAAAGAAATACAGGCAGGCATGCCTCGGAGATATTGTGAGTTGGGTTCCAGACCACTGAGGTAAAGTGAATATTGCCATACAGCCAGTCATACAAATTTTCTGCTTTCTCAGTGCATATAAAAGTTATGTTTACACTATACTATAGTCTACGAAGTATGCAATAGCATTATGTTTAAAAAACAATGTATGTACCTTAATTAAAAATATTTTATTGCTAAAAATTGCTAACCATCATCTGAGCCTTCAGTGAGTCACAGTAGTAACATCAAAGATCACTGATCACAGATCACTATAACACATATAATAATAATGAAAATGTTTGAAATATTGCAAGAATTACCAAAATGTGACACAGAGATACAAAGTAAGACAATGTTGTTGGAAAAATGCAGCCAATAGACTTGCTCCAGGCACGACTGACACAAACCTTCAATTTGTAAGAAAACACAATATCTGCAAAGCGTAATATAGAAAAGCACAATAAGATGAGGTATGCCTGTACAATAGCCTAAACCAACTCAACTAGAAACTGAAAATTGTAATAGTCCTGAAATCATTGAGGATGTGCTATTAAGGGTATAAATATTTACATAAGGAAAATACCAGTCCCAGATAACTTTAACTGAGTTTGCCATTCAAAGAAGAGAAAATCCAATCTTGCTCTTTGCAATGCTATATTTTTCAGAGATCTACTCATAAGTGGTAAAACTATAGAGAAAATAAAATTAATAATCAACATAATTTGGGATAGCTATGTTTAAGTGGAATCAGATGGCATCATGTAGAGATGTGAAGGAGGATTTAGAACTATTGGTAATGGTCTATATCTTAGCCGAGGTATGGATATATGGGTACTCCTGTTATTCCGTATATATACTACAAACTTTTAAACTATTAGCAATGTCAGAATGGTTTAAGACAATAACAATTTCTTAAGTTTTTATTTGATTTTTCAATAAATAATACATGCACAAAGTTCAATTAAAAACACGTGGAAAGGTGAAAAGTGCAAATTTCCTTCCCACCATTGCTCAATCTACCCAATTTCCAACTCCCCCAACAGACAACAAATGTTATTAATTCCTTTGTATTTTTCTGCGTTTCCTTAATATACAAGCAAATATGTATTTTATTCCCTTCCCCACTTTTTTACATTAACTATAACATATTCTGTACAATATTCTGTACCTTGCTGTTTTTCTGAACAATGTATCTTAGACATCTTTCTATTTTGGTACATAAAGTGTTTCCTCATTTTTTTTAGGTTTGTATAGTATTCTGGTTTATTTAAGCAGATTGTATCAGATTTGTATAGTATCCTTTCTATGGATATAGCATATATTTTTAAACATTTTTTCTTCCAATTTTTTGTTCTTGCAAACAATTATTCTATGAATATCCTTGGAAATACATTTGAATATATCCTATGAAATCTTTCTCATGTATGCAAGTATGTTTGAAGGATAAATTCCCAAAAGTGGAATGGCTGAGTCAAAGTACACTTCCTTTTGTAGTTTTGATAGACATTGCCAAACTGTCATCCATCATAAAGGCAATGTGAGGAAGAACTTATTTCCCCATAGCCTCCTCAAAAGAGAGTGTGCTATGAAAGTGCTCCACTGAATTTTTATTTCTCTCATTTTGAGCATGGTACAGCTTCTTTTCATATTTTTAGAGATACTATGTTGTCCTTTCTGTGAACCATATGTTTATAGCAGCTGCCCATGTTTCTATTGGGTTTTTCTTTTTCTCATCAATTTCTAGAAACCTTTTAATACATGAGAACTTAGCTCTATATCTGTGATATAAGTTGAAAAATTTTCCCAATTTGTCCTCTGTCTTTTGACTTTTAAAGGGCTTGCATTTGAAATTTATCATAATACATGGTATGATGTATGAAGCTATGCTGTTTTTAATTATAATTCTGTTTCCCAAAGAGAAATATATTTAAATTAGATTACTCCCAACTTAGAATACAATAGTATTATAAGTACTATGGGTTTTTTAAAGTGCATTATTTTAAGATAGTTGACTCTGTGTAACATTTATGTTCTCAGTATGGGTTTAATACAATATTTTCACACATTATTTAAACAAACAAAAAATGCAGTTAAAAAGTCAGATAAAATGATAATGGCCAAGTAACTCCAAAGCCACCATTTTCCAAACTCAACAATAGCAATGCTGAGATAATCTCAGATAAAATCTGATACAGAACATTTTTACTCCTTTTTAGTGAACTGAATTAAATATTTTTGTACACTTATATTAACCAATTTATTAAGATCTATAGTTCTCTCCAATTTTTTTCTTAAGATTTGAGAAAATCCAATATGTGAAAGATACCAGCCCATAAAATTCCTATAGCAAATCCTATGAGAAAAGCTCACAATAAGGTAACACAGTAGGGGAAATGCCTGTGGGAAGCTCCCTCCCAAACAGTACCACAGCTCTCCCACAGAACACATAGTTGATTGGCAGCCATCATGATAGAAAAAGTCACCAACCCCCTGGCCTTTGATTTGCCTTTAATCGTTGACAAATGTAGAGACGATAGTCAAGAGTTAAGTTGAGTAGTTGTGCTGAGCTGCTCCCCATCCCATTTTCTTCTTGAAATCAAGGAACACATGCTTCTAAACACAAGATAGTTGGCTTCATTGAGTGACTATTGTTTTCTTAGTCACAGGCCTGA
This sequence comes from Physeter macrocephalus, assembly GCF_002837175.3. Taxonomy (NCBI): domain Eukaryota; kingdom Metazoa; phylum Chordata; class Mammalia; order Artiodactyla; family Physeteridae; genus Physeter; species Physeter macrocephalus. Next base: position 39,511,117 of record NC_041223.1, read on the forward strand.
TAAAGTTTCATCTTCCTGCAGGACTGGGCTTATGCCACATCTACTGATTGTTAAGATCCTTTCAAAGGCTGAATAGTGGATATGTACAGTCTGTTTCTAATTTTAATATCCCTGAATATTGTGCTCTTACTGTTAGTAGATGTTTACCTAATATAATACTGGTGGAGAATTCCAAGCACAGTAAATGGTATGGGGAAAAAAACAAAATAAATGAAATGGGGACATATGCAGGAGAAGAGAGTTTAATAGAAAAGGGTTAGGAGAGCAAGGAAGAAGTTAGTAAAAGCAACAAAAGTATCACCAAATTGGTTGAATCTTCATTCTAGTATCAGCATTTCCCTTAATTAGTTGTGTGACTTCTAGCAAGACAGACCTTATAGGTTTCCATTTATATACTAATAAAATGAGCAATTTGGATTACTTAATCTCTGAAGGATCTTCTAGCAGTAGCATCTATTATTCTCAAGGAAAACAAAAAGAGAGGTAGTTTTTGATTGTGGTGAGGAGGGCCATGCCTGAGGGATAATAAGAAAGCTTTTTTTTGCTTTCTTCCTTAGGTGTTAACAACTGTCTGTTTGACAGTCTTCATTAATCAAATATATTGAATAATTACCAAATATCCTCATAATCGTTCCAAGTTAAAAATATGTATGCTACAGATTCTTAGATTTTTTTTTTTAAGTCTTGAATTATATCGATAATTTGTTTTACTATTTTTGAGAAAAGTTTGTTAAAACATGTTTATAATATCCATTAAATGACAAAAGAGCAACTGCGGCAAAATAAGGTTTAAAATTCTTTGCACTAGAAAAATTGCTTTCAAATACCTTTTAGTATGTAAGTTGTATAAAAACCACTATTTTTTTCTAGAGACTGGCTAAAATCTTTAGTATATAATCAATGAGGGAAATAAATTTATAAAGACTTCAGAAACACATCAGCTCACAAAAATAGGTAATACTTTCCTGCTTTCAAAAACAGGATGTTTTATTATGATCGTAATAGATTATCTGGTTTTTTTTCCCATAAATTTAATGAATCAATTGTTGGTGGTCTGAAATATTCCTTTATGAAAGTCAGTATGTTAAAGAAGACTCAATTTTTCTATTAGTTAACGAACATGGCATCTAGCCTGCCCTAATATAGACACTTTCCTTTAGTGATTTTTCTGTATGAACAGAAATAGAGAAGTCCTATGTTTCCCTAAGATGGAAGTCATTTGCTGTTTTTCTCTCTATTTCATAAGTGAAACTTTTATTTGCTCACGGATCCTCCTAGATGAGTTATAATCTATATTCATGGTGTCTTGTACTTTGTCCAAACTTTCTCACAAGTTTCTCTGAGTATTTTATAATATGACTACTTTATAAAAAGCAAAACTTCTAAGTTTCACATACCAGCAGGAAGTAATCCTTTTAATTCTACCTAAATTAACACCTCTGGATCTACAATCGTCGAAGCTCCCTTTAACTGTGATACTGATACATAGAATACACCCAAACCTTTTCAGGAAAACCGTGGGTTTGTGGTTCTCCCTGTGGATAAGGGAAAATAACAGATTAAATGGAAAAATTAAATTGTGCAGTCTATCAGGGCTCATTTATCTTTCGTTCTTTTTGTCTTCTTTTCTGATGAAAATTGATGTTTATTTTTCACATATAATGAATTAAAGCAGTATGGAATTTACCTTAAATTGCAAAGGGACAAAACTGGGCAGGAGCTGGCACCTCTGGATGACCCTGAAATGCAGGTTGTTAAGATTCATTTTCTGTGAGCATCTGCAGCCCTGGCAACCACTGCCAGTGCTGAGCAGAAATGAAGGAACTGAAGAATGCTGATAGCCATCCCCAAAATAGCATGGAGAATGATAGACTGTATTGTATTTTTCCATGAAAGGTAAGGGGCCAGATTAACAAGAGGATTTATAACAAGATCTAGCTCATGTTTTTGGTACAAGTATTGTCCCATTTCACAGGTGAGGAAACAGAGTGCCAGATGTCACACAAATGAAACTAATAAGTCTTCATTGTACTTACACTACTACCTGACAGTATATAATTTTTCTTATCTACTTTTTGCATGTCTTCTCCACCAGAATAAGACTTTCATAAAGACAAAGGCTTGGTTTTGTTTACTTCCGTACCTCTGGAGCTTAGAACAGTACCTGGGACAGATAAAGTGCTCAATTAATGTTTGTTAATGTTAAAAATGAAATAAACTGAAATCATCATCCAGTCCATTCCACTGCTTCAAGGGGAGGACTTTACAGCTGACACTGGTTTGGATCACCATTCTGTCATTCCAGAAGTCACTAAGATCTTTCTAGTGATTTGTTGTTTATAACAATCTCATCAAATATATTGTATCAAGTCAACAATAAATTCAAAATAACATTACAATAAGCCCACAAATGTTTAGAGTCCCTTTAAAAATATTTTATACTTCTAAAAACTAACACCAATTTCATATGTCTCCATTTTTAATGACAAAGTTATTCATAGCTATTTGATACGATGTCTTCTAAATTTACAGGAATTTAGCTTTTGATGAAAAGATTGAAAGCGCGTATACGCACATCCACATTTTAGAATATGAAATTTCATTTAGCGACACTTTATTTAACAGAAATCCATTTGTCCTCAGAAATCAACATACATGAATAATCTAGACATTAAATGAAACATGAATACTATGGGTTTAAGAATATAATAAACAGTGACCTATTTTGTAAAATTTCTAAGTCCATTAAAAAGTGGATATAATGAATAAATTTATCAAAGAACATATTGTTAGGATTCAATCATAAAAATAATTCATGAAAAAAATAAAATTGAGTAAAAGATAACATGAATTACAGTATCTTCCATGTACTGTGCATACTTGAGCTTGAATCCTTTATTTCTGAAGTGATGCTAAACACATTCTTGAAGATTGGCAAAAAATGTTGCCACAGAGGCAAATGGCTTCTACTGTACAGACTGTCAAGGACAGAAATACAAGAAAATCCTGCCTTGTTTCTGAGCAAGAGCCATTTAATCTCTTCTCTATAGAAGGTTTTCCAAACTATCCATTAACCCTGGTTGCAATATATTTATGTAACTGACAAGAAACATGATCATTACTGAGTACCAATGTACATACTATACATCACAAAGTCACTAAAGACTGGTTGTCTTCTGAAAACACTTTCAAACACCTATCCTTATTTTTCAAGTTATAGTTCCTTCTTCAGTACCACCTGTCAATCTTTTATTTTCAGTGTCTCCTTAATAGAAGTCCTGGTAGGAAATTATAAAACTGGAGGGTTGAATTATTACAATGTAGGGAAAGGCACAAAAGTGTAGTGGGGGAAAAGGAATAGCATAGGTTTAGCAAGAACAAAAAGATAAACTGCAAAGGATAAAAATCAGAAACTTGTCACACCAAGAGTCAATATCTAAGATATTTGGTTACTAAAATTATGGGTGTGTCCAAATTGTAAAAAAAATAATATGGGGATAGTTAAGGACAAAAAAAAAATGTAATTGTAAAGTTCAGAAAATGATACCTGCAAGTAAAGTACAGAGAAGGGAGAAAGTTGGAAAGCCAGTTAGACTATATGAGTTTGATCAATTCCTGTCATGCGGTGTCAGGACTATAAGAAATATGTAAAGATATCAAATATAAAACTCATTTGATATAAGACTTCTGTTAAGAGGGCTCATGGACTAAGTAGTTGTAATATATAGATTTCTAGATCATGGGAAGCTCTTAGAAACACCAAAAAAATTCCTCATTTATAACTGTTTCAGGGAAAGGGTGATCATAATCTCTTTCCTTCTTCCTGCTCTTTTCCCTCTCCTTTCCAGTAAAAGTAAGTATATAGGCATATTCTCTTGATCTGTCTTCCATAGTGGAAGAACTATGGTCTTTTAACTTCCTGCAATTTTTAAAAATTGGAATTAACTAGGATAATCAACAAAGAACAATTTACTATGGTTTTGAGCTCAAAATGACTTTTCATCTGAGGTATCTTGTAGTCTCTCTAGGTGTAAATATAAGCCATGAATATATAGACACAACATCTAATGATCTTAGGGTGACTTCCAAAGATAAAGCTCAAACAGTTATTTAAAATTTAGGCCCTGGAGTAGAGACCAGATTTGGGAGAAAGTGGAAGAGAATTCTCGGCTCATGATTCCATCATCATCAGAGAGGTAAAAATTCCCACTTTGATGATGAGTTTAAAAAAAATATTTCTTATTAAGAAAAAAAGGATTCTCCTTAAATGTATACTACTGGCTAATACATAACTTGCTGAAACAACTTAAGATATTCATGCAGTCTTTTTGGATTTGCTACTGAATTCCAGTCACTATTCAAGGCACTGGTAATACAACAGTAAATAAGACAGACACAAATCTCTGCCTGTGTGGAGTTCATATTCCATTAGGGGAAAATGCAAAGTGAACAAAATAAATAAGCTTTATGATGTATTAGAAGGTGATAAAAGCTATGGAGAAGAAATAGAGCAGAAAAAAATACGTGAAGAACCACAGGGCCATGTGAGTGGAGGAATGCTTGGCAATTTCCTGGAAGCGCAAGGGTGACCGTTTAGCAAGACAATAAAGAGTAGATGAAAGCTTAAGAGATGATCTAAGAAAAGTCAAGGTCAGGGGTGAGAGGGTATAGTGTCTAGAACTTTAGAAGCAAGAAATTACTTAACAATTACGTTCGCATCGTACAGGTAAAGATGCCAGCCCAATCAGAAAATATGCTCTTCTGCTATACTGGTGCTTACAAACTTCGTATCAATCCTCCTCAAACATCGTTATAAGGACTGTGGTTTTTACTCTTGCAGAGAGTTTTGAGAAGAATGAAATCATCTGAGCTCACCCTCACTAACGTGTTATAAATTGATTCTAGGGGGCAAGGCCAGAAGCAAGGAGACTAGTTTTCAGATTATTAAACTATTCCAGGTGGAAAATGAAATCTTGGAGCAAGGTACTGATGATGAAGGTTAAAGAAGTGGTCAGAGTGTGGATACTATACTTTGAAAAGGAGCTAAAAGTATGAGCTAGCAGATTGGATGTGGTTTTGAGATCAAGAGAGGAGGGATAGGATGACTATAAAGTTTTAAGCCCTAGAAACTAGAAGGTTAGGGTTGACTCTTGGTGAGATGGTAAGGTTATAAAGAGGAAACAGGTTCAGGATAGAGAAGTTTGGTTTTGTAAATGTTAAATGTGAGATGTCCGTTTAACATCCAAATAAAATGTTTAGATATATGAATTCAACAGAAAGGATATTACCAGTCTTCCCCACGAATCCCAGATACAAAGAACATTTAATAATTTTCTAGCAAAAAAGTCTTATTATATATGTTTTTAAATTTTTAGGAAGGATTTATAAATCAGAATGCAAATATTTCAGTCCTATGCAACTGAGTGAGTTGTGTTTATATGGGTATAACGTAGCATTTTTTTCTTAAAAGACAACTAAGCATTTATGGTTTCCAACTGATACTTTTATGTTGCCAGTTAGAAAAAAGGGAATAAGAGCATATTTTATTTTTAGAGAAAAGTGATACTTAGAGATAAGGGTTTTGGTGGTGCTGCTGTGTGCAGACAGACTACACACCAGAGCCCTGCCCATCATGTCCCCATGGCCTCTGTTCTTGGGCTAAGAATGTTTAACTCTTGATATCAGAAAGCCTTGACATTTTGAAATCATTTTCTGTATTTAGAATTAGTAATAAGTTTAATGCGCTTTTAAGTGACAAGGAGTGCAGACCATATCTCTGGCTTTTTGTGTATTGTCTGGTTGCCCTTGTTTTAGTCCTACTCAGGATGCTTCTGCGGTAGCTGCTAGAAACTTGGGCTCCTCCTGACAGAGCTTTAGAAAGAGGCGGCAATAATGAGACTTGATAACCTCAAAAGCTGTGCAGAGGAAAATCATCTGCGTTTGAGCTAAAGAAAGTCATGAAATCAATTATACAGGATTCTAGTTAGGTGTCTCTTGCCCCTCCATAGATGGTTTTTCATCCACAGGTAAGATAAATGAGGAAAACTCGTAGAAGATACAAATGTATATTTATTAAGTAAGCATTTTTTTCAAGTCAGGCTGAATTTTTTAAATTTTACTTAATATTTTTAAATTTTACTTAATTATTTTTATAGAATTTAAATCAATGATTTTTATAATTCAAATTTCTGAATTTAGTTCCTTGTCTAATCCAATAACATTACATGAAAATGTGAAAATGTTAGTTATTTTACTTATTGATCATCCCCATTGCTCCATGCAACTTAAAAGTTAACTTACTTCTTCATTCAAGCTCTCCTTTGAAGGCTTGCCTAGAAGTTATAGACTATTGAAAATGTAATTTTGATGAAATGAATTGTGTTTTTCCCTTTAGCCCCAAACATACAAGTATCAGAACATTTCAGGTGTCCTAACCAAAATAGCTAACTACAATTTCTCTCAAAATAAAGTTACTGTTGCCCATTTTTAGATGACATTTTAGAAATCTGCATTTCACAGATGCAAAGATCCATACTACAAAATTCAACAACCACTATATGCAAAATAAAGGCTTTTTAAAAGCAGAAATGTATATTTATTCAAAATTACGTTATACCATTTGTAATATTGTATTGGAATAAACAATTCCCTCAAAAGGTCAAAGGTAGTTGAGCCAAATAGTAAACAGTGTGCTCAGTATTCTTATCAAAGACTGTATAATTACCTCTTAGACATCTTATTTAATGTTTTGAAAACAAAAACTACTTAGTTTGGGGAGTTTTATTTATCTTTTACACAAATATGAAAACTGAAAAACTGAATTAAGAACAAGACAAAGCTTTGAACCTCTGTTATATATAACCAATTATAATGCGTTGCAATTTTTTAATATGGTTTAGGGTTTGTTCACTTCTTATCTAGGTCCCTCTCATTTACCACAAGAATTAATTTTGACAGAATAAATGCATTGATATCATTAAGGAAAAAAATATTTGTATGAAATTTGAAACTAAGTCAAATACTGACTGACCGAACACCTTCTGAATTGTAACAATGTCCACCATTTACTATAAAAGTGCATTTATTGTATTTAAGACCTATGCTTATTTGTTTTCTAATTTTTTTTATTTCAACAGTATCATTTGCACTCCTTTAAAAAATATAGTACAACTTGAGTGTTTCAGTCCAGTGCATTGCTATTTCATATTTTTCTCCTACAGTACAGGGGAATAAATTCCCACGCTCAGTGCAGAATAGGTTCCATAGTATTATGTCCATGTGCCGGGCTAATCTATGGATATTTACTAAATAAAAACTTCAATTCGAAAAAAATTATATGCTTTAAGCCATTAAAGTGATATAATAATGTTTCAAAGCCAAGCCTCCTTATGTATTTATTATTTTCTCCCTTTCAAATAGTAATAGTGCTAACTAGTTCCAATAGCATATTGGAAAACAGTTTTTTTCAACTAAAACAAAACAAAACAAAATCTTTTCACTACTAAAGAAAATTACACACACACTGGATATTTAGCCAGTCCTCTACGTTTGTTCCAATATATTTTAGATAATCTGCTGATTCTTACATGATCTAACAGCCTCATAAATTTAAAATGTATCACTTTCTTAGGCTATATAGCTATATAGCACATATAAAATGGAACGTTTGCCTATTAGCCGATTGATGAAAAAAATGTAAATACCATATCTGAAAGTTCACACATCATGCCAGAGCTCTGCTCCTTTTATTTTGTGTTTTGAAAGTCATTCTGAAATGTCCTCATAACTGGCGGCAATTTTTCAAGTAATCATTAATAAATACACACCAAATAAGAAGCAAAAGAAATTATTAACCAACCAAACCAGCTAGACGCTTAGATAAAATAACAGAAGATTGTACAACCTTTCAGCAGGTTTTCTTGATATAACTTCTTTAAAGGACCATAAGCATGTCCATAGGCTTTTGGGTTATTTGTAGATGAAAAGGAAGTCTGTTCCTGAAGACACACTGCCATAGCTCTAAAAGTTTCTTTTTGTGAAGAGTAGTAAACATGTTTCTTGATGTTTAAAACAATTCTGCATTATCTTGATGCATTAGAGGGACCTCTGTTCCCTCAGGAATATTACAGAAACTCCAAATGTTTAATTTAACAATGTGACCTAGTTAATATTAAAGAGAACCGAGCTGCTTGGCTTTCTTGCTTATGAACGTATGAATTTTCAGTACTGTAAACAAGCATTTTATATGAAAACACTTAAGGAATGTCTCTGCCTACACTTATGCAAACTATTAATGAAATAAAAGTCATCATGCATGCACTTCAAAAACTTGCTTGCAACACTCAATTTAATATTTGTATATTGTTTTAGCATAGTGCCATGTTTGTCAGTAACATGTTGAAGTTACTGTATTGAACTTACACAATAAAGACAATACTATATGAGAATACTCAAAGCAAGACCTCAAATATCCTTCTTCAAATTATAGCTATATTTCACCCTTATAATATAATAGATGCATGTATTTATTTTTTGGAAGAGAGAACAAATAGAATCCATATTCTAGTATCACTGCTTTATTCCATTTTTAAAGAGGCACTTCTTCATATTTCTTAGAATATATTTTTATGATAATCTCTTCCTTTTAAAATATCAGTCAAAAATGTGTGCAAATATCACTGACAACATAAGGAAGTTACTTATTTTTAAACCAGCTTTGGAAGCAGCTGCCCCTGAAACACTGGAGAAAAGAAATGATACAAGAAATAGAAGGTAAGGCAGGCTACGTGAGGGAAGTAAATGAACTATGGGCCTATTCCAAATCAAACACGGTAATTCTTTGATGCCTACAAATTTTAAGTAACAAGATAACTGAAAAAGAAAAGCATAGCTCTCAAAATAGAGAGGCAAATCATTGGAGCAAACAGTCTAGTGTTCATGTGTATGTGTGAGTGGGGACGCACTATCTCAATGAAATCGAAAGAATATAAGGGTGCTTATTTACTATGTTATGTAACAGTAGACATAGCTACATAACACAGAAAGTCACATGAGGAAAAAAAAAATTCCTAAACAGTGTTAGTTAGCTGGTGCTGAGGGAAAAATTCATAAAGTTGATCAAATGTTCTCTAAGCAGCTTCAAAAACATTACTGGAAATTATTTTTCCAGACTGAAAAGACATAGGCAGACCGAACTAGATACAGCAATTTCAAAACACATCATTGTTGTAGTTTGTTCATTCATTTAAAAATATTTTACACAATCCAGCCAACTCTCAATTGCTCATTTGAAGAAGAGCAGTCAAGCAGCAATGCCAATGCAGTTTCCAAATGTGGGGTAGGGAGAGAGTGTGAATGATACTTATAAGTGGGTAGGTATACACATAAAATATGCCTTCCAAGTTATTTTTGTATATGACACTAGCCTATGACGGGGGGAAAAAAAAGCTGGCTATGCTGGTTGACATCTGAAGCTGGTAGAATTCTGAAAACTGGCAATAAATGGTGCATATCAAATGAAACTCATGAAAATGCAAAGTTGACTGGCCTTCTGTACTTACTTTGTTTCCATTTTATTCCAATGCATCATATTGTCTAACACTTGTATAGTATATAAAGCCCAAGGCTAAAAAATGTATGTCAAGTTGGCAAAAACGTAAGAATACCATTGGTTAGGGTTCTTAGATTAAGAGTTGCTGTGGCTTTTTATTCGCATTCCAATCTCTGTAATATTTATGGGTGGAGCAGAGGACTGACAGTCATTATTCTTCTGCATTTGATTGGAGGTCAGCATTTTTAAGGTATCTTTCATTCATATCTTTTATGTATATTTATGTATTTTTAAAAATACTAGACAGTCCATTGGTGACACTGCAGAATCGTGCACTGATCTTGATGTTAACATTCTTGGCTGTAGAATTAGAACTGGACTTTTTAAAGCTTTTGACTAAGAAGTATATGAAGGCTGTTACATGCCTTTATTTCTGTTGGTTTCCAAAAGTTCCTTGAGATATTTTTCTTTCAAAAGAATATTTTAATGTTAAATCCTCAGTGTCAAAAATTACCACTCTGGAAAGGTGGTAAAAATCTTGCTTTTTCACACTAGAATTTGAAATTTAAAGTTAAATTTAAAAAATGTGCTATCATTGCAGAATTTTTATGAAGTGAAAACTTTAACATAAGGATTCCAAATCTAGATTTATACTATAATATAGTATCTCAGATGCCCTCAGAAGATTTCATTATCTCTCCTGGACGCAATATGCTCTTAAAATCTTTTCTGAGAAGAAAATGTGTACTTACTGGATCATTAGGAAAATTAACTTGAATTTGGGGAAAACAATATTACTCTCCATCACCTGATACTGCCTACTGCCTTTGTTGATACCTGTTGTTTTTTGAAGAAAAAATACATTTCACTAAAATGGCAGAGTCAAGATTGCATTACAAATTAAATTGAATTCCCTTAAATAAGTTCACTGAAAGTCTGTTTTACTATACCTCATTTTCATTAACTTTAGTGGAAGTGGTTTTCCAGAGTTAGCATTGCATACAATAATCTATAACATCTCTAAGACCATTGAATATGTGTGATTTATTTTGTAAGCCTGTCACATCAAGGATTTATTAGAGCTCAGTAAAAATATATACGTGTGTGCGAATATATATATTTTTTCAACCAGTGAACAAGAATTAGAAATTAGCCCCTTATTGGTACTTGGCAACTTTTATGTTCAAAATTAGCTGTCAAACACTATTCATGTATGAGTTCTCTTTCTCTTGGTCAAAGAGTTTTGGGGGAAAAAGGTTCTTAAAGTACATCAGACAGGGATAAAATGGGGTCTGGAATAAAGGACACATTGTGAAGACAGCAGTTTAAAAAGAATCCACTCTCTTTCAGAATTCCACATCTTAATTTGGGCAACATATTTTTTCACAAGACTCCAGGAATTAAACAACATAGAAGAGTTCAAGTGTTGAGTTTACCAGGTCATTTGCCATTTCTTGTCTCCCAAATGCAAGGCCAGTGATAGTCACCAGGGTACGTTTTCTGTGAACTGAAAATCACTAGACAGTTAATACATTTATCATAATAATTTCCTAGAATCATCTAGTTCCCTGTGTCCATTAAATGTACATTTGAGTACGACAGAGTTTCAGAGAAAAACAACGAAACAATCACTATGATAGCTGAAATATGGCTTCATAGGAAACAGGGCTACATTTAATTAGCTTTGATTGTTTATGTGTCTTTTCTGTTCTTGTTATAGTTCATATCACTGGCATAGACTCATAAGCCAATCTTCCAATTTAAGTTACTACCAAAATTTACAAACTTGACGTGAAGAGTACATTGTATTTACAAAGAACTTGGCACTTACAGAATAAATTATTGACTTTTTAAAAAAAAATCCAGACCAGGGCACCCATGGCTCAGGCAAATGGGAAAGCCTGATGTCTTATATATTATGCTACATTAACATGAATAAATAAATTTCCAGCTGGTAATTCCTCCACAGCGCTGGCCCTGGTGCTGAAAACAAGTACCTTCCATTTCTAATCCATGGGGAGGGTAGAGAAGTTATCAGTCCAGAGAGAGCAAAGGTTGCATGTTTTCTTCCTCGTTTTTATCCATACGTTTTAGCACTGTAGGATCCACAACTGATTGGGATCTAGAAATGATAAAGCCAATGTCAGTGCGTTACTGCCAAACAATCACGTTCTCTTCTCTGTCTTTTCTCCTTTATTACTTCTCTCATGGATGCGGATTAACTTCTTCTACATCAAGAGATTTATGAAGTGAGAATGCTGCACATTTAGAGAGATACATTTATGGTGATGTTTTGCATCAAAGGAAACAATCCCTCTCTGGCCTCTGAATAGAATAATGCACAGCAGAGGATTCTAAATACACAATAATAGGCTTAAGTTCTCTTCTTTACAATCAAGCAAGAGACTTTTCTTTGAGACTGAGAATTTCTAGTACAGGACTGATGTATTCCAAGAGATCACCAAATGGGGGAATTATTACAGTGAACTTATTGTTATAAGAAAAGAAGTAGAAATAAAAGGAGCCTTGATTCCTGTCTGAAAGGGCTCTATGAAACGACTTCAACAGGAATGTGCATTTTTAACCATCTTTTTTTATATTTAATGAGAACACTAGGGAAAAAATCAATATTTCAATATGAGTTTTGTTAAACTTTCCACTAGGACATCTGAATAAAATCAATCTTACTCTTGAAAACTTTAAGAAAATTAGAAACCCCTTTTGTTTAGTCAGCAGCACTTTATGATTAGGAAAGCAAATAATGTGAAAACCCCTTACACATGCCTTTGATAGCAGGTGGGAATTATATCTCAGTTCCTCACTAGGAAACAACATAAAACTGGGAAGGAGGAAAGTCAATGAAAAGTGCTACTGTGGTGTCAGGAAGCTCCCATCTTAATGGCTATGGCAATAAAGAAGCAGCTGCCCTTTTAAATTCTCCTCCATAATGAATTTTTCCCCTGCTGCTGCATTCCAACCATTTGGCTATTGCTGTGGCAATATGCCTCTTAGCAGACCTCATTAATTTTCAAAAAGAAAGACTATAAGCTAAAATACAACCACACATGATAATGAAAAAGAACAGCAATGGAACTAATTATCAAAGCAAAAATAATTACAGAATTAACTGATAAATTGACTCCTTCATTTAAATAAACAAATTCATTTCTAAAGAGAGAATGAAAAGGAAGGTGAGAACTTTAAAATAAGGAGGTTTATTTCCTAAGTTATTTTCACTATTTTACCTCAATAATAGGTATTAGATGCATATGTCAGAACGGAGACTGACTGCAGTTGAAAGTGGGGTGTGTGTGTGTGTGTGTGTGTGTGTGTGTGTGTGTGTGTGTGTGCAGGAGAGAGAAAGAGACAGAGAGAGAGAGAGAAGGAGCAATGATAATTTATCTTAGAAAAAAGTACATCAATAAAATACATTTTAACACAATTGACAATTGCACAAAGCACTTAATAATTAGACCTGTAACATTGTTTTCCTTAGACTCAACTGAAATAATTGGTTTCCCAAGATGAATCCATGCTAAAATATACAGGGGTTCATTTAATGTCCTGCACTAGAGCGTTACCTGACAATGAGTACCCACTAGACTATAAATTCCATGAGCAGGGACTTTATCAGTTTCTCTCCTTGCTGTGAACACAATGCATGTCACAGAGTCTATTACACAGTAGGATTTCAATGTCTTAACTTTTATCGAATAAATAGCTTCCATACTGAAAGAAGATGGGTATCAAGCATTCAAAGCGAAGAGTGATGAAGATAAAGCAATTTATCCTGTGGAGAAAGAAATTCTTAACAAAAACATTTATTTTAAAATTCTCACAAAGTTAAATATATAAATGTTGAGGCATATCCTAATAATATTCATTAAGTACACACCAAAGCTCTTCAGACAGCACAGAGTCTACAATATAAGCATTTGCCATAATGTTCTATTAAAACACACATCATACAAATACACATACACATGCACACACATCTTTCAAATCCTTACGTTCCTTGACTACTTTTACTACCAAATGTAAAATAGATAGCTAGTGGGAAGCAGTCACGTAGCACAGGGAGATCAGCTCTGTGCTTTGTGACCACCTAGAGGGGTGGGATAGGGAGGGTGGGAGGGAAACGCAAGAGGGAGGAGATATGGGGATATATGCATATGTATAGCTGATTCACTTTGTTATACAGCAGAAAGTAACACACCATTGTAAAGCAATTATACTCCAATAAGGATGTTAAAAAAATTTTTTTAATAAAAAAATTATTAGAGGATATGGCAATTTTAATAAAATAGTTTAAATTACAGTGCACTATCCAACCTGGGATTAAGTTCCTAGTTTGCTTTTTTTTTTTTACATCTTTATTGGAGTATAATTGCTTTAAAATGGTGTGTTAGTTTCTGCTTTACAACAAAGTGAATCAGTTATACATATACATATGTCCCCATATCTCTTCCCTCTTGTGTCTCCCTCCCTCCCACCCTCCCTATCCCACCCCTCTAGGTGGTCATAAAGCACCTAGCTGATCTCCCTGTGCTATGCGGCTGCTTCCCACTAGCTATCTATTTTACGTTTGGTAGTGTATATATGTCCTAGTTTGCTTTTATCATGCACTACAGATGTCAGAATTGTTGGATGATGAACGCTCCTGGCTCAATATGCAGAACAATTCCTCAATAAAGCAAGCCAGGCAGAAACAATTTCTGATTAAGATTTTTTTGATATTTAATTGCCCCAAGTGTACTGTTGTTTTAGTCTAGATTTTCTTTCTTGCTCTCTTATACAAAGCAACAGGGTTATTTGTGCAGGATCATAACTGTTAATAAACTGGTCTGTTTCAACTGCAATAGAGGAAGTTACCTAACATTAACTCATAGTACATCTTAGCAGTCTCCAGCCTCTACTGTCTTTCAATGAATAACTTTTTTTCCCCATGAAAACCTATAGTTTAACTTTAATTATCCAGGTATCATTTATTCATTTATTATGTATCTACAATATTGTGCTATACCTTAGTGTTTAAGAGACTAGATTTTAGACAGAAATGGATTCCAGTTCCACCTTCTGCTATTTACTAGTTCTGTGACCAAGGGAAGCCTATTTACACTTCCTAAGATTTTGTTCCCTTACCTGTAAAATGGGAAAATAATATCTACATCATACAGACGTATTGAGGATCAAGTGCAATAACGCATGCATAACCCCCAGCATTAATTCTGGCAGATAGCATATGGTAGTGGTTAAGGAAATGACTGAGAGAATACTATTATCTGTGTTCCAACATTAGCATTGTAGCTTTGTAGTTGTGTGAAATGTAGAAGTTACTTACCTTCTCTGTATCTGGGTCTCCTCATCAATAAGATGGGTATAGTATTACCTTATTAGTTATTTAGAAAAGCAAAGGAGTTGATGTATACAAAGCATTAGATGGGGTGTGGCGTGTAGTAACAAGAGGTGCTGAATATTATTTAATAAAATGGAAGTGCATATTACCATAACAACATTAGTGTTAATGCTCACTGCATCTGTTGTGTGCCAGGCACTATTCTGGGTCCTAGAGGCATAAGGTAAAAGACATTCCCCGAGTTTAAGGAACCCATTCTCTAGTGAAGTTTGTATTCTTTCACATGATTATACTATCTCTCCACAAATTTACAGAGAGGAACACAATCTTCTAGCTATACAAGTAGCTAAATTCACCCAAGGGAACAGTTATCTACAACTCTTTGGTGAAGGAATGACTTTTCCGCTCTCAATCTAAGAATGATATAAAACTGGAAAAGGAGATGGAGGAAAGGTGGAACCTAGAAACAATTTTCTCCCATCCTTGATGGGGAACTGCCATCCCCTGCCAGAGAGAGGATAAAAATAAAGTGAAACAACTTTCTTGATCTCATTTTTCAGGAGTTTTCGAATAGAACCATATAAGCTTCATATGATACAAAACCTACACCAAACAAAGGATGTCTGAAACTCCAATCAGCCCATGTCAGAAGGAAGAAACTCAGGGTTGGGGAGGTCATCATGCTAAAAGCCAAGTCTTCAGGGGACAAAATGGCCTAATTAATTGGAGAAGAAAATCAGGATCCAAAAAGACTTCAAAAGGTGGATCGCCTGAACCAAATCTAACAAGATGATGTCAAATAAAATAATGTGCTTTGAGGAAAAAGCTAAACACAGAAATAAAGAATTATGAGGATAAGGATCTATAAGTAAAGAGACCAGTTTTAAGGGGTTCAGTATGAGTCAGCAATGTGCCTTGGCTGCCTGAACGGCAGCAACAGTGACAACAACAGCAACTAAAGGAAGCCAATGAGGTCTACACTGCAAAGCCAGAATTCTGAAACCTCTATGCAAGTAATGATAATGTCAGATGTCACCTCTACAATTCTAAACACTGCACCTAAAAGGGGCCACTGACAGACAGCAGAGGACTCCTTCATTCATTTAACTGGTGCCTAGTGAGCATGGTTTGTGTGCCAGGCTCCAATCCAGGCACTGAGGATTCAGAAGAGAACAGGATAGACAAAGCCACTAAAGTCTCCCTGAAGCTTACATTGCAGGACAGGGGGATAAATAACGAACTAAAATCAATCATTTCACTGACTAATAATGAACTATGAAGAAAATAATGAAGGTGATTGATAGGAAGTGGCTAGAATGAGTAGGAAGTAGAGCTGATTAAGACCTGGTGACTGAGAAAGACCAAAAGACCCTCTTGAGGAGATGACCTTTGATTGGGGCCAGCCGTTGGAAGATAGAGGAAAAGAATATTCCAGCCAGAGGTGACAAGAATAAAGACCCTTGGATAGGAACAAGCTGGGGAGGCTGAAGGAGAATAAAGAAGGATGTTGCGTCTGAAAGGTAGGGGAGGAGAGAAAAGGTAAATAAACTTAGAGGAGAGAGGTAGGCAGGATCAGATCATGCAGCATATTGTAAGTCTCGATATGGAGTTGATTGTATTCACTGTATAATCAGCAGTCACTTAAAAATTCAAAGCAGAAAAGTGAAATGATCTGATTTACATTTTAAAAATATTATTTTGATTGCCACATGGATAATATAATAAATGGAAGGTAGGGGAGCAGGGTAAAGGTGGAGGCAAAGAGAGCAGGTAGGAAGTTTTGGAGGAAGTGTAGGTGATGGTGATGCAGCTAAGGCTGTAGAGGATATGGAGAGAGGTGTGCTCAGAGGAGGGGACCACATTAGTTAAAAGGTCACAGAAGGAGGGGCTAAAGGAAATGAGCATTGCTAGCTGGCAAAGGAAAAGACTAAGGGACACCTATGAGAGCTGTCTCCAAAGCCTCCTGTAGCTCAGTTCTAGGGGGAGGGCACTCTGTGTCATGCTGTCACAGAAGAGTAGACAAGATTTATATCAACAACATGAAAGACACTGTACCTCATGGATTGGAACCTTGTTCCATTACATATAGACTATGTGACTTTGGGGATACGAATATCTCTTTAACAAGGTTGCTGTGAGAATTAAGTAAGTGAATGTTATCAAATCAGGCACCTATTAAGGGCCTAACTCATGATAGTTAGGCCCTTACTAATAAACTGAGACGTTTATTAAAAATGGTAGATTGTAACAATTATCACTGTTAGAATTTTAATTTTTATCAGCAGGAACCTATTCTTAGGCAATGGCTTTTAACCATTTTTGTCTTAGACAACTCTGAGAATTTGATGAAATATGCCTTCTCTCCAGAAAAAAAATGCACTATATATACATTTATATATCAATAGATACATATAAACATTCAAACATATACACACACAGTTTTGAATACAACTTTTATCACTTTACAGACCACTTTGAGAGTCCATCAATGAACCCCTTTGGTGAGAAGAGCATATAACTCAAATTAGGAAGCCTTGTTTTAAGAGGAGGGAGTTGAAAGGCCCAAACTTGATTTAAAGATAAGCTTGTCAATTAGTGGAGAAATTAAAGCTGAAGAGGTTCCTGGCCTTTCCGTTCTTTCCAAGGAGTTGTGGAGCAGCCTGGGGAGAGAAAGGCATCACACCCCGCCCCCCAAGAACAGCAGCAGCTACAGCAGCAAATAAAAGAGGCCAGTCTCAAAGATGCCACTGCATGAGTCAGTGGTGACCAAATGACCCTAAGTCTTTCCTCAGAGAAGGATGCAAGATAGTGTTTGCGATGACATGGGAGATGCCCTTGTGTCCTCCCTGAATTAGGTGAAGAGAGACTTGTAGGAGCTGTGGTTCCTATATTTCCAGGATAGGAAATGAACCAAGAAATAATATTTGTGATCCAAATGAACCCTGGGCTGGTGTGGCCTGGGGTAGCATAAGAATTAGATGTCTTCTGGTGTGCTACAGAATGCAAACTCAGAGGCAGTTATGCATTTGTGTGTGTCTGGCAACCCCCCTGGCCTCGATCACCAGTAGATTATGGCTGGACATATGTTTTACCCATATTGGATACAAAACATCTAGGAAAGTTTTTATTACAGAGCATGTGTTGAATAAATACCCATTGACTGAAAGAAAACAGGCCTAATAACACTATGAGAGTCAAAGCAGGAAATCAGATTCTGACTCAACAATGAATTCTGTAAAGATTAAAGCTATAGGTAAATACAGTGTTTTGCCCCAGAAATGGCTAGACAGAAACTTTTAAACAGAAACTTGGCAGAGATGCTGAAAAAAGAATGTAAGCTTTGAATGTTAGTGTTTGAAGTGTGTGTGTGTGCGTGCGTGCGCTACATGGATCCCTTCCTTCAAATGAAATCTTACCCAGAAGTCCAAAAAATTGTTTCGATAGTCAGTCTCACCGCAGTGGAGATGGGCACTGTCCCCACCAGCTACCTGCTTGCCCTGAGGCACTCAACCAGAACCTTAAAGAACGTTTGAAAAGCCACTGGATTGGCTGACTTCCAAGGGGCCAGCTAGATTGTGAATTTGGAACAGCATTGAGTTGAGGTTACTTTGAATGAATTTATCTTTGACTTGAAACTCCTTAGACATCCAATCATAGGAGCATGGAAGGCTTTAAAATGTCACCAAATATCTACTTCAGAAAAATGTAAAATCTGGAGTTGTATCAGGTGTCCCCACCGTGGCCCAGCCCACTTCCCAGCGACCTCCAGCATACCTCTTCATGGACTTGGGGGAGAGTTCCTTCTCTACCTCCTTCACAGGCATGCTGTAGGAGTCCACACTGTATTCACTGTCGTCATCATACTCGTGGTCTAGCAGTGTTCTTGCCCAGGTTCCCATATCATAAGGGGGGAGCATTCCTCCAAACTCAGAGGGCAAAATCTCAGGATGAATTAGTTGGTGTAGACTGTTCAGGTTGTTACCGTGCAAAAATATCTACAGATGCAAGAAGAGGGTGGGAGAAAACACACAGAGGAGAATAAATATCACCCAGATTTGGGGAACTGGGCGGGGGGCAGGGGGGATGGAGGATTGAGGATAGAAAGCCAAAGCAAGAGTTTTCCATGTCTGTTAAAATATTTAAGCCCCTCATCTACTCTGTGAAACAGGAAGGCTGGTTCTGTAATCCTAATAATTCATATAAAAATCCTGAGGCTCAGGGATTTTAGGTAGCTTCTAGAAGGTCAGATGGTTATTGGTTTACAGAACTAGAACAAGAAATTTAGTTTCCTGCTTCATAGCTGGGAACATAAACAGAATCTAATGTGCATGTTGATCTGCACATTATCCTGGTGTTAGCTGTACAAAGCTGATGATGTGCATAATGAATGCTATTAAAAGACTCTTCTCATAAGGACTCAACAACTGCTGAGCCCATTCAAGGTATTAAACCCAAAAGCTGTCACCAGTATGGCTTTCTCTTCATCTTCAGTAAAAATAAGAATACTGTAACCACTAAATTACTGCTTTATAATACAAGTATGTGATGTAAATAAAAGTAGATTAGCATCATCACAATGAAAGGTTGACTGAAGTTGCACATCCCAAAGGACCAATGTTCTATAATTTTGCCAGCATCTTCTCTGCTAGAGATTTCCATGGTTATCATTCAAATCAGAAATGGAATAATGAGTTGAAACTGTAAAGCTGTGTGCATCTGTTAATTATTCTTATCACTGTCTACATAGAGCTTTTTGTTAAACTGGAGAATTATTTAAGCTACATACTCAAGATTTGTTTCTCCATAAATTGCTACCTCTTTCCTCTTCTTTCATTTCAATCTCAAGACTTCAGATCAGTCTTCTCTGATAAAGTACTATGGTCACCTCATATAAACTTACATATTTATTTAAAGATTATAATTTATAAGTGGCTTAGAAATCTCATACTTCAGGTTCAAGATGAACAGGCTATGACGTTCATCTTGCTTTCCATACTTTTAGAATCCACGGAAGTAAATATACTGGAAAACAAAGACTAGTCTATATCAAATAAAATGAGAGGAATGGGGGTCACCAGTCAACAAGTAATTTCAACAAATTGTGGAAGAGTATAAAAGCACCTGAGAGCGGGTCACTGGCCAAAATGATCACAGCAAGCGGCTGATGGAATACATAATGTGGGGCTTACAGAGGTGGAAGATACTGTCTGCCCCAAGGTAAATCTGGTTAATTGCAAATTTTACACCTTCCCCTTCCTACTTACAGAGCACAACAGGAACACACACACACACACACACACACACTCTCTCTCCCTCCCTCTCTCTCTATCTCGCTCTCCTATAATTTTCCTGGGAAAATTAAGTTCTAGAACCTGAAATCCCTACTTTATTAGGTATACAATCTTTATTTCATCAGATGTACTACTTCATGTCAGAAACCTTCTCTTTCAAGTCATGCAAGAGTTACGGTAATAAATCCTTAGAAAAGTCAATGTAATTCACACTGCTTCTCTTTTCACTAACACTCTGTTCCCTCCTCCCTCAACATCACTTTCAGCTTTGGCCTTGTCTCCTCTTTCCCTGAAAAAATAGGGCAACCAGATGAGACCCACCCACTAGCATCTGTGTCCATATGCTTTGCCTTTGCTCCCAGCACAATGGAAGAATAAACTACAAAGGCCAACCCCTCCACCTGTGCACTTGAATTCATTCTCTCTTCCACTCAGTTATATTTCCCAAACAATTCTCTCTTGTCTCTCTCACATCATCAAATTTCCTCCTCTTCTGTATCTTTCCCATCAAAGAACAAACATGCCAACTCTACTCTTCCCTCCCCCCCCATACAGATGCATAAAACCTCTCTTGACCTTACCTCCAGTTATTATCCTATTTTTCTCCTTCCTTTCATTGCAAAACTCATCAAAAGAGTCATCTATATTCATTGTCCAAGTACTTTTGTCCCATTTTTCCTGAATCGAATCCAAATAGGCTTTGCCTCCCACCATTGCATGAAAATAGCTCTTGTCAAGATCCTTCTCACTGCTAAATTCAGTGTCCAATAATTCTCTGTCCTTATTTTTCTTAAACTGTCAGCAGCACTGGATATAGTAGATGGCTCTCCTCATTGAAACACTTTCTCCCAGGATCTCTTGGTTTCCTTCTATTTGATAGATGCTTTTTTCAGACTCTTTTGCTGGTTATTCCTCACCTCCCCAGCATCTTACATCAGAGAGCTCCAGGCTTCAGTTCTTGGATTTATTCTCTTCTCTAACTATACTCACTCCTTGGTGATGTCATTCAGTCGAGTGGCTTTAAGTATTGTCCATACACTGAAAATTTATATTTTGAATCCAGACCTCTCTTTTGAACTCCATATTGGTATTTCTACTCTCTATGTCACACCTCCACATAAATGGTAAATGGGCACCTGGAACTTAACATATCCAAGATTGAACTTATAATTCTCTCCCCCAAATCAACTCCTCCCTATTTTCAATGTCAGTTAATCATAGAAATATGCTTCTAGTTTCTCAGGCCAAAACATTTGACTCATCTTTTACTTCTCTCATAATCTAAGTTGTCAGTAAATTCTTTTGGTACTACCTCCAAAATCTATCCTGAATTCAAACATCTGAACAACTCCACCCTTACAACCCTAACTCAACTCCCATCATCCTTCACACTGTGTTACTGCACTAGCCTCCTAACTGCTCTCCCGACTTCCACTCTTGCCACCAACACTCTATTCTCAACACAGCAGCCAGAATGACCATGTTACAACATCAGTCAGGTCACGTTAGTCTGCTCACAATCCCCCATTGGCTTCTTCTTTCTCTTAGAGTTAAGTCCTATAAGATCCTCTATGAACTCTTTCTGTGAACACATGTCCTACTCCTCACACCCTGCTGGAATATGCCATGCACACATTTATCTCATCATTTATTGAAGTTTCACTATATTCTCCCCCATATATATTTTTTCTTCCTCCATTTCATGCAAGAAGTCTGGTTCTTTGGGTCTCCTTTGCCTCAGATTACCTTACAATTATACTTAGGCTGAACTTTAAAATTTAAAAACATTTAAAATTTTATTTTCCTAAAACGTGTCATTGAAGAGATTATGGTAGCTGACCATAATTATGGTAGAAAGGGGGTAGAATATTTTTAAGAATTAGCAAGGAATAGAATAGCAAGCCCATGATTGAGGAAGAAGTGGAAATTTGTGACAACTAGCAGGAAAACCTGTTTCCTGTCAGCTCTTGGGGTGTGGCAGGACCACATCTGTGGACCAGCTGAAGAGTGCACTAGGGTAGTGGATTGAAACCTAGCCGTTGGGTTCTGGCTTCAGTAAAGATGCTTGGGGGCAGGAGGAGACCTTAATCAAGGAACTAATACTAGCTTGAATGGTGAGCATGTCAAAAGTGGCCACGATGGATGGGAAGTTAGGCTCTACATGAAAGATTCCAGACACTGGTGAAATTTTGAGAAGAAGGGACACCTGTGACACTTAAGGTTGACATTCCCATCAGGCCAGGGTGTTGGAAACTCAACGTCTGATTTAATTTAAGAAAATGAAGAGCTAAATGTCTACTGTGAAAGATGATTCACGACGTTTTCCTAGGTTTCCTTTTACCAGTTTTTCAGAACATAGATTTACAGCATCTGTATTATAAGTTGTTTGAGTAATACTGTAATGCTGAATCACTTGGGATTCCAGTAAGGAAATATAATAACGTTGCATCGTGCATTGATTATATACTTAAAAATTAAAGGTGTTTCAATCTATAATTATTTTCTCATACAAAAATTTCCAAGTCATATAGTTTTAATTAAAATGGTAAAATTCAAATACCTCAATTCCATCTGGAATAGTGCTAGCAATGCATTCTTGTAGGCATTGTCAAAATCATCAAATTCCATCAAATAACCCCCAGACCTAGAGCTTTCCTTGTTTTGTAGACTTGATACTCTTCAGTCTTTTCAACAGAGCAAAATCATGTCAAAATCATGTCACAACAAGTCACTCCTGCACTCAAAGTCTTTCAAGTGCTCCTCATTTCACTCTGACTGAAAGCCCAGCTCTTTACAACGGTGTACAAGACCCTCTATGAGCGGGCACACTATGTTCCTGCCCATCTAGTCCCCTGCTATCCTCCCCAGTAGCTCACTCGTCTCCAGCTTCTCTGGCCTCCTTGCTGTTTGTCAAATATTCCAGGCCTGTTTCTACCTAAGGTCCATTGCCTTTGCTAGTCCCTCAACCTGGAACAGTCTTCCCAATACATCCACATTTTCAGCTCTACTACCTCCTAGCTGTGATTTAGAGCAAATGGTTTCACCTTCCATGCCTCATTTTCCCATCTATAAAAGGAGGAAAATAACAATGCTTACCCTAAAGCTTTGTTGGAAGGACTAAATGAATTAACATACCAAGAGTACTTAGAACAACACACGGCATAGCGTGAACACTACAAAAGCATTCACTAGTACAATTTGTACTAAAAGCCCCAGCAGGTATTTTAGATCACCTGATCACGCCTTCATAATACAATGCTGAAAGTGTTTTTTCTGAGGCACATCAATACATTTTTCCAAATTATAAAATGTAAATTAATATGAATCTTGGTGGTAGAAATAATTCCTAATATAAATTATAATTGTTTACAGAATTCTTCCTTCTAAAGTACTAAAACATATTCAACAAATTCATAAACAGAAAACTCTCTGTTCACAAATGTTTGACACCAACACATACTAATAATGATTTCACTTTCACACTCACAGTACGGCTTTTATGGCACTGAGATACCTGAAGTGCCTTCTCATTCATGAGAAACATGGAAAATTATCTTCCATATGGATTTAGAAGTAACTATATTTTACTGTGGAACTAATCATTTGAAAATTGGTCGCAGCACAGTGGCAAAAATATCTCTAAATGCAGAGCTATTTGGATTCAAATGTTAACTCTACAACTTTACAGCTGTGTAAATGAATAAGCAAGTTATTTATCGATCCTAAGACTTACTTTCCTCAGCTTTTAAATAGGAGATGATGCTTACTAAGCTTACTTTTCAGAGATGTTTGGAGGATAAAATGAAATAATGTACATTAAAATGCATTTTAAAATATTATCAATAGTGATAAATGTGTTCTGTATTTACAATGTGCCATGCACTGCATTAAGTAATTTATATAAATATTCTTATTCTCAGAAAAATGATAATTTTGGAACATACTTTGAATATCCTTATTGTTGGATAAAACTGAATCTTGGAATTTAAGTAACTTGTAATTTAAAGAGATATTAAAATTTCTACACATTAGTATTCTTTCTGAAATGTGTGATTGATCAAGACAATCACTACAAAATTATATTAGAGATGACAAAATTCACTATATTCAATGTAATACATAATGTGAAATAACTAACACCTATTTATAACATAAAAAATTATAACTTTTGCCTGTATATTACTTGAAATTAAGTGTACCAATAACAATATAGTAACATGGTATAATTTTTTTACTTTTAAACCAAGGCTTTAATGTATAATGAATGTGCTAAAATGTTCTCCCCATTTGTGGAAAAGCAAGAGAGCTAGTTTTTAAGTATTTCTTTCACAGATACACTGTTCAGAATTAATCACAAGATTTTACATTTTGTAAAATACCTTTTATGATATCTTTTACAGTTATATTCAATACAGAAACACATTTTACCACAGCACATGTTATACATACAGTATGCATCATAATTTATTGAATGGGGGAGCAGAAAGAAAATAAAAAAACAAAGAAGCAAACAAATACCCTTTTCCGAGTCTTCTCCTTCAGGAAAGGCCGGATCACGGTATACAGGGCATGGATATACCATGGTTGGTTGACAAAATGAATTCCTCCAAATCGTGCTGGGAAACTATCCTAGAGTAACATGGCGGGGAAAAAAAATCAAAACACGCTTTAAAACACTGAGAAGGTTTAGGGAAGGCCATACGGTATACAAATTTGTTATTCCGCACACTTAAATGATTATCTGTATAGCTAAGGAGAAGAAAGAAGGAAGAACCTTACTGAAATTAAATATTGTAACTTTCATACAGAAACTGAAGCAATATGTAACAAAGCACATGTTTCTCAAGAATAGGTTGTTGATAGGAATTTCAGCATTTTTAGGAGTGCCACATTTTAAGCCTGCAAACTGCTAACAGTCATTATAGTCCAAGAAATATAAGTAAAAGACTTTAGAAATTTGTCAAATAATGAATCTATGTTAGATAAGTGTATATTAAAATGTATTTAAATTAAAATGTTTTATTAAATTTCAATGTAGTTACCTATAATGTGAGGATGGTCAGATATCAAAACTCACTTTATTCTCTTTATTTTATTACCATCCTTACTATAAACACTCTCCTTTCCTTATTCCAGCTACCAAAAAAAGGAAACATGCTTAAGCAAAATAAAAACCTGGAATTGTAGTGTAAGAAATTTGCACATGCATTTTGCCAAGTTAAATGAAAGTCAAACCCTCTGAGCTCACCCAACAGGAGGAAAACGGGGCTATTACAAAGTCAGCCTCTCCTTCAGCAAGAACTCAACCATGTAAGGTTTGCATCTGAAGTCATGTAGAGGTGTTTTCCTCCTTTCTGTGACCAAAGAGATGCATCTCAAATCCACCCCCAAATCTGAAGAGAATCCTTAAGCCAAATAAGTTACAACATTTGACAGTGCTACGGATTCTACATAAATGGACCTAGATTTTGCTACTGGTTCAGCATTCCATGCTGAACTGACTACAAAAGTCTCCTTTAAAAAACTGTACCACTAGAAGTGTCTCTCGAGTGGCATCATAATAATTGGCATACATCTAGATTCTACTGAGAACATAAACAGGAAGAAAAGAGAAGAAACTGAAATAATTGTAGATCTATTTTCTTAATTAAAATTTTCTCTTGAACAAGATTCAAAAGATTTTAAAACATGCATGATGTAACATCATTAAATTATTTTGTTTTTAGGGGACACTTATGAGCATTAGAAATTAATTGGTGATTTTATATATTGATTTTTAGAGTCAACATTTTTTCTGCAACAAAATTTCTATCTTTGAGAATAACACACTATGAAAAAAACCACAGTACTTGAAATAATAAAAACATTCGTAAGCTGTGTCTTATTTTATGTCAGTGTCTTACTTCTTTTATAAATTTGTAGCTTTCATTCATCAAGAGTATTACAAAACAGAAATGAATCAGGTAGAAATGCAGGCATAGTGTCTTCTAATTTATTTTTATTTTTTCAGCTAAATATGCTTTCATTTTCATATGAAAAAATACATCTGACTTCCACATAGCAGGTTACTTTTTAAAAAACTTTTATTGGGGCTTCCCTGGTGGCGCAGTGGTTGAGAGTCTGCCTGCCAATGCAGGGGACACGGGTTCGTGCCCCGGTCCGGGAAGATCCCACATGCCGCGGAGCGGCTGGGCCCGTGAGCCATGGCTGCTGAGCCTGCGCGTCCGGAGCCTGTGCTCTGCATCGGGAGAGACCACAGCGGTGAGAGGCCCGCGTACCAAAAAAAAAAAAAAAAAAAAAATTTTATTGGAGTATAGTTGCTTTACAATGTTGTGTTAGTTTCTACTGTACAGGCATAGAGACAAACATACAGATACCAAGGGGGAAATGGGGGGGGGGATGAATTGGGACATTGAGATTGACATATATACACTATTGATACTATGTATAAAATAGATAACTAATGAGAACCTACTGTATAGCACAGGGAACTCTACTCAGTGCTCTGTGGTGACCTACATGGGAAGGAAATCCAAAAAAGAGGGGATATATGTATACATATATAATTCATACTGTCTTTTAAAATTATGACATTTTTATACATAAAAAGAAGGTAAATAATGTATATACAATAAAGAGAATACTAATATGTGCCCTCCACTCAGCTTAACAAATAGAATATAGTTGGTAACCTTGAAGATCACTGTATTTATATATTCTTTCATTTCCCCCACATTTTAAAATTTCACATTGTATTTCAAATATAAGCATTTCTCTTTCTTATATCAATATTTTATATTTTATTTTATAAATGTTATAAATATATAATTTTTATTTTGCATATTTTATTTTTATATTTTTGCTATATATATATATATATATATATATCCCTTAAAACATACTGTTAAGTTTTTTAAGTACTTAAGCTTTATAAAAATGTCATAGTGAATGTGGTCGCATAACAGTGTTTTTGCAGTTCGTTGTATTTGAAATTTAAACACGTTGTGCATAGCTATAGTTCATTGTCACTGTTGTATAGCATACCATTGTACGGAACACCACAGTTTATTTTCTTCTGTCCCTGCACATTGTTTTCCAAATTTTCGGTTTGTTTTGCTGTCACCAACACAGCTGCTCTGCAGACTTCATTCTCAGAAGTGTCTCTTGTGCATGTTCAGGTGCATGTGCAAGGTATTTATCTAAACGTGTTACCGTTGAGTCATAGAGTGTATACAGTTCAACTTTACAAAATTGTTAGGAGCAAACTGCACCACTTTATACTCCTCTTTCCCCCAGTAATGCAGGAAAGTTCTGGCTGCTCCACATACTACACTTGGTATTATCCATCTTTCTAACTTCTGCCAATCTAGTGGGTGTAAAATAGATTCTCACGACACTTTAATTTGTTAGTTGCTTGGTCTTTGCTTATTTTAATTCCATCATTAATAACATTGTTTGATAACATAAGCATTTTACACAGAGGTATTTTGTTTCTGGGTCCTTGAGGGCCTGAATTTGTTATCTCTGCTGATCTTGTTCATGATATCTTGTTTCTGGTGGATCATATTTGGCTAATATTAATCCTTGGGAATCCTGAAAAAGCTAGTTTGAGGATGCTTTTCTCCCGACAAGATCTATATTAGCTCCCACCAGGTTCTATCCCTGGATACGGGAGAGGCAGAGAGGTTCCTTAAACGTTTCCTGGCCAGCAGGGATTTTCCCAGCACAACCTTTCCCTAAGGACGCAGCACCTGGAGGAATGCATGTTCTCACATCCAGTCCCCAACGTGCCCTCAGTGTGTGCAGGCCTCACGTCTGCTCCTGCCCACCACGCACCCCCAGCAATCATTACTCTCCCAAACTCCACGTTCCTACAGTCAACGCTGGCCTCCAGAACCCCTCAAGCTTCCCTTATTCTGTTTCTTTCCAGTAGACTCCATGTGCTTTGTCTCTGTTGGAACTTGCTCATCAGAGTTCAGCAGAGCATCTAGACATATTTTCATTGTGATTGATTCAACACCTTGGTGCTTCATGGCAGGAAGATCTTTAAGAATTTTTAACCTACAGCACTACCTAAAGCAGAACTACGTAGTACACTTTTAAAATATACTCCTGAGTGAGCATTTGATCTCTAGAACAAAACCGAATGAACACCAGCTATCAGGTTTTTAAGCCAGAAGTCTTAGCTCAGTGATTTTTAAACTTTGAGAACCGCTTGAAGGTCATGCTTCTTCTACTGTGAACAAAGAATATACACGTGTAAACACATAACTTACACATGATGCCATGGATTCCTTGGACACATCTTTAAATACAGAATGACTTGGTCAGTATCAAATCACAGTTAAGACAGTGTGAAAGAGAAAGGAAAGCACTGACTTTGCAATCAAGTAGACCTAGGTTAAAATTCTGACTTAACACTACCTCTGTGTTAAAAAGGTATCAAAGTCCAAAACAAGGACATAACACTTGATTCCTTCCTTTCCTCACTGTGATATCACTCATTTGCTTTCTTTTTTTCTTCTCCTTGTGGTATTACCATTATACACATGGTACACCTTTTGTAGTTGCCCTGCAGTCCTTGGATATTCTGTTCTGGTTTTTTTTCCCTTTGTTCTCTTTGCATTTCAGCTTTTGAGGTTTCTACTGATATATCCTCAAGCTCAGAGATTCTTTCCTTAGCTGTGTCCAGTCTACTAAAAAGCCTATCAAAAGCGTTCTTCATTTCTGTCACAGTTTTTGATCGCTAGCATTCCTTTTTGGTTCTTTTTTAGGATTTCCTCCTCTCTGCTTACATTGTCCATCTGTTTTAGCATGCTGTCTAGTTATTCATTAAAGCCCTTAGCATATTAATCATAGTTTAAAATTCCCAGTCTAATAATTCCAATATCCCTGCCATGTCTCATTCAGATGCTTACCCTGTCTCTTCAAATTTTGTTTTCTACCTTTTTTCAGTTATGACTTATAATTTTTTCTTGATAGCCAGGCATGAGGTACCAGGTAAAAGGAACTATTATAAAAGGCTTTCAGTCATAAAATGGTAAGACATGGGGGAAGGTAAAGCATTCTATAGTCTAGTGGATTAGCTCTTGGACTTTTAATGATCATGTGCCTCTGGACTGTTAACTCACAAGTGTTTCTTGATTTTTTTTCTCCTGGCTTGGGTGGAGCAGGATGGCTAAAGTACCTGGAGTTGGGTATTTGCCTTTTCCCATGTGGAAGACTAAAGTTGGGAGTTTCCCTCGCCCGCAGGTCAGTTAAGCTCTAATAATACCCCAGCAGGTTAGGTTCTGGTTACCTGGTTTCTCCTGAGAGCAAGCCTTGATGAGGAGATCAGAGTGCTCTGGCATATGTAAAAATGGTTCCTTTTCCCCTCCTCCTGTTGCAAACACAAGGGGATTTTTCTCAAATATTTACTGTGAGAACTTGGTCAAGATCCTGGAGGTAAATCTCACGAAAGTGTGGAGGGCCCCCCTATACCTGCTCCTCTCCCTGGAGCTTTTAACTCTCAGCATTTTATACAATGAGCCTCCAGCAATTCGTCATTAACAATTCAGGTTGTCCTTCCCCAGATTGGTTCCCACGTAGGTTTCTGATCATAACTTTCTGCCCCAATAAGCCAAGACTCCCTGTATTCACCTGTTTCTCTAATCTTGGGGGGGTAGGGGATTGCCCTGTGTCCTCACACTACTTTTATAGATCTAAGAATAGTTGTTGATTTTTCAGTCTGTTCAGTTTTTTCCTTGTTAGGACAGAGTGGTGACTTCCAAGCTGTTTATATTAGGAACTGGAAAACAGAAGTCTGCTCCACTTTCCTTTTTTTGTTTTTTTTTTGCGGTACGCGGGCCTCTCACTGCCGTGGCCTCTCCCGTTGCGGAGCACAGGCTCCGGACGCGCAGGCTCAGCGGCCATGGCTCACGGGCCCAGCCGCTCTGCGGCACGTGGGATCTTCCCGGACCGGGGCACGAACCCGTGTCCCCTGCATCGGCAGGCGGGCCCCCCACCCCCGCGCCACCAGGGAAGCCCTGATCCCCTTTATTTCTGATCACACCTCAAGTTTTGCAGTATTTATGCCCCCACCTCTGTGTAGCTTTATATTTTCATATTCACCTTCCATATGATGCCAGTGTGAGCACAGTAAAATCCGAAACTCACTACCTCCATTCCACTCCTTAGTACCATGTCACTTCCCCCCATCCCCTTCATGTCTGTTCATGTTCACATGCTGTTTTATCACTTGTTGATTCTGTTCCTTCCCATACGCATCCCTCCCTTTTTGTATCATCTGCTCTTACTAATCCCTTAAGAATTAGCTCGGGCAACATCATTTCCAGGAAGCTCTTTTGAGCCTTTTCCTGACTTCTCCTTCCACTACCCTCACATCAAAGCCCATCTCTACCATCACAGCACCTAAGTCCATCACTGCACTCGCCATGAGATACTAAAATTGTCTCTTTATTTGTCTGCCTCCACTACTAAATTGTAAGCTCTTTGAGTGCAGAGGTTGTGTGTTCCATATGGTCTGTTGGTGCTGGGCCTGGCATCCATTTCCACCTACTTCATGCCCCACCTAACAGAGCAGGGGATGGAAGGCTAAACCAGGAATCTATGTTAGCTAGGGTTCTGACTAGGTGAGATCTGTCAATGAGATGCACTTGAATAAGATTTAAAGGACTAAAGGGAGGCAGCAGTCAACTTCCTGTGCAACGACAGCTGCTAAGCAAGCTCTAGAAGAGCAATTGTTCACAGTAGTATCTGCACACCCCTTCCACTTTCTAGTTACCACCTTTGGAAGGTAAAAGTCTGCTGGGACATCAGCAGTAAGAGGGTGAAGAATGGAAACTTGACCCGCCAAAGCTCTAGTGGAATTCAGCATCTCTCCAAGCCTCTGCTGACCACAAACTAAAATAAATATCCTTCTTTGGGAGAAGATGGATCTGGAAGTACTTCCAGCATGTAATATGTGCGTTTCCTTAAGAGTTGACTGCCATGGCAAACAACTGCAAAACGAGCTCAATCAAAGCAAAGCCTTGATCTTCTCCTCATTGGCATATAAACACTATGAACACAATAGACTTTGGCACCATAGGCACCATATAGAGGGGTAAACGTATTTATATCTATCAAATATACATAGGAGAATTATTCACATATTTCTAGCAAAAAAATACGTTTGCCCTAAATATCTAGCTATTCAAGAAAAAAAATTAGAGAATCTGTACTATTAGCATGTAACTCAAATTTTTAACTGATTTTGATGAAATATAAAAATTGTGTATTAAGATTAATACTACTATGAGTAAACTGTCAGATTTGAGAACATAAATCAATATAGTTTCTGGTGTAATTAAAGGTTGAGGTCATAAATGTGAGGAAAATGAACTTTTCTATTATTACATCACAACTCCGGTCTTGTTTCACAAGTAAGACTGTCTAGGACTCCTAAACCAGACTGTCTGGGGTTCCTCAACTTCTTCTTAAACTTATCAACTGGGTTTAAGAATTGTCCTCAATGTGAACATAGGCAAAAATTGTATTTGTAACTCACCCATTCAGAATTAAATCTATTCGGCCTTTTAAAATGTTTGTTTTTCTTTTCCTCTTTTCTTGCACTTTTTGTAGCACTTAGTCTCAACTACTATATGCGCTATGGCAAAATGCATTTAGTGATAAATGGTAGCACCAGCACCTCGAAATTACACCTTTAATTCCACAACTCTACCTCTGAAGTTATACTAGGATCAAAAATATTGGACTATTCTTTTATGATGCTTTTAGAATAAATATAAAACACGC
Source organism: Physeter macrocephalus (assembly GCF_002837175.3). Lineage (NCBI taxonomy): Eukaryota > Metazoa > Chordata > Mammalia > Artiodactyla > Physeteridae > Physeter > Physeter macrocephalus. The sequence continues at coordinate 39,543,110 of NC_041223.1, forward strand.
TTGTTGTAAAAATTTTGAACACAAAATAAAATATAATTTTTAAAAAGTCACTCATAACCTTACCACTTAGAGGCAAAAGCAATACTCTAAGCATCTTGGGGTATGCCTCCATTTCTTTTCAGTTATGTTTCATATAGATGACATGAAACTCTAACAGTTTGAAATTATGATAAGTTTTTTTTATAATGGCTCATATGTGTGCAACATACACAATATCACTTTCTCTAAAAGTATGAGTAGGTATAGAAAGTAGGTGATTATTGTAGCAGTTGGTACTACTGGTTCCTTAGGTAGGATCAACATTAGCTTCCTTCAGATATGTTCAAACTTCTTAAGATCAGTCTGCTTTGATAGCTAGTGGGAAGCAGCCGCATAGCACAGGGAGATCAGCTCTGTGCTTGGTGTCCACCTAAAGGGATGGGATAGGGAGGGTGGGAGGGAGACACAAGAGGGAGGAGATATGGGGATATATGTATACATATAGCTGATTCACTTTGCTATACAGCAGCAACTAACACAACATTGTAAAGCAATTATACTCCAATAAAGATGTTAAAAAATAAAAATAAAAACTTTGAAAAGAAAGCATAAAAAATATGCTATCAAAAGATGAAGAGAAAAAAGATATAAAAGATGGTGTTAAGTAGTTATTAAGAATATTGTGTCATTTGTATAGATTTTTATGATATTTGTGGTATGTGTCAGCTTCTTAAAAAGTCTAGTTTATAGTGATTCATTTCTTCATTCTGAGTAAAATTTCATCTTGTATCTGAAAAAAATAACGATTGTTCTGCTTTGACGTGCTAACCGTAACATGTTTTGCTAAATATGTATATTGAGGGTATTCTTTCTAGATGGTAAAATAGTATTTTAATACCTCATATCCATCTTTTAGAATGTTGTATTAGCTATTTGTCTACATGTTGTACCCATCTTCAGAAGGTTAAGATTCCTGAATGAAATCATGTTTGTTCTAGTTCCAAAGCCCTGCTTCCACTCCCTACCACTAGCACCCTGCGCAGTGTCTGGAACTGAAAAGAATGGAACTATAGCTGTGATCCCATAAATTTAGTGCCATAAATAGTGGACAGACAGATCCAGGCAAGTCATTCAACTGCTTTCACAAGGGAAACAAAAATTTTTACCAAAACATTCTAACTAGTGCCTTCTGCCAAACTGCAAGAAGACAGGCAGGAAAGTATTTAATTATCAGCTAATTGGTATGTCTTTTTCTGTGCCTGTCTCATAACTGGTAATAAGCCATATGTAAATGAATGTAAATGACATATTGAAAACAAAGGATCTTGACCCTGGTATGGAGATAAGAGAGTTTACACTGAAATTGTACTCATGCAGGAGGATGCTTCATCTCCATCCTCTTAACTTCTAACTGTCCATTAAAACCTCATGCTATCCAAGTAGGCATCAAATAAAGGAACTTAGGTGAAAAAAATTGTGTAGAAACAAAATTTCACCAAAAAGAAGTAATTGCTCTGATATGTAGGGAAACAATAATGATTAACATTTTCTACAACCAGTTTGTTTAGCATTTAGAGTTTGTCATCAGAGAAAAAAGAAAAAAATAAGCGAATGGTTGGTAAAATGACTAGTGAATTCCTGTTTCAGGAAACAAGTCAGCCTTCAAAGATATATCACATTGTATTTCAAAATAAGCACTTAGCAAAGCTTTTTGTTTGATGAGCAATCTCTGAAACAAAATGCATGTAAATTACAGATTTAAATTTTTGTGATTCCTCAGAAAACAGTGTCTTAATTTTAATAAGTGTTTTAAGAAACATGGATTAACCATGATGGATCATTTAAAAGAGTGATGAATAGGATACATTAATTTCCCATTAATAAGTGGCATTCTTTTTAGAATTAAAAATTTTTGAGATATGAATATATTTTGAAACGATGTTACCCTTATAAAGGTTAAAATCTTAAATCCAAATACACACTAAAATATAGATAACTTTTTATGTTAAATTTTTAAATTTGAAAATTGATGTTCTTAGATTTGCATTTGCAAACTTTACAGTATCTGTTTGTTTTAAGACCTCTGGCAAAATGTCAGCTATTGTTTAAAGTGTCTATCATGAATACAAGTGTGTCAACATGAATTTCTATTAAGGGTGATCAACAGAATGTGCTCTACCCAAAGGCAAATGCATATCATTTATGACATTTTTATTTTAAAAAATAGCCACTTTCCTTCATCCTATATGCATCAATATTTGGCTAAAGAAGATTTTATGGCACCACGACTCCTAATAAATGTCTCTTTTGCCCTGTCACTCTCCTTTTATAAAATTCAGTTCCCATTATAGAGATATACTAGCTTTGTTCTTTTTCAGTTTTGTCTGAGGGTGTTCTCTGTTTTGTTTTTTTTTTAAGCTAATTTGAAATGATGCCCAAGTGCAATGATATTGCCTGATATTCTCCTTTCTGGGGAACATAAAAGAAAACTTAGAGGGACTCAATGGAGGGCTCTATCTTCTCAATGCAAATAACTAGGAAAACTGCTATAGGATTCTAAAGTATTAAATTATCATGTCCTTTAAACTGTCAGTGGACATGTGCTGTAGGGAGAGCAGGTCTCACACCAACATTCTGAAGACAGAGGCATTTGACTGCATTGCTTTGGTGATTGCTTGGACTGAGAGAGTCTTCCAACTTCCACTCCAGAGGACTAGGAGGAAACTTCTCTGGGTCACTCAGAACCCAGTGGTGGCCAAGGACTGCTCCAGCTCACAAAGCTACAGGCCTAGAGAAAGGGAAGGAGTGATCCTTTCCTCATCCAAGATGGCACATGATTATCATCTGCTCACATGAAAATGAGAATTTTGTAATGTTCTTATTGTTGTAATTTTAATGTAGACCATCATTTCCCAATTTTTAATTTTGTTATAAAAATCTTAAATACAGTATAGTTGACTTGCCTAAATCTACAAAGAATAACCTCACTTCCTCTCTCACCAGTAAATTATCACTTGTAAATAATGGTTATACACTAATTCCACAGGAAAAAACACAAATGTTATTCCATTTTTTCCTATTCCTAATATGTTTCAAACACATGTATTGAGGTAATCCATAACACTCTTGGCTTCTAGGTTCCAGGGATAAATCCACGTACCTATTAGGTAAATGTCTCTGTCAGCAAAAGTATTCCTGTCCCTCCCTCTCAGCCACATAATCAGAATTATTAAATAGACCAGAGGGATTACTATGGAGAGAAAGCCTACGAGAATACATATGACTATATGATCAGAGTCTCTGAAATTTGTGGGCTGGAACTGACTAATCTTTCTCAAAATCTCAAGTATATTCTAATTCCAGACAAATCACTGTTTTATTATTGTGTTCTTGTGCCTATAGTTGATCATCTGGTGTTGGTTAACTTTGGTTCAAGTACAACCCTTCCCATCCTGTGAGGAACCCTGGAACACAATGTTGGTACATTACAGTGGATAAATCCCTATACTTAGATAAAACTCTCAAATTACACTGGTGACACAGTGACATCAACTTTGCACATGGAAGGGTATGTCTGAGTCTTGAGTACAGTAAAATACAGACAACTTAAAGTGGGATATTATATAAAATATTCCTCCTCGAAAGAGCACTACATAGATAAAAAAGTTTCTTAAAGTATAACCAACACTGAAAATTAATTTGTAGCATGTTTAGTCATCACATAACTGAATGAGCAAGAAGATCTCTCTTTCATGAGCAAAATAAGTTGGTATTCTCCCCAGCTATTTTTTCTGTCAGAGAAGGTTGAAAACAGATTGAAACAAATCACAGCAACAGAGCCTTGACACGAAGACACAAGACTTATTTAAGTTAGTCTCTGCTGGTGTGTGCCTGGTACGTGCGGGAGGTGAGACAGCCAAGAGGACAGGACACAAAGCCATTCTCACAGCTCTTCACAATCCATGAAGTACCAATTTCAATGAACTATGACAGCAGGAGAGAACCCAAAGTCAAAACTATCACCTTATAAAAACACTAGGTTCTTTTATTAAAACTGAACACAAAGCAAAGGTAACAGTTAATTGTGCCATTTCTAATCAAAATAGAATATATAGTAATTTTCTATGACCTGTACTTTGAGTCTTGTGGCTTCAATCTATGTGTTAGCTGTAGCAAGACAGCCTTACTTTTACCCCCAGCCAGTATATCAATAATGAATTAGGTCTCCCACTTGACTTTTAAACTACTTTAGTAACACACATTCAGAAGCGCTGACGTTCTCATATTCAAAATTGCCAAAGGGGAATGAAGTAGCAGAACTTCAGCCAGAGGAATTCAGAAGAGCAAATTATAAAAATAATTAGGCAAAAGTCCTTAAGTGAATATTTCAGGACACTCCTGCCTACATCAGGCAGGTGAAACTGGCCAAGATTGTTTGTAATGGTGAAACTCAGTGCTTCAAGGGTTTGGCAAGACAGGATCTGTCATATTCTGTTAAGGAAATAGAAATTGGTGAAACATTCCTGAAAGAAACCTCAAAGCATGTACTTTATTTCTCCTAATACCATTTCTAGAAATAAATTATAAAGAAATTATCATTAATTGGGGCAAAATTTTCTGTACTTGAATGTTTTGTACATATTTTGTAATGAGGAAAACACTGGAAACAATTTAAATTTATTTAACAAAAGCGTGACTAAATGAATAGTGTATTTATAATATATAATACTAAAGAGCCATTGAAATGGCATTTTCAAAGAATTCTTAATAACAGAAAACAATCAAAATATAATATTAGGCAATAAACCAGGAAAAAACTTTATTTTAACAAAGAATATAAAAGAAAAGAATTAGAAATATACATCAAATATTGGCCTGGTTAACTCTGTGTAATAGAATACTAGATGACTCTTATTTTATTCTTTGTATATTTTATATTTTTCAAAGGTTCCGAAATGACCACACACACACACACACACACACACACACACACTTAGAGAAATATTTTTTTTAAATCAATACAAAGACAACACAGAACTCTAAGCACTGATTAATGCTAACAAATATTTACTGAAAACTGCTCAAGCCTAGGAAACGTAAGGGGAATATGAATGAAGCAGAGTCCTTACTTTGAAGGAATTTATATTCTGGTAAAGAGAATAAGTAATGTAAACCAAGGAAAGATAATGTTCACAAAATGTTATAAGGAGAGAAAGGATGACAGATTGAACAGAAGTTGGAATGATGAGGAAAGAACTCCCCAAAGAGGTAGTATTTGGAATAAATCTTAGGGTATCAATGAGAATCTGGTCGCTGTAGATGAGGCAACAGAGTGAGTGGAAGAGAGCATCTCAGAGAGAAGGGGCAGTGAGACTAGACACGGGGAGACTGGGCCACCTTTGGGATCCAGCTGCCAGGACTGTTTGTCTGGAGTTGAAGGTAAGTGTGAAGAAGTGCTGACAACATGGCTGTCAGCAAGACGGTTTCGCAGTCCACCTGAACCACCCAAGCTGTCTCACAGAAGAGTTCGTGTGTACCTTGCACTAGGTCTCCTTGAGAAGAGTGGCATGTTGCAGTCGTGCTGTGGGAACATTAATCTAGCAGGGTTGTGTAGTTTGTTATGGAAATTTGACATTTTAATATTTAAGTTTTAGGGCAACCATTTTAATGTAGAGACATTCCGTCTCAGGTTAAAAATAAAAAACAACTAGAGTGTTCGTTTTGTCGTTTCATTTTTTAATGACCAAGAGATGTGTGACACACACATCCATCCACCAGGTTTTCCCATCATGCTCAGCTACCACATGCTCACCCGCAGCAGGGATAAGGTGGTGAGGGTAAGGGATGGGCCAGGGCTGGAGTAAGACTTGGGAACGAATGGAGATAAGGATGGAATAAGAGTCCTGGGTGTCTCTGGTTGCACATTTCTTGGAATATGAAACAGTGATTTTTATGTTTTCACCTGCCCAATTCGTTTGGTGAAGCCTTGCAAAATGTTCTACTTTACTTGATTTCAAGTAGGGAGAAAGGGAGGATGGACACATGAGGTCAAGCCTATTAGCACTAGGCAGGTAACAAAGCCGAATGTGAGTCATATTAAGGTGTTAACTATAAAAGGAAAACAAGATACACTCATCAGAAATATGGCGAAGACAGAAGAGCCTACAAGAGAATGGCTGAAAGTAGGCTGGTACATTTTAATCTTGGTTAGTCGAGAGACCACTACTTGTACTAGAAACTGAAAGAGGAAAAGGATTATATTTGAGGGGAAGTGTGATATGTCGAATTTCAAGTGGCAGTAGGCCATGTGGAGATGTCCCCAAGTTTGGATAGCTCAGACTGGAGTAGAGATACAGAAAAGCAGAAACCGAGCAAAAAATGGAGATTCATGAATACACTGAAAAACATTTTAAAAGGTTACAGACACCTGTAAATTTTAAAATGATAATAATACACATTGTCTCCCTAATTGAAGTTCTTGACCAATATCATGTTGCCGGCATTGGAGAGAAGAGGTCACTGAAGCCAGTGTGATGTTTTCCAATCATTTGCCAGAACATTTTTAGCTCTACCAACTCCTTCCAAGACTATGTGGTGTCCATATGGATGGTGAGGCAGTGGATTATAAAGATAGCTTGAGAGGTTCTAAAGATGTTCAGGCACGTGTCCTTCAAAGAAGCACATATGAAAAACAACACGGCCGAGGCTCATGGTGTAGGCAGCCCCTCTGCCTGACACTGCTAATGAGGAGCTCCCATTCGGTCTCTGAATGTCTCCTGCAAGGCCACGGGTAAGGAGGATGATTCCTCAGTTTAGTTAATCTGGGAATATTTACGTTCTCTTACCTGTTAGTTTTACAACAGGAAGGAAGCAAGGGTATAGCTTGGGATGGTCACCCCCCCACCGCCTCCAAAAACTGAAAACTCGTAATGAATGTACCTCTAAAAAAAAGAACTTCTAATTCAATGCTTCAAAGATTTTACTGTGCTTTCCTTGTGTTTATTACAAAATCAAAGATACTTATTGATTCTGGTTACTTTGAGAAGATTCTAATTAAACCTACAGGAAATTCTGTGCACTATATAGGATTCTTCTTCCTTTTGCCTTACCTTCTGTGACTTTATTGGCAGTAATAATCATCCAAAGCTATTCCCTGGAAGTTTGCCTTCACATTGCTGCAAAGTCCTCCTACAAATAAAGCTCCTTGGGAAGTTGTATTCAACAAGCTGTTGCACCATGGTGCATTTCATCGGAGTAGAGATGTCAAAGATTGGCACTTACTGTCCCCCCATAGCATTCTTATGCACTCAAGGCCTCCTTGAGTGCACAGGAACTGGAGAGTTCATATTAGTCTTTGGTCTGCCAATTTGCATGAACAAGATATGGAAGCATCTTTATTTGTCCAAGCATTCATATCAGGGCAACCAAACACATCTGTAGTCTTTCTTTCCATAATCTCAGTCATGGTATATACATAAAAAATAAAATAAAATTCTAGCCCAGCCACATAAAGTTGCAGAAAATCCTCAAGAAAGCACAGATTTCCTGAACAAAGAAATGTTATTTCCAATGATTGCTGTATGCATGGATGTATGTGTTTAAGAAAGCTCTGTAGCTTCAACCTCTTCTTTGCAATTCATGAGTAGAAGAGATTGCATTCCTTGCCCCTCACCTGTCCTTGAAGGGAACACAACAATTCTGAACTAGTGACAAAGCTGGTAGATATCCGTTTTATATAACGTGTAAATCTGACTGGGGCAATGCATGTCATTTTAAAAATTGAAGTATGTGACGTATTTAGGCTGATATTTTGTTCAGTGTAATTTTTAAAAACTCACTCTCTAATCTTTAGAATAGTCCATGGCTCAACCATGAGTTACAATTTAGGTGGATTCCAGAGATTTTGGAGACAAGACACAGACAGCTACACCTTTTCTCCAACTTCAACACTCTCCCCACCCCATCCATGTAGTTATGTGTCATTGGATCAGGTTTTGATCATATTTCTTTTTTTCTATCATCTACTTACAATTCCTTTAACATGGGTCTTATCTGTGTTCATGTATGTACATATGTATGTATTTGATAGAAAGCTCCACATGAAGTTCTATGTATTAACTCTAAAAAAATAACCCCCACCTTTAGGTAAAGTCATCAAAAAATTCCTTTACAAGTAAATATTACCAAAGGAGTAGATTTTACTTTAAAAAGTGTTGCTTTTATCTCTCCAATAGTCTCTGCCATATAGATCTGATCAAAAACAAAACAAAACAGCAAAAACTATTCTACTTCTTTCAATGAGGCAAAATAAAAATGTTATTATGAATGTTATTCTATGGTCTTCTTCAAAAGAGGTAATAAAAGTTTGTTTCTCATTCAACAAGGATTTATTGTTTTAAGTATACATTGGTATGATGCTGGTGGTGAGATCCAGACTCTATAATATTTTCACTTTTTTAACAATTCAGAAGGTACTTGTATCTATCTATTTACTCGCTGATTTTTAAATTTTTAATTATAGACTCACAGGAAGCTGCAAAACTGAAAGAGAGATCCCCTGCACCACTCCCCCTTCCTTGCCCAATGGAATATTTGTACAATCCACAAAGTTTACTCAGATGACATCAGTTTTACAAGTACTCATTTGTGAGTGTGTTTGTATGTACTTCTATGCAATTTGTATCATCTGTGTAGCTCACCACATTCAAGATGTCGAAATGATCTATCACCACAGGGCTCCCTCCTGCTACCCCTCCAGAGTCACACCCAACCTGACCCCAATCCCTCACCTCTGGTAACCATTAATCTGTCTTCCATCTCTATAATTTTGTTATTTTGAGAATTTTATATAGAAGCAGAATCATACAGTATATAACCTTTTGAGACTGGCTTTTCTCATTTACATAATGCCCTTGATATACTTCAAAATTGTTGTATGTAGCAATAGTCATTTTCTCCCCTTTTTATTAATAAGGTATGCCATGATATGGATGTACCACCATTCACTCATTTTAGGACATTTGGGTTGTTTCCAGTTTGGGGCTATTATGCTAAGAATATTTGTGTGTAGCATTTTGTGTGAACATAAGTTTTCATTTATCTGTGATAAGTGCTCCAGAGTGAAATTGCTGGGTGATATGGTTGCATGTTTAGTTTTATAGAAAACTGCCAATTGTTCTTCAGAATTGCTGCAGCATTTTACATTCCCACAAGCAATGTATGAGAGATCTGGTTTCTCTGCATCTTTACCATCATTTAGTATTTTCACTGTATTTAATTTTGTTTTTATTTTAGCAATTCTGGTAGGTATATACTGATATCTCATTGTGGTATTAATTGCATTTCCCTAAAGGCAAAAATGTTGAACATCTTTTCACGTGCTTATTTGTCATCTGTATATCCTCCTCAGTGAAATATCTGTTCATTTACTTTGCTCATTTTATTATTGGAGGTTTTTTTCAAATGTTGACTTTTTAAGAGTTGTTTGTTTCCTAGATAAAAGTTCTTTCTTGGATATGTGGTTTGCAAATATTTTCTCCTTGCTTGTAGCTCGTCTTTTCATCCTTTAAACAGGGTGTTTCACAGAGTAAATATTTCTTTAATTTTGATGAGGTTCAATTTATTTTTTTTTCTTTTATAGATTGTGCTTTCAACATCAAGTCTAAGAAACCTTTTCCTAGCCTTAGATCCTAAAGATTTTCTTTGATTTTTTAGAAGTTATAGTTTTGTGTTTTACATTTAATTCCATAATCCATTTTGAGTTAATTTTTGCATAAAGTTTGAGGTTTAAGTCGGGATTCATTTTTTTGCCTATGGATGTCCAGTTACTTCCTGCATCATTTGTTGAAAAAGCTATACTTCCTCCACTGAAAAGCTCTCACATTTCTGTAAAAAACCAGGGCATATTTGTGTAAGTCTATTTCTAGGTTCTCTATTTTGCTCCATTTTTCTATGTGTTTATCCCTCTACCAGTTCAACATTCTAATATTTATATCTAATATTACTGTAGCTATATAAATTTGACACAAAAAGAACAAAATCTACTTCTTCTAAAGATGTAAATTAAAACTATTTTCCAAATATATCACTATGTTGTTCTCTGAAACATAAATAAAAGTTGATTTTTAAGGAAACAATTCCGTCCCTAGAAAAAGCTGAAAATTAACTTGCCATTTTATACCTTTCAATTTCATGAGCCAAATAATGTTAGTTTGAAATGTTTCTGTTAAAGCAAAAAAAGATTAATATGCCAACATGAAAAAAATAAACCCCAAACCTGAATAAAAAATACATATCTAAAGGCTGAGAAAAATTACTAGGAAAAAATATACAACTAAGAAATAATTAATTTTTAAAAAAACTCCGACATAGATAAAGAAACAACAGACAACAAATAAACCTTTGGTGTTTATGATATACAGAATGCCCATAGCCTCTTGGACAAGTCTGTCATTACATGACCTTAATATTATAACTGAGAAAACTGAGACACAGAAAGTTTAAAAATTTAAAGGATTAAAGTTCTAATCAAACTGTTGTTAGTTAAGGTGAGCATGGACTCTACCATAGCTTCAAATCTACTTCTTAGTCCACTCTGCTATAATTTTTTGTCTATTAGTGACAAAGAGACCAAATTTTGAATATTAGAGTTAAGTATCATACTAAGAAAATACTGCACATAACTCTTGTAGCAGTGACACTGCTTCAGTCACTCTACAGCCAACAAACACCTTTATCATTTTCTTAGTTTAAGCAAAAAAGAGCTTCACATTTTATTGATGATATATATGTATTTAAGGAACATTCGTTAAGCCCCACTTTTTGCCATTCCCTTAGTGATGGTGAGTAAGATACCATCTCTGCCACCCATGGATTTTGCCATTTAGTTGAAATAAAAATGTTATAGTCTATGTTTTACCAGAGAGCATTTTGGTGGCTTACAATGATACAAAACTTTATTTTAAAGTAAATGAGTAGTTTCTGATTTAAAATGACAGACTGAGCATGTGCATTTGTCTCCCTTACTCCTGAGACTTCATTACAATGATGGGAAAGGAATTTTTTTGAGGAAATGAAACCATAAATAGTGAGCGGAGTGGAGAAAAAAAACATGATCACATAAATTATTTCGAAGTATTTTTAGAAGAGTTGAAGGATTTAAAAGTCTAATGAATAAAACAGAGGCAATACAGACGGTCATGAGAACAAGAAGAAAGAGATTTTAAACAAGAAACAGTCGATTTAAACCAGGAATTCACTGAAAAACAATACAGGATGATAGTCATGCAGCAAAACTAGAAAGCAATTAGACAAATTAGAAGAGAAAATGACTGGGCTAAAAGAAAAATGATTTTTAAAGGAATAAAAAGAATTTCATGAGTAAATATTATGCAAAGATGACTATAAGATACTGGCAGTGAATAGTGGGAAAAGGTCTTTTAGTTATAAGCTCTTTTATTTTTTATGAAGAAGTAAATATCTTGATATAATATTTTTAAATGGAGTTAAGTATAAAAGAAGGAAAAATAAGACCAAGATTCTCAAAAATGAGACTAATGCAGTAAGGTATATGTAGTACTAGTTAGTACAGATCTATCCCTGAGTGTTTTAGCAGCAGAATTTGAAGTTATAATCCCTGAAAATCTTCTGGAAATAGTCACTTAGAAGTTCATCAGATTTGTGAGTAGACATGTGAGCTGGAATTAGAATTGGCATTTGCTTGTGAAAACAAGCAGCTTTTAGAGGTGGCCTAATAGAGACACCTAACACAACAGAAATTCATCCTTCCTGCAATCTGTGATGAGCTGAATGATAACCTTTCAGGCAGGATTAAGATTCTCCTTAGAAAATGATTTCAACCCCGTCCTAATGCGTAGCAAGCAAAGTAGCAGTTAAGGCCCTAGGATTTACTCCATCTAGCTTGGCAGAGCAAGTTTTAGTCTCAGATATTAACATGAAGAAGAAAGCATGTGCTGTCATTTGGATCTGCCCACCTTGGTTCCACTCCAATACGACCTGGACAGCAAAGTCCAGTTTGGAGCTATGAAAAAAGATAAAGGGAAGCAGATCTAAAGAAAATGTTACTGAAGATAGGGCTAAGATTTATGCTTAGCTAGCAGGGAGTGAGCAATTCTCTAAGCAGTCATATATGAGTCTGAAGAACATATAGTTTTAGGCGGCATAAAGCTTGACTTCAACATGACTCATTCCTGCTTCTCTCTCTCATAGTGCTGAGAACATTAAAACAGAACCTGAGATAAGGTTCTTGGATAACTGGGACTCCCCTGGAGATTAAATATTATGCAAAGAATTCAAGAATCCAGTCTCTTATCTGTCTCTTATAATAGCTCCATAAGACCAGAGATGAGATCAAAGACCAGAGAGAGATCAAAGATCAGACACAGATAGAACTGAACAAGAAAAGAACTAAATGTACACACTTTTATTAACAGCCTATGTAAAAGCCTATTTCAAAGAAATAAGAAACAAAAATGACATAAAAGGAGACATTGGGATATTATAAGGCAACAGTGTGATGGTGATAAACTGTAACTTCCTGCCTTTTTCCAGTCGGCATTGCAGAGCTTTGACAGAGCTTTGACTCGGCTCTCTGTACGGCTCACTAAAGGTCTGGTGTACAGAGGTTATGAGCATTTCGCTAACTGAGGACGATGCATCTCCAAGTCCAATAGCCTTCTCTATGTAAGACGATTCATGAGAACTATTCTCACAGTAGTTTTAACAAAAACTGCCTCATCAATCTGTGCTTTAATACACAGGTTCCTTGCTACCTGTGAATTCCATCAACAGATAGTATTTGCTATAAGTACAGTTGATGATATGCTTAAGTGAACCAACAGCATGTTGCAACTGTTACAGTGTTTTCCTCTGTTTAACCCATCCTTTATAACAGGTCCACCAGATTTTCTATTAAAATACACTTTTCCTGTCAAGTCAAAAACTTGACTGATCACCCACAGAAAAAAATTTGAACTCTAGAGTTGCATTCATGACCTTATACTATCGGTATCAATTAACTTTTGCAACCTTATTTCCTACTTTACTTTTTCATGAATGCTAATATACAGCTAAATTAATCTACTTGCTGATACCCATCATGTACATATTCATCTCTGTTTTTTCCCCTAACTGTCCCTCAGCATGTAATGCTTTTAACGATGCATTTCCCTTCTCTCAAAATCCTTCCAGGGCCTTCTACGGATATCTTTTTTCTTAATCCTTTCCTTAAGTAAAATATAACTGCCCTTTCCTTTCTCCCTCTTTAGTATGTTATTTGCACTTTTACAGAGCATTTGCGATTTGAAGTTAACATCATCTTTGGCTATTTAATAATATACTTTACTAATGGTGGGAAATATTTGCCACACTGATCCAAACACATGTGGAGTAATTATTTTTTTACTTGGGGATAAACTGAAAAAAAAAATGTTTTGAATTTAGAAGAAGGAAACTAGAATGATACACTATTTAGAAACTTTGTCATGAGAGAAAGGATGGAGGAACAGGCCATTGGTAATTGGAGAAGACAATCATAAAATAAAAAATATCAGATAGCTCCAAATGTTCAAAGGAACAACACTCTATGTTTTTGAAATATTGTTATGTAAAGGGCCAGGTACTAGGTGCAGTAGCATTGATCCTGTCTTCATGAGTTGGTATAAGGACCAATGGGTGCAAGACTCAGAAGCAGATTTTAGCTGAATTTAAGAAAGAGCTTTGTTGCCAAACTCAGAGACGGAAAGGACTGCCTTTTGAGGTGCTGCGCTAGCAGGCTCAGATTGTGTATAAACGGAAGCTGCAGAATCATCTCTTAAGACTACCACAGAAGTAATTCTTACATAAGATGGGCTGTGTGACTTCTACGTTTCCTTCAAATGCTAAGATTCTAAAGATTCTAGCCACGTCTACGCTAAGCTTTTCATGACAGTATCTGACATAAAATGTGCTCCTGTGTTGTGTACCTGCTGAAACTAATTTAGATCTATAAAGAATGGTCAAGAGCCCAATACAGAATGATATAAAATGCCAAGAAATAGCATCCTAATTAGATAAGAAAGATCACATTAGGTTGCTCTCTGTTTTTTTAATACTTGGTTTTCCATTCACTTGTACTTAGTATTAGTCTAGAAAGTCTACAGGAAAAAGAAGAATCTAGTCATGAATCTGTAACCCTTAAATATTTAAAATATGTGAATAGTTGTTTATAATTTACCAACATTTGATCAGATTTTAGAAGAAAATTAATTCATTAAATAGTCTTATAAAACAGAATGCACTTTTTTGTACATTCAATATCATAAATACAATTTATCATCAGATCTTGAGAAAATGAACGTATAAACCTTTTCAAGAAAATCTTTTCCACAAAAGGCTTTACCATGAGTAACAACTAATTTAATTTTTTAAGAGTATCTTTGTTTTTGAATTTTATATTATTTATTTTTTATACAGCATGTTCTTATTAGTTATCTATTTTATACATATTAGTGTATACATGCCAATCCTAGTCTCCCAGTTCATCACACCACCCCCCACTCCTGCCACTTTCCCCCCTTGGTGTCCATAAGTTTGTTCTCTACATCTGTGTCTCTATTTCTGCCTGGCAAACCGGATGGCATTCTAATTAGGTCCCAAACCGCTGCCTCGCCAAAACCTCTGGTTTGTTTCATTTAAGGTAAGCCTGACAAGCTCCGGGTCTGTGGGGCATGCCAGAACCCTTACTTCTCGTCTGTTCAAAGAGACCAATGTGAGCAAAGACATGGGCTGGGGAAGAGTGTCTGGTGACTAGATCATGTTTTAGAAAGACAACTGTGATTACCACGTCCATGTTGAGGAGGAACTGGACAGGATTCAGTTGGAGGCAGGGCCCCTGATTTATCTTTGGAGATAACAAAGGTGAGAGGTAACAAAGATTTAAAGGAGGATAGGAAAAAAATGTGACTTGGAAAGGACACAGACAAAAAGTACCCTCCCCTTCTTTTTCATATCACTTGGCCTGAACTAATGCGGACTTTCAGCATCTCTGGGCTGGATTGCTATAAAATTGTCTCCTAAATTCCCACTTTTCCAACTTCTTTCTTTAAGATTATCCCACTCAATAGATATTGGTGGGCTGAAGTCATGAACAAGTGAATTATATCACATTAGTTTTTCAACTGGCCATTTTCCATGATTTGTTCTCTCACTTAAAATACTCATTGATTCTCCAGTCTTCATAAAATACAGTTTAAATTCAAAGTCCATCCCACTTTGATCCCAACCTATCAGATTTCTCCAGTGTATCTTTCTTGCCTACCTTACATCAACTCGTCACATGAGACTGCCTAGACTTATAACATATCCAAAATGCAATGTATGAATTTTCACTCTATACTTAGCTGCACTGTTTCCCTCCCTATGCGTCTCTATATACCAAAGCATGTCATCCTTGAAGATATGCTCAATCTTTAACTCTTACATAAAACATTTATAGCATTTTAGTCCACACACCACAACTCCCTCTTCTGAACTATTAAACAATTTCTGTCTGTAAAAATTTATTTTGCCATTTATAGAACCAATTTTAATAATATAAGGATATGACTGGTAGGCAGAAATAAGATGTACTGTTTAAAAGCATGATTGTCTTTATAAGGTGTAATTTATGTCCACTTTTTGTCTTTTACTTAATTCATCAATGGCTATCTTATTCAGATTTGCGTAAAAATGTTTTTAGGGCTTCCCTGGTGGCACAGTGGTTGAGAGTTCGCTTGCCGATGCAGGGGACACGGGTTCGTGCCCCGGTCCGGGAAGATCCCACATGCCGCGGAGCGGCTGGGCCCGTGAGCCATGGCCGCTGAGCCTGCGCGTCCGGAGCCTGTGCTCCGCAACGGGAGAGGCCACTACAGTGAGAGGCCCGCGTACCGCAAAAAAAAAAAAAAAAGTTTTTAAAGGGGGCTTATTGATGGCTGTTTAAAAATTCAACTTCCTTCTTTTCTCCTACCAAACACTGGTTAGTTCATATCAGGTATATTAGCATAATATTTCGGATTATATATCAGCCTGGTAGCTTCATAAAACATGCTTTTTTAAGCATGTCTGATCTTTAACTCCGAAGCATATTTACATTTCCACTGACTTTGTTTTCCTAGGATGTGCTGTAAATTTCCTTTGTGGTTCCCAAATGTGACCCATCACAGCTATATGTGTTAGCACTGCATAATTTTCTTAAGATGAGCTGCTGCAGCTGCCTGATTCTATTAATTTTCTCATCAGACTATGTTAATATCACTTTAAAATAGAAGCTAACCTTTTTAACATGGCACATTGTATACTTATTTGTTAAATAATTTGCTTCATTTTCTACTGTATATCATGACTACTTGAAATAAAATTTTTATGATAAAAATACTACATTCCCAATGGTAAAATGTGTAAAATGCAGAAAGTAGGAAAAGGAAAATTTCTCCACAGTCCTACCACTCTCATATAATAATTGCTTACATTCCAATGCATTTTCTTCTCCTCTTTGTTTAACATATTATTAACATAAATGTGATCATATTTTCACACATTCGTTTCTATTATACACACTTCAGATTATTAATAATCATTGCCCATATTATCACAAACTCTTTGCAAACATTACTCCTAGCAGTTGAAAGATCATCCATCATAGAAACATCTTGGTGCTGCAGGGTTCTTCCTCACAAGGATCTATATTCTCCTTCAGCTCATGGATTGTGAGTCTGAGAACTATCTCAGGTCAGGAAATTAGCCATAATATTCTCACTTTATATTCGGATAGCTGCCTTCATTCCTTTTCTCTTTTAATATTTTAAGCAACATTTATTGTCTTCCTATCTTTCCCATAGGAACACCATGTTTAATAACCATATCCACAGCTCCCTTAGGGCCAGGCCCTTATGATTACCACTCCAACCTTGCCACTCATTATAATAACTGCACCCAACATACTTCTGGTGTTTAAATGCCATCACCTAGCCAGCAGTATTTCTGAATCCTGTCATCCCCATTGTTCAGGAAATCCTTTCACTGAGCTTCTCTAATGTACCAGGTTTCTTTACCATAGTCCTTTTGATTACTAATTCCCCTGCAGCTTTCACATGCCTTAGATATTGCACTCTCCAGTGTATGTTCTCCCATGAGTATCCCACCCTATTTCACCACTATGCAAGTTTTAAGAATTGCAGGTCTATAACATGCTTTTAGTCCACCCAGGACCAATGATATGATCCTCCTTGCCAGCCAACTGGTGAGTTATTTAGCGGAACTGTTATCTTGCCATTGAGGAAGTCTGCATCTAGTTGAAAACAGTGAGGAGAGATATGTATATTCATCATGTAAATACAAGTCTCTTCATGTATTTCAACAGAAAATATTTGTGATATTCCCAAGAGTGAAAATCCCCAAAGTCTTACATCCTAAGAACAAACCAACGAGTTCCACATGTTATAAATCACAATACTTTTCATTATAACATTTAACCATTATCTTACAACTTGGAAGAACAAATGTAGTGACTATAAACTTCAAAGAGAAAATTACCCACTTAATTTCTTAAAAGATGCATTATTTTCAGAAAAAGGGGGCGTGAGACTTTCTTCCCACCTAATTTTAGTTGGTGAGTTTTGCATGATCTGCCAAGTTAGGTTGATTAATTATATTATATAACCACTGTATTTTGTTCTAAAGACGTAATCTTCTGGTTACATAGTTTATTTATATTATCTTCTCCAGCATGGGGCAGGGAAGAAGTGCATGGGAAGGACTGACTGTAACCACGTGACTTCTCTGACTAGGTATCATGCCAATCTCTTTCATACATGTTATCTTGTTTAATCCTCAAAATAACACCAGGTGGAAGGTATCACTCCCTTTTTATATGTGGTAACAATGTCCGCGATCAGTTAAGCAGTCTATCTAAAGTTGAAATCTGGATGTGGCGGAGACAAGACTTAAGCCCAGGAATGCTTGCTTCTAAAGTCTGACCTATTCTAGCATTTGTCAGGGGAGAGACAATTCTGCTTTCAACTATATCCTATGTAATTTTTGTCCAAATACCTCTTTATGAAGAAAGCATACAATCAAACCATGACTTTCCTAGCAGTTTTCGTGGGTGAAAGAAGACAATCTCTTTCTTCCTTACATGGCCTTATGACGAAACACAAATCACAGTGTCATTTCTCTTACCCTATATCCAACTTAGGAATGTTTCTGTGTTTTTAAAATTAGGATATAAATAACTTATGGGAAGATTCCAAGAATAAAGGAAAGAGAGGCGATAGTTCTAATTCCAATGCCAATACCTGAGTTTCCAGTAAACAATTCAAAGAAAACAGGAGCTAAATAATAAAGGGAAAGCCTTAAAAGGAAAACCTTGGATCACGTGAAAAATGTAGCCTTGACTCAAACATAGAAACTATGAGACTCAGGGAAAATGAAGGAAACCTCTACTTCTGTGAGTACTGTGACCTATTCTAAGAGGTAGAGGGGCTTACTTTAAAGGCAGTGATGACAAGAGAAAACCAGAACTGCAACGCGGAAAAGACAAACCGCAGCAATGGAATTTCTGGGAGCTCTCCGTGGTGCTGTTAAATTCAGCCTAAGCCTACTTTGATGGTTTCTATGCAGCATTGAAGTCACATTAGCTCTTTTCTGAGTTAAGGCACTTTCCATATCCAAATATCTATGAAACTAGAAAACAGCCTGTTATGATTTACAGCAGAGTGCTTTTACCCTCCTTTCACTGACTAAATTATAGCTCTAAGTTTAGCATAAAGTAGTAACCCATTATGATGCTGATTATCTACCCCCTGTTGAGACAGTAGGCCTCAAGTACCACTAAATGTAGTTTGTTTACCAGTTCTGCTGCAGCCCTTCGTTGTCTTACATGGGGTAGAATGTGCTTTTCTTAGCCATCTTAGGAGAGACAATGGTCTGACTGGTAGCATCTTTTTGAGGTTTTCTTTTAAAACCAAGCGATAAAATTGCCTATCTGCCTGAATTTCATCTTACTTGAAAATAAACCTGGTTTTCTAAGCTTTAGCATCTTAGTTCATAATAATTTGCAAATAATTATGGGTATATCTCTTGGAATATTTTGGGGTTTTTGGAAATAAACTTACTCCATATTTAATCCTAGAAAAATATCTCTGGGGATTTAAAGAACATAATAATAAAAGCTATTACTACATAGAAGAAGAATAATTTCTCCCTTAGATCATTATCTATAGATAAAAATGATGGCTCATGACCTTCATTTCTATCGTCTTGTGGTCATAAACTAGAAAATGGTTGGCTTTAAGGAGTTAAGGAGCTTCCAAGTCAATAAGGCAGACTGAATAAGCACAATTTCCTCACCTCCCTCCACAAATTTAAATGACAGTAAATGGTACAAACTATAATAAATTTACAACAACACTGAAAACTAAATGAGGCACAGTAACTTTATTAAATCAGATATTTGATAAAATTTTAGAAGATGAAATATACATGTGGTTCTAACTTCCACTTCCAGAAAGACAGAATAATCAAATCATACTTTTCCCTATTCTTCTCATTAAGTATAACTAAAAAACCTGGGCAGTATACATAAAACAAACATAAGAGGGCTTCCCTGGTGGCGCAGTGGTTGAGAGTCCGCCCGCCGATGCAGGGGACACGGGTTCGTGCCCCGGTCCGGGAAGATCCCACATGCCGCCGCGTACGGAGCCTGTGCTCCGCAACGGGAGAGGCCACAGCGGTGAGAGCCCCGCGTACCACAAAAAAAAAAAAAAAAAAAAAACAAACAAACAAACATAAGACTATAAATGGTGAAAAGAAAAAGGCAGACCAGCTAGAGACTTTGGGACCCAAAGAATGAAATACTAGCACATTCCCTGGGCTTGATTTTGCCTCAGATATCCCAGATTTATAGCTCAGGAAACTGGCAACTGGAAACAGGCACAGACAGAAAAGCCCTAACTTAAGCTTGCTCTCACTGGCCAAAGGACCAGGAAAGACGCATACTAGCAACACACAAAATTTTTAGGCAATGACTACTCTACTCCAGCCAAGCACTAGAGGAAAAGAAAAAAACAAAAACAAAAACATATGACCTCACTCCCACCCACACCAGCAAAGGATGAAAGCACCCTCATCAAGTTGTGATGAGGTATCCCAGCTCCCACCAGGGCCATGTAAGAGAAGACTGAGTACGGAGCCAGGACTTTCATCCCTATTATATCGATGTTAATATCCTGGTTGTGAGATTGCACAATATTTTTTACAAGATGTTACCACTGAGGAAAACATATATGAGATCTCTCTGCACTATTTCTTACAACTGCACGTGAATCTACATTAATTTCAAAATAAAAATGAAAAGTTTAATTAAAAAGCATGTGATCCAGAAACATTATGATACACAGAGGATTAAGACCACAGATACAATGTCCATGCAATAGTAATACCAGAAAAGGGATCAGAGAAAAATTGAAAGGAAAGAATAACAAAAATGTTTCTGTTTCTAACTGAAGGATTCATTAAGGTGTGCTAGACACAAGAAGATCTGCTCCCAAACGCATGCTTGTAAATGCCAAAGATGAAAAGAGATCCTAAAATCTTTTACAGGTACCTACAAAGTAACAAAAATTTGTCTGAATCCAGGCTTCTTATCAGAAATAATGGATGCCTAACAACTATAAAATAATGATTTCAAAGTACTGAGGGAAATTATTTTGAATCTATATTTATATATCTAGACAAAACTATTAACCGATGTGAAAAAATAAACATACTTTAGAGAATGCATGTGTTCTGCAACATTACCTCCCTCGTACTCCTTCAGGTGGAAAAAATATATATATATATGTAAACAAAACAAAAAAGAGAGAAAAGAATTCAAGGACTTGAGGAAAGGAAATCTAAGGCACAGCGATTACACAGGAATGAAATCTGAAAGTTTTCTAGAATGACAGCTCTAATACAGACCTAATAAACAAGAGGAAAAAGTCATAACAGGACATAAAGAGCTCCTAGAATACCTTCAAGAGGAAAGTGGATTCCTTATAATACACAATATGATTGAAAAACTAGGTACTGATAGTATAACTTTTACTTTATTTATGTACTAAAATTAGATTGACTTTTTGCATGTTTTCACTAGATGACTAAACAATAAGTAAAACTTCAACTGGTTTTTAAAGCACTTGATAGATATTGACAAAATGGTGAAAGCTGGTAGACTCTACAGCCTAAAATTTGACATTGATTTCAGTCTTTAAGCCTATGCAACAAGACTTTACAGTGAAATCCTTTCAGTGTTTCAGCAGCTAGTATTCTTTTTTGCGGAGTTTCTCAAGGTAGGTAATCTCGAATTTTTTAAAAAGTCATATTCTCATTTTATGAAAATTAAATTCCCAATTCAGAGGATTTCTAACTTTCAAGGTAAAGCAACAAAAATATCACTATAGCTAGCTGTCTTACATGTAGTCTTAAGATGCAAGAAGAATGATTTGCTGTTTTTCTCCTTTTAAAATCAGCATCTTAGGAGCACTGAACTGATTGAATCACAGCTGTGTTACCTTTGTTATGGGGATGTAGCTATAGTGACCCACGTACATAGAAATTGCCAGCACCCCTACCTACGCAAAGCTAGTTGGGTACAGAGATTGCAATAGGTACACAGAATGGATTGTAGGAAAACTGCATTTATTTCTTTGTGCTTAAATGTTGGAATAAAACTTTCTTGAAACACTGTCTAATTATCACCTCTTTCTTTCAGAGAACATAAGCAAACATGCTATAAAGAGCTGATAGAAGAGTCATCATAGGTATTTTAGGGAATCAGCATTGTGAAGGAGAGGACGAGGTGTTCACCGTTCCTCTTCTTCCTAGAATCACAGACTACATTTCTTCATCTCCTTTATAGTTATGGGTGTCGACTTGACTGAGTTTTCTAGCCAACAGAATTCAAATTCAAATAAACAATGTACACTGTTTTCAGGTTTGGCCCATAGACATGTATCATACATGATCCTCCATGCTTTTTCACCTTATAGGGAAATGCAATGAAACTGACCAAAGTGACCCAGGAAACCACACATAGAAAACGGCAGGGCAACAAAGTGGAAGGAACATGGGTTACTGACTCACTAGGAGAAGCACCATACCTTGAGCAAAGCACCCTATCTGATTTCACCGTGAGATGGTTGAGCAAATGCACACATTTTCGTTTGTTTGTTATAGCAGCTATCATTACCTTATATAACTACCTCACACTCACCCACATCTTAAAATTCCAACTGACTGAGGCCTTTCAAAATGCAGTTGACCTCAAGCCATAGAAACACACTATTTTTAATTGTGCATCAAATAGAAGCCCAGGATTAATACAAGGAGGCATTCCTCTTATGAGTTTATTGTGACGTCTCCAATTGCTGATATGAAGAAAATTAAGCCCATTAAAAACAAATCCTCAGAATAGTTAAAATGAAGAATAAAGAGTATTTTAATTTCCAGATCAATCTTAAGAGAATATAGTAAGAGTGCTACTCATGGATGGGACAGAAGAATCACTCACCTCCAAGATTCTGGCAATATGGTACCAGAATTTTAAAACTTAAGAAAACAAAAATGACACCTTAATTTGAGATTTCAAAAGATTTTGATTTAGATGTCCAGGAGGGTACATTTATGAAGGTGAAATGACTAAACATTTCAAAGATAAGCATGTCACTTTTATCAACATCTGTAGGAAAATCTGATAGCACTGGGATCTTAAACTAATTTTTTCCAGTTTTATCAAGGCATGATTGACAAAAATTGGATATATTTAAGGTATACAGCATGATATTTTGGTATACACATACATTGTAAAATAATTGCCACAATCAGGCTAACTAACATATCTATCAACTCACATAATTACCTTTTTTAATGTGTGTGTGTGTGTGTGTGTGTGGTAAAAACAGTTGAGATCTACTCTCTTAGCAAATTTCAAGTATACAACACATTATTATTAACTGTAGTCACCATTCTGTCCATTAGGTCTCCAGGATTTATTCATCTTATAACTGAAATGTTGTACCCTTTGACCAGGATCTCCCCATTTCCCCAACCTCCCGACCCCTGGTAACCACCATTCTCCTCCCTGTTACTATGAATTTGACTTTGTAGATCCCACATGTAAGTGAGATCATGCAGTACTTGTCTTTCAGTGCCTGGCTTACTACACTTAGCATAATGTCCTCAAGGTTCATCCGTATTGTTGCAAACAGCAGGATTCCTTTCTTTTTTAAGGTTGTATCTAAACTAATTTTTTTAAGATAAATGAATGTTCATTTTGCCATTTTGATTTGAAGAGAGTGAAAAAAATGAAGTTCTACTGGGAGAGAAGAATATATCAAGATGCATTTCCAGTGCTAATAAAAACAATGAGAGAACTTGCAGTTACTCATCTTTTTTGTTCTCCAGTTAAGGACTTGTCTTAACATAGCCAATAAAATGAAATGTAGAATAGCTCATATGGTTTGTTCAGTTTTTCATTATTGGTAGTTACTTTCTATCCATTTATCATTATCTCAATGACTCAAACAGAAAGATTATTTGCTTCCTTCCCTTTTGTTGCTTAAATTATTTGGCTATTAGAAGAAAAATGATAGCTAGTCTCCTTTTCAGTGGTTGAAAGTGTACAGGTATTAAATTTTATGGATAATTACTGATACTCCTTACTTTAATTCAGTAAGTGTATGTTAAGTAAGTCTAGAGCACTCATCTCTTCTTTTTTCAAGGTTGACAGCTACTTCCTATAACTAGACATTTTAAATGGATTTAGCTGCTAATCAAAAAAAAAACCCAGCAATTTTAATGCAAGAAAAAATAGTGAGATATATGCACATACACATGTATGTAGGTACATGTATGTATTATGTGTATGTGTATATATGTACATATATATGCAGAATTAACCTGGCCTGTTAGCAAAGTTTATATAATCCTTAGCCTGCTTGCTGAACTGAATATTATATATAGCTTTTACATGTCTATTGTCAGATTTTAAAAAGACTTCCAACGTCCTAGTTCTGGGGACTAAACCTCTCAGCCAAGCCACATTCTCATACCATGAAATCAAGCAACTTTAGGGTTTTCACTCATTTTGTTTTAGGTTAAGAAACAACTGAAAGGAAGCACACTTAGCACAGACAGCTATGCGTGTGATGAACAAAATGTCACTTTTTTTTTTACACACTGCCCTTTGTCACTGTTTCTCAACATGGTTCTGACTGTGCATACAGAATGTGGAAATAAATGCTCCCACCTCCAGGCTGTCTGAATAAATACAGTTCATGAGTCTGTGTGTTCATTTTCAAAAAGACAGGTATTGTTTCAGACCTCTGCCATAAATGCACCATCATGCTGTCTTAAATTTACAAGGCAGCTTGCATGCAAGAGGTTTCTGCTATTGTCAGAAGCATTATAAGCCTGAAAATTATTGGCAGGTTAACAACCATTGCAAAAAACACTGTTGCAAAGCAGAGTCCTTTTGTCTTATTATGAAAGCCTAATTTACTCAATATCTCACTGACTTCCTTTTTAATATTCTCCCATAACTGTCCTACATACACACACACACACACACACACATACACACACACACATACACACACACATGCACACACAAGTGCAGTTTCAAAGCTAGCAGGAACTGTGGATAAGATCGGGAAGACTGAATAAGCTAACTAAACGCTAGACTGAAGTTAATGGCACTCCTCACCCGCTAGCCCTGGACAGGGATGTTCCAAGTCATTAGCATGGCCTCTGTTTTTGGCAAGATCCCCTAGGTAGAACTGGGCTTCCAAACAGTCAGAGCCAGAATTTGTAGTGGCAGCACTTTCTGCCTTCCCCATGAATGACCAGAGCTCTCAGAGCTAGCAGATTGGTGGCTGCTAGTAACACTGGACCCTTGAGTCAAAAGAAAGGGCCAGCATTAAGTACTGTGAATTGATTACATATTCTTTATTCTTTCACAAGTCCTATTTATTAAGGGCTCTTACAATATCTGGCACTGATTTAGGTACTTTGTGATGGCCCTACATCTGAGTCTTAGGTAGCAATTCAAAGAGCTATTCAGTTCTTTGTTACAGCCAAACGCCTTGTCAGCAAGCTACCTCTTGACTACATTATGTACTTTTCAGCAGATGGAGTTTGGGGATTCCTGTGAAATTGTGAAAGCAACAGCACAGAGACTCAGCAGAACAGAGCTAAGGGGGAATAACAGGTAAATACATCCAAAGGGCAACAAACAACAAAGGTAGGGTCAGGATATGTTTTTAAAAATCACAAATAAGAGATTCTGGATTCATAAGAGAGTTTGAGTTTTTCACTACCAAAGAGTTTTAAGAATTGTAATATTTTATAAGAAAAATATTAAACTAGAGCAACAGCAACCAAAAAATATTAAAAGCATACTGCTTCATTATAAATTCAGTCTGGGGCTTCCCTGGTGGCGCAGTGGTTGAGAGTCCGCCTGCCGATGCAGGGGACACGGCTTCGCGCCCCGGTCCGGGAGGATCCCACATGCCGCGGAGCGGCTGGGCCCGTGAGCCATGGCCGCTGGGCCTGCGCATCCGGAGCCTGTGCTCCGCAACGGGAGAGGCCACAACAGTGAGAGGCCCGCGTACCGCAAAAAATAAATAAATAAATAAATAAATAAATAAATAAATAAATAAATAAATAAGAAGATGTTCCAGGTATTTCCAAACATTTCATGTTTTAATTGTCTTCCCAGGCAGATATCTTAGAGTCAACAAGTCACATCCACTTAACCTTATATTGATTTTCTAAGATGCTTCCTGTTACTATGACTACCCTAATCAATTAAATTCTTGTTAAGGTGCAAGACAATTTTTTCTTTCTCTTTTCCTTCTGACTAAGAGTGAATACTTTATTTCCACAAAAAATATCTGATGTTGCCTCTTATGTATCAAGGAGCCGCATTGTGTTGGTAAAAAATCTTTTATGCCTTTCATTTAAAAAAAATGTTTGAAGATTCTGCAAAGAGAAAGCGTACAGAATTGCCTTGGATTGCTGTAATGAGTGGCTTACCAATTTGTGGTTATGAGGATAAAAGTTCTCTTTGGCTAGCAGAAAAGTGCCTTGCCCTTGTCCTTCAACACAGGGAACAGGGAGGTTGGTAGTCACTCAAAGAGACCACTCACTGGGAAGAAGAAAATGGCTCTGCCACTTGGTGTCCAAAAAAGTGCAAGGTCAGCCATTTGTGACTATTTTAGTACTGTACTATCCCAACAAAGAAATTTCACCTGTATTGAAATGTGAGGATTTTTGGCATGGGGGAGGAAAGTTACTTTAACCTGAGGCTACCCATTTTTTCTTAGGCACAGCCCTGGAAACAACAGAAACAAGGGGGCATGGAAGGCACAAACTATTGGATGTAAAATGAGGTCAAGGATGTATTGTACAACACGAGGAGTATAGCCAATATTTTGTAATAACTGTAAATGGAAAGTAACCTTTAAAATTGTATAATTTTTTTAATTAACAGAAAAACAGAAACAACAAGATTCAGGAAAGACATTCATTCTTTGGAATCAGACAACCTGGACTCAAGCCTTGAGGTCAGTTGAGAAAATTCAGATAAGTGTCTTAAACTCCCTGAAGTTTCATTATCTGTCCTACACAATGGGATCAATATAAGTACCTCCAGGGTAGTCTGGGTGTTCTCTATATCTAACCCCTCTCCTTTGATCCAAGTCAATTCTTCTACCCAACTGATGTTTCCAAAGAAGAGTGACCAGGTCACCTTCCTCTCCCAAATGTCCCCATGTCTGGAGTACACAGGTCAAACCACACAGCATGCCTTCCTCCAGCCCATAGGGCCAGGTCTCAGCCTGCTTTTCCCAGATCACCTCTGGTCATTTGTTTCAATTCATTTCTCACTCTAGCCATATCGAAACTGATTTATCACGTACTTTCAATGCTTTATAGCTGTCTGTTTGTTCAAGTCACCTCCCCCAAAGTTTCCCTGCCCAAAATGCTCTTCCTGTCCTTATTCCCTTAGCAAACTCTTGCTCCTCCCTCAAGGCCAAAGCTATCTCCACAATCACTACCTTTCCAACTGTGCCTGGAGTTTCTCCCAAAAGAAACAAAGATTAATTTTCACCAGGTGAAAAAAAATCTCATTTTTTGTTTGGCTTCCAACAAGAAAAAAATATATTATTTGGCATCTAACGTGAAAATATCTAGATGCTATTTAACCACAAAGTAAGTGATTTTTTAAAAATGAAATCTGTGTATCTATAATCTGAGCACTAAAAGTAAAATATGATATTTTTCAGATTCCCAAAGTCAATCATCTTTAAGTCTTCACAGCCTAGGTAGTCACTGAATTGTGAGAAAACCAGCGCACATCCAGAAAAATATGCCACTTGAAAAATGAGCTTACCCACATCAATTACTTTGATCATTAATATCACCTGCTAGGTGCAAGGTGTATTATTTCTAATGTAATACTTTAAAATTGGTATAAATGAATAGACTGACATCCAAACAAGTTAAGTAATTTGCCCAAATATTTGATATGTGGCAGGGCTGCCATCCAAACCCAGGTCTGTCTGCCTCTATAGCCTGTTTCCATCCTTCAACAGTGTCTCTCTATTGGCCTTCCACTGTGATCACAGGTGGATCTTACAGCAATGGTCTCTGTGTTTTTATCCAAAGTATAAGGTGTTATCTCTAGCTGGGTCACTCAAAATACTTGAGGAAAAAGGGGATTGGTGTATGCAGGTAGAGAGGTTATACAGTCACCTCTGTATAAAGGAAGAGAGATGGGCCCTCTTCAAAACACAGTTACATCCCTTAATAATACACATCATTAAATTAAGTTTCCTCCCTGGTACTAGACCCACTGGTAGCTTTTCTTACTTTTGATTTAATTCCCTAGGATATTTTTTTGTTTGCCTAAATAAAAGCAACATATTATAGCAGAATGATAGCATGATATAAATTATCGCTGAGTTATTAAAAAATTCTCACCTCTTAATTTCCCTGACTGGGTTAATTGGAAGGGGTTTATTATTGTGGTTTCGGTGGTGGTCTTAATGATGGCGGTAGTTGTGTTTAACAATCTAAAATTGTGCATATGTGTCTTTACTTCAAACACTTTACGGTTTCATGCTAATCTCAAAAAAAAAGTTTATTCATGCTCTGCGTGAAACATCAATACACAATAATATTTCTCACATAGTAAGTGCAAAATAAAACAGAGTCTTAATTAGAAAAGTCAGAAAACGTTACTTCAGTATGGAAGTAAATATGAAATCACACATGTCACAATGGAACATTTTTAGCACATCTTACATTCCTATTCAGAATCACCATTGTTTATATATATCGATATAGACATAGACACAGATATAGACATAGCTATAGAGCTTTTAAAAATTAATTTGAACTAGAGAAAAAATGAGTTTAAAAGTTAGTAACATGTCAAATTTATTCCCAGGAGGAGCTCCCTTCTTTTAAGTGGCTTCCCAGTTGGCAACCAGGAGGAATCAACCCTGCTTACTCAGTCTGGGTCCTGGGAGCAAGAAAAGCGGACTGGGACAGTGATGCGGAATAGAGATAAGGCAGTTCAGCAGAGGTCCCTGCAGAGAGGGGGACCATTTCCCTCTCTAACACAAGCACAGAGGTTTAATCTGACTGTAGCTCCTGTTGGGCTGACCCTCAGCACTTCAAAAAGTCCTGATCGGAGCCATGGGTAATGGGGAAGCTCCCAAACATGTCCAAGTGGTCAGTTTTTTCCTCCACCGAGGACTTATCATATTACTATTAAATGACTCCATAAAGTGTGCAAATTAGCAAACAGCAAGATATTGAGTCTATCCTTGAGTTGTTTGTTTTTTTCAATTTTTTGGAAATAATATGAGTTCTCCAGTTCTTCATATGCTGAAGCCTAGACTACCCCTCATGACAGTTAAATTGGGATCACGATTATAAAAGGCTAGGTTACCATTCTGTGTTAAGTAATATGGTTGGTGGTAACCAATTTTCTCTATAAAGTGAAGAACACTTTACACGCTGATGGCAGGAGGGCAGAATTAGGACTGATTCTATATGATACACACATTTCCAAACACTGTGTTTCCCCATGCCCTCCCAACTCTTTATCAACTGTCTCTATGGAGTTAAAAAGAAAGTGTAGTTCAAGATAAGGTAGGAGCAAGGCTGACTCACCAAGAGCAAGTCAGGAAACCTGCATCAGGGAAAGCCTATCAGAGAAAAGGATCAGTGTGTCTTGTTCACTCCAGAGGCAAAACCCAAACTGTGAATTCAATTTGGTTAAGATGTCCTGCTGCTTGGAGAAGTGACCTTTTTTTAGGGGGCCATCATCCTTCAATTTAGGTGCTTATAGACCCAGTCAGAAATTACTGTGAAGCAGAGATCTAGATAATTTTGGTTGTTCTACTTAAAAAAAAAAAAACTAGCATCCTGAACTAATGAATGACAAGGATAAAATTAGTTATTTTGTGATATTTTCAGTGATAAACGTTATAAAAACTGCTGCAAACTTCTAAAAAGCATGTTGAACATACTGAGAATAAATACTGAATAACATCACTTAAGAATTAATTTGCAAATCTTTTTAAGAATTTAAATTTTATTCCATAAATAGTGTATATAAAGTAGCATAAAGCAAAGCAGAGAGCAGAAAAAAGACACCTTAAAACTTAAAAAGAAATCGTCAATATTAGGTTTATAACATGCCACTAAATAATAACTGATTTTCCATTTTATAATTCCCAACCAGTTAAACGTCATTCATTGGAAGATGCACCATTCCTCTGTCAACTCCACGTCATGGCCCTTCCACAATAAAAAAAAAAAAAAAAAAAAAAAAAAAAAAAAAAGAGCAAAAAAAACCCCAATTAAGTCTAAAGAAGTAATTCAAAACAGTGATTCCAGATCTTAGATACCAAAAAACATATTGATTGATTGGCTTTCCAACAGTTGTTGGGCAACTAAATGGAACAATGAAGCAAACATTTAGCTAATTAACAACTATACACAGAAAAGGAAAGAAAAACAAACAAACAAAAGCCTAGATAGCTCATAATTAAAATGCAGAAGATGTTGCTTGTTCTGATTATCAAGCTAAAACTCCCAGATCATCACTGGCACTTACCTAGCTTTTCTTCTATGATCCTTTGTCCAGTTAGTGTTTGTGCTTGAAAACTAGCTTTTTAAATGTGCTTTTATTATTCCTTAAGTAAGATCTTCTGTTGTTCTACCACAGATAAGCCAAACATGGGAGACTGAGAAACTGGGTAATTTGTAAATCATTACCTGAAGGCCTTCGATAGCCAAGCGCAGCATGCTTGGTGTAAGTTTAGAGGCTTGCTTGAAGGTGAAGTTACTCCAGTCTATGATCAAAACAAATCCATTCACTTGAAGCTCAGGATCTTCAATCATGGCTTCTAAAGAAAGTAAGATGGCACGCAAAATATCCACCAGTGTGTACCTATCAGCAACAGAAAAGTGCTGCATTAAATCTGACAACCACTTTTGTAGAAGCTATAGAAAGTTGTGAAGCATACTAAAAATTCCCTTTTAAAATACATCAAGAATCTTAAGGAAATGATTTTGTTTAAAAATCTTCTTTTAGGATGAAGTTTACTTTATTCGCTATACTCAGGGGACATATTAGAATTTAACATGCATTCTACCAAAACAAATTCCAATGCGTTTGGAAATACTACAATTTGTTTCATATTTTAAAACCTTTTCCTTTCCTTCTAGGCCTTCCTATGAGTTTATAAAATCTCATTTCAGCAACCCTAAAAACTAGGCATGGTACTTGTAAATAGCTCAAGAATGCTCTCAGTAGTACTGACATTTCATATCTTCACGTGTGGAAAATTTGAGAATGAGATTTGAAGGAGTTTCATCAATAAACAACACTATATGTAAACAGTTATGATTGAAAGTGTCAACAGATTTTAATTGTACTGAGTTTATATCATAAAGATAAAAGAAAAGAAAAAGGGAAAGGTGGGATGGACAGAAAGAAAGGGAGATCAATGAAAATAAAAGGGAAAATGTACCTGTCTGTTATTACATAGGCCATCCAAATTTAGGGGTCAAGACTTTATCTTTTTCTACCTTGCAACTTAGCACAGTGCCCGGCACACTGTAAAAACCCCATAAATGCTCTTTACTTTCTTCTAAAATGACTAGAGTGCAAAGACACTAATTGTACATTAAGATACTGCCTCAACGAAGGCAGCAGAAGTAAGAAGAAAAGAGGCCAAATTTGAAAAGTATTTTAGAGGTAAACTTTTTAAAATTTAATACTTAATTAAATGTGAGGGCTAAGATTGAGGGAAGAGTATAAGATGACACACAGATTCTAGCTTCATTCTGATTAGATGGTAAAAATCTTTCATCAAAATCAATAATACAAAAAGAGGATACAGTTGAGGATGGCTGGAAATGTGGAATTTGGAATAGTATCCGTTGTACTTGAGGAACATGTAGTAAACCCAGAAAGATATATCAAGTAAACATCTGAAAAAGTAAATTCCAAACTCAGGAGAGAGCTCAAGATTGAAAATTCCAGAATCAAAAGCATACCAATCCTACGTTCAAGGAAGTGAAGGAGGTAATGCAATCTGAGCTGAGAAGAAAATGAGATAATTACTCTAAGAAGGAATCCCAGCATTTCAAGAGGGATTAGTAAATTTATGGAAGATGTTAACAATTTTCCATTTTTAGCAGCCTGCATTTCAAGTTTACTTTTCTGCTCAGACATTCAGGTGGGGGTATCAGGGAAAAGGGAGAGAAAGAAATCCTGACCTCAGGGAAGAGGTGGTGTGGGGAGGGGGGTGGATTAGGAGTGGAAATCATTGGGATTCAGTGGAAGCGATGGGCTCACCAGGAAGATGCATGAGACAGTGAGCACATGTGAGGGAGTAGTTCTATTTTGACTTCTAAAAACATTTGGAGGCGAATGGAGAAAGTGTAGTAGTTCAGAAAGGAAGGAATAATTAACAGTGAAACCTCAGGCAATTTCTCACTTTGTCTCTGGGCCTCATTTCCTCATCTGTAAAATCAGTAGTTTGGAATAGAATCTCTTTAGGGTCCCAGCATTAATCAAGCAAAGGGCGTGGTGTCAGAAGACTTCAAGTCGGAATCTCTTCCTGTCCCTCATTAGCTGTGTGGCCCTGGACATGTCAATGATTTATCATTCTGAGGCTTACTTCCCTTAAATGAGAGTATCTATGATTATCTCACTGCATCTCACTAGCAATGGCAAGGTGGGAGGAGGGGGTATGGGAAGGGAAGTCAAAGACATGATTCAGGTGAAAGCATTTGCACAATGCTAGGTATATAGCATGTGTTCAGTAAATGTTGGTTGGAATACACACATAGCACGCTTTTTATTGTAACGGTAACCACAGACATAGTGCACTAGGCAGGGTATAATCAGAACTAAAGAATATTTGCTTGTAAATTTTACTTAAAAATTAACGATAATCTTTACGTAGCTTATTACTACTGTGAAAGGCAAGGATCAAGAGATTATTTTTAAATCTCTGGAAAGTATACAGGGTATTTATAGGCCTAAGGCTATGGCATCCCAAAATACTACATAAGCACATGAGATAAAATTTTTTGTAGAGCTCTGTTACTTGTCTTTAAATCTGTGAAATATGAATGACTGAATACCTTTATCTGTCACTTCATGGCTGGCTCATCTCCTTTTTAAACATAATGGCCTAACACAGTATTGAGACCAAAAGCCTATAAGCCTACACAGACTGGAAAGTTGGAGCAGGAAGGCTATAGTTCTGGTTAAAATTTAGAACTACCCCCTCTAAAAAAGTATTCACTTTAATTTCTGAAGTTCATAATAATATCACAGTTAAGAAAATTAAAAATTAGAACAATCCAATTTAGAACTTCCCTCCATTATCATCATTCTTACATTTCCTATAAGAATGACAAATAGCATTAATACCAAACAGCCTTAAGTAAAAGTGGAATCTGCAATCAGCTTTGGAAGAATGATGCACTGTATGTATGAAGAATAAACCATGGCACCAGTAGGGCTGAAAACAAGAGGCAATTTGTTTTAAGTAACATATTCTAAGTTTGGCTTTTCCAAAACTGTGTCAAATCAAGAGAGAAACTCATATACATATCATTATTCCAAAGGAAAGAAAATAAGGCAAATCCCAGGATCATCAATACAGAAAAGCATGTTTGCAAAGTTTTCAAGAGTAAATCTAACCAATGGTTTTTTAACTGAATATCTTCTTCCAAAAAGAGAATTAAGTGATCTTTACATAAATTATACTAATGTATAAGTTTAATAAAAGAAACATAAAAACATCCTAGCTAACTGAATTCAAAGGGCAGGTCAAAATCACTCTTGAGGGCTTCCCTGGTGGCGCAGTGGTTGGGAATCCGCCTGCCGGTGTGGGGGACACGGGTTCGAGCCCTGGTCTGGGAGGATCCCACGTGCCGCGGAGCGGCTAAGCCCGTGCGCCACAAGTACTGAGCCTGCGCTCTAGAGCCCATGAGCCACAACTGCTGAAGCCCGTGCGCCTGGAGCCTGTGCTCTGCAGCGGGAGAAGCCACCGCAACGAGAAGCCCGCGCACTGCAGCAAAGAGTGGCCCCCGCTCGCCGCGGCTAGAGAAAGCCCGCAAGCGGCAGCGAAGACCCAACTCAGCCATAAATAAATAAATAAATAAAACGTTATAAAAACTAACTGCTGCAAACTTCTAAAAAGCATGTTGAACATACTGAGAATAAATACTGAATAACATCACTTAAGAATTAATTTGCAAATCTTTTTAAGAATTTAAATTTTATTCCATAAATAGTGTATATAAAGTAGCATAAAGCAAAGCAGAGAGCAGAAAAAAGACACCTTAAAACTTAAAAAGAAATCGTCAATATTAGGTTTATAACATGCCACTAAATAATAACTGATTTTCCATTTTATAATTCCCAACCAGTTAAACGTCATTCATTGGAAGATGCACCATTCCTCTGTCAACTCCACGTCATGGCCCTTCCACAATAAAAAAAAAAAAAAAAAAAAAAAAAAAAAAAAAAAAAGAGCAAAAAAAACCCCAATTAAGTCTAAAGAAGTAATTCAAAACAGTGATTCCAGATCTTAGATACCAAAAAACATATTGATTGATTGGCTTTCCAACAGTTGTTGGGCAACTAAATGGAACAATGAAGCAAACATTTAGCTAATTAACAACTATACACAGAAAAGGAAAGAAAAACAAACAAACAAAAGCCTAGATAGCTCATAATTAAAATGCAGAAGATGTTGCTTGTTCTGATTATCAAGCTAAAACTCCCAGATCATCACTGGCACTTACCTAGCTTTTCTTCTATGATCCTTTGTCCAGTTAGTGTTTGTGCTTGAAAACTAGCTTTTTAAATGTGCTTTTATTATTCCTTAAGTAAGATCTTCTGTTGTTCTACCACAGATAAGCCAAACATGGGAGACTGAGAAACTGGGTAATTTGTAAATCATTACCTGAAGGCCTTCGATAGCCAAGCGCAGCATGCTTGGTGTAAGTTTAGAGGCTTGCTTGAAGGTGAAGTTACTCCAGTCTATGATCAAAACAAATCCATTCACTTGAAGCTCAGGATCTTCAATCATGGCTTCTAAAGAAAGTAAGATGGCACGCAAAATATCCACCAGTGTGTACCTATCAGCAACAGAAAAGTGCTGCATTAAATCTGACAACCACTTTTGTAGAAGCTATAGAAAGTTGTGAAGCATACTAAAAATTCCCTTTTAAAATACATCAAGAATCTTAAGGAAATGATTTTGTTTAAAAATCTTCTTTTAGGATGAAGTTTACTTTATTCGCTATACTCAGGGGACATATTAGAATTTAACATGCATTCTACCAAAACAAATTCCAATGCGTTTGGAAATACTACAATTTGTTTCATATTTTAAAACCTTTTCCTTTCCTTCTAGGCCTTCCTATGAGTTTATAAAATCTCATTTCAGCAACCCTAAAAACTAGGCATGGTACTTGTAAATAGCTCAAGAATGCTCTCAGTAGTACTGACATTTCATATCTTCACGTGTGGAAAATTTGAGAATGAGATTTGAAGGAGTTTCATCAATAAACAACACTATATGTAAACAGTTATGATTGAAAGTGTCAACAGATTTTAATTGTACTGAGTTTATATCATAAAGATAAAAGAAAAGAAAAAGGGAAAGGTGGGATGGACAGAAAGAAAGGGAGATCAATGAAAATAAAAGGGAAAATGTACCTGTCTGTTATTACATAGGCCATCCAAATTTAGGGGTCAAGACTTTATCTTTTTCTACCTTGCAACTTAGCACAGTGCCCGGCACACTGTAAAAACCCCATAAATGCTCTTTACTTTCTTCTAAAATGACTAGAGTGCAAAGACACTAATTGTACATTAAGATACTGCCTCAACGAAGGCAGCAGAAGTAAGAAGAAAAGAGGCCAAATTTGAAAAGTATTTTAGAGGTAAACTTTTTAAAATTTAATACTTAATTAAATGTGAGGGCTAAGATTGAGGGAAGAGTATAAGATGACACACAGATTCTAGCTTCATTCTGATTAGATGGTAAAAATCTTTCATCAAAATCAATAATACAAAAAGAGGATACAGTTGAGGATGGCTGGAAATGTGGAATTTGGAATAGTATCCGTTGTACTTGAGGAACATGTAGTAAACCCAGAAAGATATATCAAGTAAACATCTGAAAAAGTAAATTCCAAACTCAGGAGAGAGCTCAAGATTGAAAATTCCAGAATCAAAAGCATACCAATCCTACGTTCAAGGAAGTGAAGGAGGTAATGCAATCTGAGCTGAGAAGAAAATGAGATAATTACTCTAAGAAGGAATCCCAGCATTTCAAGAGGGATTAGTAAATTTATGGAAGATGTTAACAATTTTCCATTTTTAGCAGCCTGCATTTCAAGTTTACTTTTCTGCTCAGACATTCAGGTGGGGGTATCAGGGAAAAGGGAGAGAAAGAAATCCTGACCTCAGGGAAGAGGTGGTGTGGGGAGGGGGGTGGATTAGGAGTGGAAATCATTGGGATTCAGTGGAAGCGATGGGCTCACCAGGAAGATGCATGAGACAGTGAGCACATGTGAGGGAGTAGTTCTATTTTGACTTCTAAAAACATTTGGAGGCGAATGGAGAAAGTGTAGTAGTTCAGAAAGGAAGGAATAATTAACAGTGAAACCTCAGGCAATTTCTCACTTTGTCTCTGGGCCTCATTTCCTCATCTGTAAAATCAGTAGTTTGGAATAGAATCTCTTTAGGGTCCCAGCATTAATCAAGCAAAGGGCGTGGTGTCAGAAGACTTCAAGTCGGAATCTCTTCCTGTCCCTCATTAGCTGTGTGGCCCTGGACATGTCAATGATTTATCATTCTGAGGCTTACTTCCCTTAAATGAGAGTATCTATGATTATCTCACTGCATCTCACTAGCAATGGCAAGGTGGGAGGAGGGGGTATGGGAAGGGAAGTCAAAGACATGATTCAGGTGAAAGCATTTGCACAATGCTAGGTATATAGCATGTGTTCAGTAAATGTTGGTTGGAATACACACATAGCACGCTTTTTATTGTAACGGTAACCACAGACATAGTGCACTAGGCAGGGTATAATCAGAACTAAAGAATATTTGCTTGTAAATTTTACTTAAAAATTAACGATAATCTTTACGTAGCTTATTACTACTGTGAAAGGCAAGGATCAAGAGATTATTTTTAAATCTCTGGAAAGTATACAGGGTATTTATAGGCCTAAGGCTATGGCATCCCAAAATACTACATAAGCACATGAGATAAAATTTTTTGTAGAGCTCTGTTACTTGTCTTTAAATCTGTGAAATATGAATGACTGAATACCTTTATCTGTCACTTCATGGCTGGCTCATCTCCTTTTTAAACATAATGGCCTAACACAGTATTGAGACCAAAAGCCTATAAGCCTACACAGACTGGAAAGTTGGAGCAGGAAGGCTATAGTTCTGGTTAAAATTTAGAACTACCCCCTCTAAAAAAGTATTCACTTTAATTTCTGAAGTTCATAATAATATCACAGTTAAGAAAATTAAAAATTAGAACAATCCAATTTAGAACTTCCCTCCATTATCATCATTCTTACATTTCCTATAAGAATGACAAATAGCATTAATACCAAACAGCCTTAAGTAAAAGTGGAATCTGCAATCAGCTTTGGAAGAATGATGCACTGTATGTATGAAGAATAAACCATGGCACCAGTAGGGCTGAAAACAAGAGGCAATTTGTTTTAAGTAACATATTCTAAGTTTGGCTTTTCCAAAACTGTGTCAAATCAAGAGAGAAACTCATATACATATCATTATTCCAAAGGAAAGAAAATAAGGCAAATCCCAGGATCATCAATACAGAAAAGCATGTTTGCAAAGTTTTCAAGAGTAAATCTAACCAATGGTTTTTTAACTGAATATCTTCTTCCAAAAAGAGAATTAAGTGATCTTTACATAAATTATACTAATGTATAAGTTTAATAAAAGAAACATAAAAACATCCTAGCTAACTGAATTCAAAGGGCAGGTCAAAATCACTCTTGAGGGCTTCCCTGGTGGCGCAGTGGTTGGGAATCCGCCTGCCGGTGTGGGGGACACGGGTTCGAGCCCTGGTCTGGGAGGATCCCACGTGCCGCGGAGCGGCTAAGCCCGTGCGCCACAAGTACTGAGCCTGCGCTCTAGAGCCCATGAGCCACAACTGCTGAAGCCCGTGCGCCTGGAGCCTGTGCTCTGCAGCGGGAGAAGCCACCGCAACGAGAAGCCCGCGCACTGCAGCAAAGAGTGGCCCCCGCTCGCCGCGGCTAGAGAAAGCCCGCAAGCGGCAGCGAAGACCCAACTCAGCCATAAATAAATAAATAAATAAATTAAAAAAAACAAAAACAAAAAACACCACTCTTGACACTCCAATCCTCTGTTGTCAAACATGTCACATTACTACCATTAGCAGCTCAGCAGGTTATTCCTAAGTAGAACATTATTACATGAGATCTTGCCAAAGTCCGCAAAATATCTTCCAAAGAAATGGAGCATTTTATGAATTTTCTGTCTTCAGGAATCCTACTTTCATTATTCTCTTTGAAACTGTTTTTGAACTGTTGTATTTTACAAATTAGACGTCACTACAATAAGTATTTCACAAGCTCATGTTTGGGGTTTACATCCCAATTCTAGTAGCTCTACCATTGCTATTCTTCCCTTCTATGTTGAAAGAAAGCCATAAGCAATAAAGTAGCCCATTAATGGAGCGCTTGGCTCCTGACTGTGCTTCCCAAAGCAGCATTAGGTAAAGCCTGAACCTGAAATCAACTTGGAGAGGATGAAATAATGACACCAGTACAACTGGGACTATGTAGACCACTGCTCTTGAAAGAAGTCAAAGCTGCTATAATATGTAAAAAAAAAAAAAAAATTCTCCTATTTAGTACCAGTGTGATCAAGAGCAGGGAAGCTTCTTCTGCTGCCTCTGGCCTTACAAGGTTTGGGGGAGCTACCTAGCCTATGCTTCTCTCCTGGGGCTCACAATGTCTCATCCCCTACTAGAGCTTACAATCAGTGCAGAGAGCAACTTAAATCACAAACAGGCCATTTCCTTCCTCCTCTCCAGCCCTTTCTTTTAGCCTGACAAGGGAAAACTGGCATCTTGGCATCACGCTGAGCAGCACAGGAGCAAGCATTTTCCCCTCCGTCACTAAATCAATCAGCCATTATTAAATTCTTCTTGAAGGCTGCCCCCAGCCCTCAGTTTTCATTATGCCACATCTTCTAATGTCTGAAGCACTTTGTGTTAGAAAGGTGCTAGGGGAAGAGACAAAGGAGAAGAATTACTTTTATTAATGCCTCGGAGTATCATTAGTGCTAAAGTCAATGAATTCACCAAGCTATTTTATATTACTGAGTGGTAATAATAATATCTCTATCTGTGTAATCGTTTAAGATTTCCAAAGCAATTTCAAACGCATTATCTTAATCTCAAAATAAGCCCAAAGTCTCTGTGCCTGGCTTAGTTCCTATTATTTTGGAGATGAGGTCTCAGAATTTAGACACTTTGTCCAAAATCACTATGGGAGTAAAACTGGAAGCCTAGATGAGAAGCTGGGTCTTACTGACACCCCAGTGCTCTCCACTCCTTATGGCGCCTAGACCTAGAACCGAGTTTGATGAATAGCTGTTCTGCTTTCTCCTGTCTCAGTGGCATACTGTGTGTCAGAAGATAGATCAGAAAGTCGATACCAACATGGCGCCAGGCCAGGTACCAGGGTAGCTCCAACCTGGTCCCAGCAAGGGGCTTTGGCTGAAGAAAAGTAACAAGACGTTTGTAAAAGTCAGGATGGGAACAGGCTAAGTCTACAAACCTTAGAGGAAATATGAAATCCAAAATAATTAAATGCCTGGTTTGTATCACTAGGCACAGATTAGTTGTCTCAGCCTTGCTTTAGTTTTACTGCTGTGGAAATGTAGGTGAGTAAGAACAAAAGAATCCTTGTAAATGAAACATCTAGAGGAAAAATGTCATTCTTTGAAAAAAAGAAGGTTAAAAAATGTGCACGGGCTGCCGCCAAAATAAAATGAAATAAAACAAAGTTGTGCTGAAAAAATACAAACACTGAAAAGGCAACTCTTCCTCAGGGCAGAGTAAGTGTCTGCTTAGCTGCTTAATACAGTCTTTGCCTTCAGAATATTTATTCTACCAACTTAAATTTCTGTGCCTAATGGTCTACATTCTGATGTTTAATCAAGATTTTCTAAAACATAGATGAATTTTTTAATTATCAGAGCTTGCTTTTTTTATAATTATATTTA
Organism: Physeter macrocephalus; assembly: GCF_002837175.3. Taxonomy (NCBI): domain Eukaryota; kingdom Metazoa; phylum Chordata; class Mammalia; order Artiodactyla; family Physeteridae; genus Physeter; species Physeter macrocephalus. The sequence goes on from NC_041223.1 coordinate 39,583,020, forward strand.
ATTGTCTTTTCCCAGATTTATGTTGGTTAACTATCTGTACACACAAAACAAGTTTGACCAATTCACTTACTAGCTGTGCGGTTATGGGTGGAATAACTGCTCTGTGCCTCAGTTTCTGCATCTGCAAAATGTGGATATTAACAGAACCTACCTCATATGTATGTGATAAAGATTTAATAAATTAATGTTTATAAAGTGCTTAGAATAGTGCCTGACACATAGCATATACTATAAAAGTGTTTTAAAATGAATGAATGAATTAAATAATTAATTAAAATGAAAAAAATAAAAGGTTGAATTACATTACCCGAGCAGGTGATTTTCTTTCTATACAACACTGAGCAGCCTGCTGCCCCTGCCCTGAACTTCCAGAACTGACAAGCAGTACCCTCATTTAGCACTTAACAACCTCTCTGGAGTTACTTAGCTTTTTTGTGTTTTTTTCTTCCCAGAGAGGTTGTACGTTCCTTGATGGTAAAAAGAATGTGTCATGTGTCTTTTTTTGCACCTAGCACCTATTAAATGTCCACGTATGTAGCAAATGCTGGAAAAAAGTATACTTTTTAAAACATTGATTTGAATCAAGTACTATTCTATTCACTCATTTTACTCGACGTTGTAAGGACCCAACCAACGTACGGGGACATCTTTTCCCTCATGTCAATAGTGCCACTTACTATGTTAATGAAATATATGTACCTGCCTTCAATGATGTAAAAGAATTCAACCTTTTTCCCAGAATGGAGGAAATATAGTAATTAACTAAGGATAATTTAATGATTTACTAATTGTTGGCTCATGTTTTAAAATATCTTTACACATTTTTTGAGACATCCTTTCAGAGCACTTTAGTAACATCAAATCTGTTGCTTCTTTTCAACTTTGTTTAAAGTTGCATATTTGAAACATGAAAATAGCCTGGTTTGGGCCAGACCCAATCAACATCCTGCTGAAGTTTGGAACTCTTGGTCATTGCTGTTATTTCAGGATTATTTCACTAATTACTGCATTATTACCCTAGTTTTTAGAGACTGTCCTATTTTTTTTAAGAGATTTGTCCCAATATTTCGCTAACATTTCTCAGGACAATTTTTTTTCTCTCCCATTTTCCATGGTATGAACCAAGGGCATATTTTGAAGTAAGCTGCAGTTCCCAGAGTATTTGTTTAAAGACCAGCTCTATAAGGAAGCAATACAGAAGCCCTGCTGGGACAGAAACCCCATGGAACCCACACCTGCATTCCTAGTATTGACCTAATCTCAAAATCAGCCGTAATACAGCATAGCAGTGCCTCTAGGATTTCGAAGGTAAAGATTCCTGACCCTGCCAGGATATATGACACCAAGAAACAAAAGCTGAAAAATATTTAAATATTTTAATAAACAGAGCCAAGAAGACTTGAAAAAAATCAGTCCAAAAAAATTAAGCCTCTTTTTTGGCTTGTTTTTTGTTTTTAAAATTACCAAGTAAGAGTGTTTCTCCCTAATTAACTAGTTAATTGCCCTTGTCTGTTTTAATCTATTTCTAATCATTTTATTTTATTTTATATTTTATATTATTTTATTTTAGTGCACTTCCACAAAAGAGTAAAGCTTCGTGGCTGAGAATAAAGCAAATATGTATAGTCTATGGCTATTTTTTAAAAATTTTAAGCTATCATCATCATAACCTTCTTTCATTTGAAGATTGGCCACATTATTTTAATAAATGAGAGCACAGTCATAATTAAAACTGAAGCTTCAAATAGCTGGCCATTTGTATAATATTTTCCTTTGTACCAAAAAGCCACACAATAGGAACGAACAAACTGACAACAGTACATTTTTTAGGCAAATTCCAGGATAAGTTAGAGGATCATAGCACTGTCTCACCAATCAGTCTGTGAGCCCTTTCAGAGTTTCAGTACTATAAATGATAATCAGTGTCCATTATGGCAAGCCAAACATGGTACAAGACGGTCAGTACTTTCTGAATTGCCACTATATTAGAATCATTTTAACTTCGCTGTATTTAATTGTTTTCTAGTGGTTGTTAACCTGATTCCAGATAAATTGTTTGTTTACAATTGGTTGTTTGTGGTACTAAGTATAGAGAAGTCATTTATAAGTCTAAGAAGGTAAAATATCACTTGCAGGCTAACTGACAAATTACAGGCCACATGTCAGAATACATGTCATCAGTATGTTTCAGGTAACACAGTTTACTCATGAATATTCCCAATAATTACATGCCAGTGAATTTCGACTTCTCAGATACCTACCTGCTCTCACGCCCTAGGGTCTAGACCACAATCTACTTTCGTTCCAAACTTCCTTTTCTTAAGGTAGTATAATCTATTCTAGCTTCTTAGTACATTACCATTACACTCTGTTGATGAAATCAGGTGGACAACTTGAAGGTATCTGTTGAGTCCTAAGCAGGGCACTGTCACTCAGGAAAGCAAGACAGCATATAATATATGGAGGACTACTGCATCACAGTACTGCAGGGTAACAATCCGTTTGTTTTTAATTTTGTGGGATTTACTTTTGTTTTCAGAAATTATGTTAGACGATTTGAAAAAAAATAAAGATAAAATTGTGTGAATCTTTGCCAAGGATAGCCTGCTCAATAAATGTAACAAATCATCTGAAACCTGTTCTATGTTTTTTTTAAAAAAGAACCACAGACCACACTGAAAGTCATTTTGACATTTCAGTATTTCAAATATTTTTTAGCTGTATTAGAAGGTGGGTACACTGTAAATGTTATACCTCAGTCTCCTGAAGATTCCATATTTCCTGTAAAGGCTTTGGAAATGGTCCAGTTACTTGCAATAACCTGAAACTGACCTGCACTATATTGCAAGAGGAGGAGACACTATTTTATTTATAGTCACCATCTCACACACATTTACTGTTTCCAGTCTCCTGAGAAGCACAGAAAACTGTCCTAAAAACTCAATATAGGAGAAAGTATATATCAGATAACTTCCTGCTTAGAATTCTTTTTTTAAAAAGTGCATAACTCAATTCAACTCGACAGACATTTACTGAACATTAACTCTAGTTCAGGTGCTGTTATAATCACATGAGGCTTAGTCTTTTCTTGTTATACAAAACTCTTTACAAAGTTTTTCAAAATTCACAAAAAATCTTGATTATTCTCTTTGGGAAGTTGGAAATAACCTGTTATCCAAATAAAGGGGGACATTTTCTTCTACCTCATTTCTGGAATTTCCCTGTGTAATCCTGGACAATTCCCACCTATTCTTTCTTTAAAACAATGCTATTTTGTCTCTTTTAATAATGTTATTTTTTTTTTTAGTTGTTGAAAGCCAGGTAATTCACTGAACAACTCTAGAAGGTGGTTAGAATTATGTTCAGATGTGCAGTCTTCTGCAGAGAGCCAGGTTGTTTGGACTGGTGGGATCAGAGCAGGAAGGTGAGAACACCTCACTCACAGAACAGGGGACACATGAGGAGCAGGAGAATTTGGCACATGGCATATCCAGCTAACAGAGCCATCATAAGGTAAACACCTAGGGAAGGTGGCAGAGACTTCTGTAGGAGTCAAGTCAGGTAGGCCTTGCAAATGTATAGTGGAGGAAGGAAGGGGATTCGGGCCAAAGGTAGGAAAAGAGCTGGTGACACTCTGGGCACTGTCAGAAAGGCAGTTGTCCTGCTGGTTTCAGAGCAGGGCAGAGACAGTTCTTATGCACATCTCCCAATGATAAAGGTTTACAGAGGATGCCAAGAGGGTGGACCTGCTTATCCACTAGTCCTTGTATATGTACATGTAGATATGGGATAGAGGGGTGCAGGCAGGGAAAAGGAGGGAGGGACTTCTTAAAAAATACATAGGGGGAGGGACTTCTTAAAAAATACATAGGGGGAGGAAACTCAACTGAATTTTAGATAAGCTCCAAATAACTTGTATACCTTTTGATCTTGAAGTACTAAAAACTTTTTTTTTTTTTTGCGGTACGCGGGCCTCTCACTGTTGTGGAGCACAGGCTCCGGACGCGCAGGCTCAGCGGCCATGGCTCACGGGCCTAGCCGCTCTGCAGCATGCGGGATCCTCCCGGACCGGGGCACGAACCCGTGTGCCCTGCATCGGCAGGCGGACTCTCAACCACTGCGCCACCAGGGAAGCCCAACTAAAACTTCTTGATCATACCTGTTCATTTCCAACCACAGAAATTGAATTCACAATTATTAGTCTGTAGGCCCTGTAAGGTATTTTTACAGGACATGGCTTTTCATTTTTAATGTCACATATACAAAGTTTTAATATTTAAGATTTTGTGTAGATTTAAAGAAATAGCTCTACATATCAATTAATAAGTCCCCTCCCATTGTAGATTTCCAGGGAGATATATTTTGATTACTAGGAACTTATCCTTCACATGAAAACATGAGATAGACAACTAAAACACAGTTTCTTTAGTAAGTCCAAAATAATCACCTTTCCACATACATGAGAACTACAAGTGGCTTTCGTCTTTATTAGGTTTATAAATCAATGTCAATATTAGCTCACTTATAGAAATAAATGAAAATAGGTTTGATGTATGTTCATGTCTCCCTAAGGGCAATCTGCTTCCCTAATGATATCTTTAACAGACTTTGAGACATATTTAAATATACAATTTCCACAGCTCCCATTTCATGGCAACTCAATAAACAAAGTTCCAGTCTAACTCATGAAATACTAGGTTGTTTCTTGAATAAAAATGTTCAGTTTTGATATACACAATAATTGGTTTGCATAACCCTACAATGTACTTCTTAGATGAAATAAAAACTTTTTAAAGAGAAATTGTGGTCAAAGGATGGCATTTCACGAGCCTTTAAACTTTGCTACCTGATAAAGAGTAGGTAGAGTAACATCTCTATAATTAACCAAAGTAAGAGACAGAAAGAGAACTCCATTCCCCTCAATGGCTAACTCTATGAGTTTCTTAGCTTTATGATTTTTCAGGTAGTAGTTTATCTTTATATTTACCTAAAACATAATTGGAGTAGTTCTTAACGTAGAATTACAGGGAAAAGGAGACCAACTGAAGGGTTAAACACCTGTTAAAAATATTAATTTGCATTCTAAAATCCCAAGACTCTGAGAAGCCTATCTAGAGATCTATAAGATCCATAAGATTTCTCAGTAACTGTAAAAGTCTTTTAAAGTTGCTCCAGAGATGGTTTAAACTAACCAGATGCAACAATCATCACCGTTCACTGCACTAAAAATACAACGATGTTTTAACAACAAGCTTCTTATGATTCATAATTCTGGTAACACTTTTAAGTTCCATGACATTTATTTAACTTCAAACTTAATTGAAACTACCTTACACAAAGGTCTTTTATAATTTCTTATATCTTTAAATCTGAGAAAATAATTCCTCCAACTGAGGAAGGAGAAGAGTCACTGTCTGTTTCTTTCTATTGTAATGTAGATGAAGTAAGAATATTAGTTCTCCTCCATTAAAAAGCCAGAGAGCTCAAAAAGTCTACCAACTGACAGATCTGAACATTTTTCACTTCCTTCCAAATGATGAAAAATCACATCAGACAGGAAACACATTCTTTAGATTAGTGACAGGTGTAGAACAAGCACACAAGTCAGCCTTTATTTTCAGGGTCAGCAGCATGCTCAGCAACAGAGGGGACAACTCTTCCTTTTTATTGAAGTGACACACATCATATTATTCCTTCAGCTACACATCACCAAGCAGAAAAGTTTCCAAGCAATAAAACTACTTGATCTTGGTTGAATGCCAGGGTAGTCTTAAAAAAATAAAACCACAGTACTAAAGAGAGAGATGAGGAGGAAGAGGTGGAGGACGATGATGGTGATGAATCCAGTTTAAGAATTTCTTTAGGAAAAAAAAAAAAAAAAAAAAAGAATTTCTTTAGGAGGAAGGAGGGAAAGTTGTCTCCATTCTCATACTTATTTCTCCACAGAACAGTAAACTTATTTAGGAGTTGAAAAAATTAGCAGCTTTATTTAGAAGCTGAATGATTTAGATTATACAGCACAATAATATGGTTCATGAAGCACCTAATGCTGCAGTAGAAAACGGGTGCGAGTGAAGTAAGAGTTTCAAAGGTAAAGATAAAAGCCCCCCTCCCACCAGGGTGCCCACCAAAAACGCATTTCTTAGTTCCGGTTTCTCTTCCCACCCCCACCCCCGCCCCGAGCCAAATAAACAGGAACGTCAAAGCTGTAAAGCTATGACACTGCTCAAGATAAATTCTGGAAAATGGGAGAGTAAAAGAAGCCCTAGTACAAGTTCGGATTTAGGACTTACCTGCTCTGATCCCAGTTGGCAGCGAAAAGGACTAGAATCTTCCTGCCATAGTGGTCCAGATTGGCTAGGCCCCCAGGGAAGCCATCCTTCAGTGCCTGCTTGATGCCAGGATCAGTGGCCTTGAAGCTTTTGAACATGTCCAGGTTCTGCTGTCGGTACTCAAAGTACTGGGCCAGGAGGCGGAAAGCCTCGAAGTGATGAAACTTCCTGGCCCGCAAGAAGCGTAAGATGAAGGCATCATCTGTGCGGAGAAAGCCAATGTCCGGCCTGGTGATGACCATATCCCTCACCTCCTGGATGTCCTGGTGCAGTGTGTCTGGGTTCTCATTGAGCTCCAGGCGGGCTTTCTCCAGGGTCTCAGGAGAGAGACCGGCTTGTAAATGAGTCATTGTTCTGCTTGTTCCTGAGCCCTGCCTTTCTCTTGCTGGCTGTCCCACCGCACCGCTGGCCCTGGTCACTACCACACGCCGGCCTGCTTCCTCTTCTTTACGGGAGACGATTTGTCTTGGTGTCCAGTCAAGTACCCTGTTGCTGCTGCTTCCCCACACCTTGTCTATGAAGGATATAAACTTCTTTGCCCACCCCCTAAAAACGACGTCCCACTTTAGTTCCCTTGTCCCTTTCCTTCAAAGAGATGTGGACCTCTGGCGGCCCAGCACTCCTCTTCTTGTCCTTTCTCTCTCCTAACAAAACACCCCTAACTGCACCCCGCACGGGTGGTGCTGATCTTGGTGCTGTCCTCTTCTCTTCCGAGATGTAACCGAAACAGCCCCCATGCACATCTCAGCCCCAGCACTGTGATGCTTCTGCGGTCCCTACTGAAGGATGCTCCTGCCAGGGATAACGATGGAAATTCTGATTAATAATAAGGCGGCTCTTCAGCGCGGAGCTCAGGGCGGGGGAGAGAGCGTCTTTGCCGGAAGGAAAAAGAGAGAACGAGAAAGAGGGGGGAAAGAGCTTATTTCTCCTTCTACTTATTCAAAGATGCTATTTCTAAGACATTTGTGGGGCTCCATTTAAAATGACTGTGATCCACTTAGGTGGAGGCTCTGCAGATAGCGCACCTTCCCTCCTCCCCTCCTGGATACACCGTGATCTCATAAGGCACCAGAAGGGGTTTTGGTGGCGTTGGCACCAGCGTGGGCTCCCCCCTCAACCCCACCCCCAACTTCTGCCTTCCTCTAGCCCTTTATTTCAACGGACTTGCTGCGGAGAGGTTGGGGGTAGGGATCTCGCCGGGAAGGTACATTGCAAATGCAGGGTTGGGGGAGGAGAGGGTGGGAAAAAGGAGTGGAGGATAAAACCTTTTCTATAATACCCCAAAGCAAGAGAGAAGAAAGAGCAGCCGGCTCCTACCAGCAAACCCGGAGGCGGGGACGCTAAGCAAGGCGGCCCTCCCTGGCATCCATCGGCCGCGGCTTCGGAGGCGGCGGCGGCGATAGCAGCATCAGCTCCTCTCGGAGGGTTGCAGCGAGCAGAGAAGAGGGACGGCAGCTGGGACCCGGGCAGAAGACGCTCTGGGGAGCAGCCCTGACCACATCGTCCGCGAGCAGCCCGCTTCCTCTCCCCGCAGGAGGGGTGGGGGGAGCAGAGCTATGGCCACCGGTGCCCCAGGTTCTCGCCCGGCCCTGCCATTCTCGCTTTCGGGAGAGGAGAAGGAAAGGAGCGAGAATCGAACGCCTGGATGGAGAAGGCCACGCGGGTAGCCGCCGTCTTTGTGCGCCCGGAGCCACCGGGGCCGTGGGCGCGGCGGGGCGGCGGCTGCGGGGCGCGGGTCTCCCCCTGGGCGCTCCCCGGCGGCCGCAGTCGGGCGCGCCCCTCCGGGCTGCTCAAAGAGGACGCGGCTCAGCCTAACTCCTCTCTAATCATCCCAGCACAGATCTCGCTGCGACGTAAGCACTCACTCAGCTCGCGCACGCCCTCGGCTGCTCTCTCTCTCCCTGACTCGTTTGGGTAGGATCGCAGTTTCCGTGGCATTCAGATATCCCGAGCCCCAAGTTGAACCCGCTCCTGGTCCCCACTCCCGGGATGGCCGCTCGGGCGGACATGGCCTGGCCGGGCGGAGCAGCGACGCCTTGCAGCCTCCCCACGCCCCGCTCTCACCCTTTGTGTGCGAGACCCCGGCGCTGCCCGGCGGCGAGGAGCTGTAGCAGATGGTAATTCACAGTGACATACATTTGCTAGTTCCGGTAGGAGGTAATTTTGATGTGGAAGGAGTACGGAAACATTGTGTCCTTTCCACATTTTGTTGTTGACAGAAAGGTTGGATTTAGTAAAGAAGACCAGAGTGGTTCCAAAGCATTGTGCTGATGATTCAGTCTCCGGAGGAACTTATATGGATAGAATTTCGACCATAAACTCTGGCTGCTAAATTCCTGTTGAAGAGGATGGAAATGAGCACGGGGTGGGGGAGGTGGGACCAGTTCTCAGAGGAAGGAAAAACAGGCGCTCCTTGACTTCCTTCTCATCTCATAATAAAACACACATTTCTGGAGATGCATATGATGGTTTCCTCAGTTTTATACATCTGTACACAAGAATCATCATAAATGAACAGAAGTCTTTGAGCTTGAGATGACTGTCTACGGGTTTGAGAAAAGGCAATGTTTTCTATTTTCAAAGGACAGCATGTTACTGAGCATGTCACCAAGAGCAACTTTTGGCTTACAGACTGTCGAATGGGGTGCTGAGTTCAGGTTAATTCAATGCAACAAATATTTACTGAGCTCCACTGTGTGTGAGCCATTGTCCTAGATTCTATGGATAGGTGGTCTTGAAGATAAGAAAACATTGTCATATTTGATGACTATTAGCACCTTCAGATTACGCACTTTTTGTTATTGTTCTTAAGGTGATAGTGTTGACAAAGAGAAAGAAGAGGAATGGCAGACCTATACCACTTTATTAATTAAAGTAGTGCAAAGTAATGTAGGAACCAGAATAAGAAAATAAATTATACACACACACACACACACACACACACACACACGAAGTCATTATCCTCAGGGAATTTACATTTTAAATGGGGGCGGTGGAAAACAAACCATATAGATGTATGTGTATTATATATATATATGCACTATCTGTATTCAAGGTCCTTCTATGACTTCATGTGATTATGACTCTCAAAAGCATTCTGAATGCAATATGAACTGTTAAAAAATTTTGGTTCCCATTTCAAAAAAAAAAATGGAAAAATTCAGTTTAGAGCAGTATTCAGTGTTCAGTTTCTAACTGAAGAAAATGTCTTATATCAACTATATAAAGAGGTTTTAGCCATCACCAATATGGAGAGACAGTTCTCCCGGCATCTTGTGTTTCTGCATGTCTTATGAGCAAGGCACTAGCTATCCTTTTTTCGAGACTATCCTTTCAAGGCTGTATGCATAGTGAACAGCCTTGGAAGAGCCTTGGCAGCTGGAGATAGCACCTCCATCTGAACGAAGGGTAGGTTTGCTTAGAGCTTTAGAAGATAGTATCTCTCTCTCTCTCTTTCCTGAGCAAAGGGCAAGCAGGTTTATTTGGTTTCCTTCAACTCAGAGCTACTCTCCTGTAACGCCACCCACTGTGTATGCAAATATAACCTGAGCCTCTTCTCTTAGGCTTGTGGGAATTGGGGCTCAGGAAACCAGCCCCAAATAAGCTGATGCTCAGAGTGCTTTCTGCATCTGAGTCTTTCATCTCTAACTCAGGAGTTGTGCATCGATGAAACTGTGGCCAGCTAACTTGTTAGCTTACAAATAGGGTTAAATCTCAAATCCTTCAAGGTGCTTAAAATGCAGTTGCTTAATTTTGTTCTCTGAGATGGAAATACTAGACTATATCTTTAGAAAGGAGTTTATAAAATAAAATTAAACCTGTTAGTCATTGGTATGGTGTGACCTATATTTAGTGATGATATTTTCATTATATATCTATAATAGAATTGCCTCAAATAAGGTTCATTTTAACAAATCAGTATATGATCTAAATAGCTTGTTATGCAGTAGCATCGTTGGAGTTGGTCAGTTATATTTACAAACTATTCGGTCCTGCAATGATCCTACTTTTATTGTCTCCCTTGTACACTTGAAATCAAATTAAATATGTAAAGCCGTCTAAGAATTAAACAAGGTGTTTATCCAGATGACACCAGAGCATTTGATTCTCATTCAATATTAACTCACTTTGCCAAATTAATACAAAGTAATGTAGAAACTAGAATATGAAAATAAGTTAAACAAAAAGATTAATTAAATCGTAACCAGAAAATAATTAAATCAAGGACTTCAGGTGTTTTCAAGCAACCTGAAAGGACAATTTGTTTTACTGTGGTATTTAAAAATGGATAGAGTGAGTGATTTATGCTTTAAAGCATTTTATCCCATTTGCTGTTCAATACAGTATACATACCAAAAGGGGCAAAAAACAAGATGTACAGTTCAATGATATATTACAAAACAAACACCTGTGTAAATACCCACCCAGGTTAAGGAACAGTACATTGCAGGTACCCAAAAATACCCCATGTCCTCCCCTCATAACTACTGGCCTCTCTTCCCAACAAAGAAAGCCATTCTATCTTCATTTTGAAAGTAATCACTTCCTCGTTTTTTTTAAAATTTACAAACTAAGGAGCGAAGCACTACAAATTAGTTTTTTGTTCTTTAAGTTAAATAAATGTAATCATTCATATGTAATTTTGTGATTGGCCACTTTCATTCAATATTATGTTTGTGAGAGTCACCTATCTTGTTGCATGTAGTTAGTTCATCCATAGTCAGTGATGATGCATGGAATTTCATTTTATAAACAACATACTTATCGATTCTCCTGCTGATGGAAATTTGGGTTGTTTTGTACTGGGGTCTCTTAGGACTCATGATGTATAAACATGTTGGTACAAGTCTCTTAGTGCACATGGACATACCTAGGAATGAAATTGCTGGGTCTTGTGGGATATGCATCTTCAAATTCAGTAAACAATGACAAATTATTTATATCCAAATGATTGCGCCATTTCACCTTCCCTCCAGCAGTGTGTGAGGTTTCTCACTGTGCCACGGTTCTCATAAGTTCTTACTAGTGTCCATCATTTTAACTGTATTTTAATTACAACCATGTTCTGATTTTGAGCAGGGGAATTGCATGGTGACTTTCATACGCATTTCTATGATTACTACTGAGGTTAGCTAGTTTTTATATATTTGGCCATTTGTATAACCTTTCTTGTGAAGTGTCATTTTAAGAATTTTGCCCATTTTTATAGTGGATTGTTTATTATTGTTGGAGTCCTTTATAGATTCGGAATATGAGCTCCTTGTCAGTTACACATGTTACAACTATCTTCTTTCAGTCTGTATCTTGCATTTTTACTCTCTTAATAGTGTCTTTTGATTAACATAATTTAAATTTTTAATGTAATTAAAATTTTCCCCTATGAATAGTGTTTTTTGTGTCCTGTTCAAGAATATCTTAAACAGGTCACCGAGATATTCTCTCATACTACCTTCTAGAAGTTTTGCTGCTTTTGCCTTTCACATTTAGACCTGAAATCACTTGAGACTGGGTTTAGTGCATGGTGTAAGAAAGGGATCCACCATTGTTTTTTTCCTATATGAATATCCAGTTGACTCAGCACCATTTACTGAGACTATTTATTGAAAAGACTATCTGTTTTTCCTGCTGAGAAGAAGGGCTATCATTGTCACAAAATAACTGTCCATATATGCATGGATTTTAACTCTATATACATTTTAAGCCCCACAAGACATCATTGTTTTATACAACTAATATTTCTCAGTGGTTCTCAAAGTGTGGGCCCCAGGCCAGTAGCATTAGCATCACCTGGGAACTTGTTAGAAATGTAAATTCCCACCCCTGACATACTGAATCAGAAATCCTGGTGAGGGATCTCAAAATGTCATCTGGCCAGCCTTTCAGGCATTCATAATTTACACTAAAGCTTGACAATTGTTGCTTTATATTTACATACGTATTTATTCTTTTTATTCTTCATTCCAACGTCATTGTCACAATGATCTCTATTGCGGTAGTTAATAGGCAAGATTCTTTCCTCCAGAGGTTTATCTTGTTTTTTTTTTTTTCTCTCTCTCTCTTTTTCTCATATATAGGTAGTACTACAGATAAGAGTATGGCCTTTAATAGCATTGCATAGACTAGGTGTTGCAGATGTAGTTGACAAATTCTCATTTCATCTTAGTGTTGTATTACCAGTGATATCACACCTTCACAGAAACCAGTAATGGGAAATTGATCCAGCTATCCTCCTGATGATACAAATGCTTCCCAGAGACCCCATTTGATACAGCGAGGGTGACTGTACTGCTCTCCCTTCTTTCAGGGAAGTAAATGTACTCAAGGAGGTGATTACATTAAATCTTATTAGCCTGACAGGTTTTATTAAATTTATAATACGTATTATATATAACTATTTAAATTATTATTTCGTATCACAGATCTATATTAAATTAATTGTTAGTTATTTTATGTTATTTTGCAGAGTTGCTCTCTACTTTTAAATAAGGCTTTCCTAAAAGGATTTGCCTGGATCACTTAATTCTATGTGTCAATAGTTCCAATATAGCTGTGCAGGTGAAACTAGATTAAAATAATCATTAAGGACCACCTCAAGGAAAAACACTCCATAAAAGGTTTAAGAGGGGTGTGTGGGGGGGGGATGTGTGTGCGTGTGTGAAGGTCTGAATGGATATATATTAACCTCAGCTATTTTTAATACAATCAGCAGCTGGGTGCTCACTCCCTGGGCAGCAGTTTATTATAAGCAACACTAACACCCCTAAAATGAGTCCCCTGAATATGAATACTAAAGAGTCTATCAGGGTGAAGATACTTCAATTAAAAAAATGTGGAAAACTACTATTTTGCTGAATTTCCCAAAGTTGTCATTTCTTAAATAAAGGCAGTGTATCCAGGCTTGTCCCTCGCAGTGAACATGCCTGTGACTAAATGTCATCCTGTTGCTAGTGTCTTATCAGTAGATAAGAACAAATTCAGTTCTGCTTCATTGCTCTTATTTTGAGGCATATAGTTTCAGTTATAACATATTTTCATGCCAACTGCTCCAACTTGGATCTCTTTCATTTTTGTTCTCCAAAATATTGAGAATGCTGTTATTGCACCATATCTGTTAATAATCATCTAATAGGACCTGGGTTTGTTCTAATGGAACATAATTAGCTAAACTTCATGAAAGTTTGAAGTCAATTTTATACAACAAGCACATGGAAACCATATGGATGTCTGCCCTGCCTATAGTCCCAGTGTTCAGCACACATCAAACGCTCCAAAGGCCCCAAGTGGAAGAAAAATAAAACTTGTGGAGTTAAAAAAAATCCCTACATGTTCCAACTGTAGGCAAATTTTTTAAAGTGGATTGGGCTTCCCTGGTGGCGCAGTGGTTGAGAGTCCGCCTGCCGATGCAGGGGACACGGGTTTGTGCCCCGGTCTGGGAAGATCCCACATGCCGCGGAGCGGCTGGGCCCGTGAGCCATGGCCGCTGAGCCTGCGCGTCCGGAGCCTGTGCTCCGCAACGGGAGAGGCCACAGCAGTGAGAGGCCCGCGTACCGCAAAAAAAAAAAAAAAAAGTGGAAATAGTGCACATAATATAGAAGTGAAATATTTTAGATTTTTGAAACCAGTTGTCTTTGACATTTGCCTGAATGTTATAAAGTGGTTTTCTAGGATTTCTTCTGCAGTCCAGTTAAATCATCCTTTGAGAGTACTTTCCTTAGATTTCCATTGGTTCAATTCCTCTCAGGCTACAGTTACAAACATTCATGTGACTTTTGCAAACTGTTTATCTTCTGGCTTACTAAAGAGCATTTATATAGTAGAAGAAAGTCTTGAAACTGTCCAGCTGGATACGTGTTGATGGATTTGTAAGATGACACTCTTACTGATACAAAGAGTGCTTTGAAAAATCATTCTAGTAAGTTGTGGACCGATCCTCGCATGAAGTTTGAAAATCAAAAATGTTTAAAGATGGGAGTGGAGTTTCAGTTCTTTGCAAATTCATTTATTCTTCACTAAATATTTATTGAGAACCAATGTAGACCCTGTGCTAGGCAACTTTCTGCTTCCTTTTTAGCTCACCACTGTAAAATATACTGTAGCTAAATTATCTGAACTGTTAGAGGATTATTTTGCAAAAGCGTCATTTTTAGGGTTATATTGCAAGGTCATTTTTCTAGTTTCAGATGGACACAGGTCTATAAATTCAAACAGAATCCTTTGGGATAATGACCACTATCGGGGATACTGTGGATTTTCAAATTGGTGCCGTAACCTAAAGAGCATCCTTGGGGTTCCCTGGTGGCACAGTGGTTGAGAGTCCGCCTGCCGATGCAGGGGACGCGGGTTCGTGCCCCGGTCCAGGAAGATCCCATATGCCGCGGAGCGGCTGGGCCTGTGAGCCATGGCCGCTGAGTCTGCGCATCTGGAGCCTGTGCTCCGCAACGGGAGAGGCCACAACAGTGAGAGGCCCGCGTACCGGAAAAAAAAAAAAAAAAAAAGCATCTCTTTAGGAGCAGCTAAATTTTTCTCAACCATCCAAAACAGGTTTTCTCAAGCTATTTTAGATATTGTCCCATGAACCAATAAATAAGATAGAACTTTGGGTATTGTGCAATCCCTGGAAAGCTTGCTTATCTAGTATACTTCCACTCAAATAAGTATATTATAAAAGAGGAGTGAGTTATAAGAATACAACCTGGGATCCTTACGAAGTATGTCTGTTGGCTCCCTGTAATTAAGAGCGACTGGTCTTGGCTTCATCAATTGAAGTGAAGTTTAGCTAGTTTCTGTATCTGAATAATTAGACGTCTTCGATAGTACTTTTGTTGACAGTTTTCTCTTTAGCGATGTCAGCAGCTACCTTACTTTCTCTGTCTCTGGTTGACCCAGCTTCTCACAGCTGAATCCAGTGTTAGCTGCTTCTGAAGATTCTGGTCCTTCTCAGCCTCCCAGGTCAATCAAAACAAAAGTAAAGTGTCAACCAGAGTTTCCAAATTCAAATGGCATTAGGGACCCAGCAGCTGGTATCTTAAACTGTGAAGCAGCCTGTGTAAGGCCACAGGGAGTGTTGGTAACTGTGGCAAATTTTGAAAGCATACTCAACGTTCAGACCTTCTGGTTTGTTTCCACACTATGCAAGCCACAAGAACATCTGCTGGGCTGCCAGTTTGCATCCCTTGACATAAGCTAATATTTTCTGCCTAAGCTATTCCTCTATCATGCTTCAAACCTGAGATTTTGTGGACCGTTCACTGCAACTCCCAGACCCTCAAGTTGTGCTGCCCCACTGACCTCCCCTGCGCTTCAGCTTTAGCAGCCAAACTCCCTGGGACATGGTGTGCCGGAAGCTCACTCCCATACATTCCCTAAGTCACAGCACCTCAGAACTCCCTCGTATGTGACTCACAGGTGGACCCAGTCCATGGGATTGAACTGCAAAGCATGCCCCAGACACTTCCACGCAGACTAGCCATCTGTTATTCTGCTTTGCTGGTTCTGGTTGCTGTGCTTGTGGCTAGAACATTGCCTTGTATCTGAAACCAAGCATCAGTCCTCAATAAAAAACTTCTCCAGAAGTTGACCAGGAACTCTCTGACTTCTGAATGTTCTCCCACCAGTCTAAGCACTGGAGGCTGCACCTTGACTGCCTGGACATGCAGCCAGGTGCCAGGATCTAAGGGCACGTCTCTCCTCCAACACTGGGTGGAAAAGATATAGGCCCTTCCAGAGATGCAGCCAGAGCCCAGCAGCATCTCAGAGAGCAAATTTTCCGACTCCATCTTTCTTCTTTATCCAGCCAACATTGTTCCTGAGTCTACCAAAATTACAATTCAAGGCAAAATCTACCCTGAATAGGCCAGAATAGGCCTTCTGTTTTCCACTCACTGGGTTATGCAAGTTTCTCCTCATATTTCAAGAAACTGATGGGGAGCTTGGTGTTGGCCACCAGATGGAAAGCCATCTGTAATACACAGGCCAAGATGTGCTGCCCTGTAAAACTGGGATTTGGCCCAGTCAACCTGCTAGCTGTCCATTTTCATACTACTTGGTTGCAAAAGTTAAAAGACATATTTACTATAAATACTTCCCCACACCTCAGCAACTTTGCTACATGTGCCTGTCAAGTTACTATGGAAAAAGATTCGAACAATTCTCACAATGGGGCAAAACATAAGAAAATAACATCATAATGAGAAAAAAAAACTGTTAGTAGCAATTTTCTCCAATTAGAATTTTCAAATTGTCTATCGCTAGAACACTAATCACTGAAAATAATATTCTACTTCTATCTTCTGATCCAGTAACCCTCCAGAAGCTACAAGACAGGACTCTAAATATAGTTGCAAGTTTTCTGGGATCCAAGTTACAAAGGAATATTAAAATAGTTTGATGTATATTCATTGTGGAACAGAAGAAATAAAACACTGATGTCATGATTTCAAAATTAAACAATAAGTGACTTTATATGGCTGTGAGAATTCCTAAAATATAAAACAACTGAGGGAAAAAAATGAATGGCTCAAATCTTCAAGATACCCCCTGTTTCAAATGAATAGATTTACTCACCACCCCCAATAATCGTTTTATACTTTCTTCCATTGCCATCCATTATTTCCTGCTCACAGCTTCATAGTGGAGCTCAAGTCAAAGATGTGGTCTGGCTTGCCAGCAGAGAGAGCTACAAACTCGCTAGAGCTTGACTAACATCCAGGGACCAAAAGCACAGTGGTCACGTAGGGTCTGGGCCATCTAAAGCCAGTTGAAAGTAGGGTTGCCTGATTTAGAAAAAAACAAAACAAAATACACTCAGATAAATTTGATTTTCAGATAAATAACAAATAAAAATTTTAGCATAAATATGTCCCATGAAATAATTGATATATATTTATACTAAAAACAACTAAATCCAAATCTAACCAGATAGCCTATATTTTATCTGGTAGGCTTAGTTGAAAAGTCTGTTGCCTACAGAGGGGAAGAAAGAAACTTTAACAGGAAAAGACAGGGCCTATTTTATCAATACCAGAAATGGAAGCAGGGAAGAAATAAGGGAAGGAGCTGGTGAGTAAGACCAGGCTCATACTGATGGCACTGAACCCGTCAGGTCATGTGATCCAATGTCTGCAGGAGAGTGGGCTGCAGGACTGAGGGGTAGCTGTGCGGGTAATAGGAGCAGTGGATTCAGGAGGCATTTTCCACTGGAATTCACTATGCATGTCTGCAGCCTGGGAAGCCCGTCGTTTGATTTATCTGGTCTATCTTATGTGATTGCCTTGACTCTTGTAGGGAAGGCAGAGGCTCTAGGATATTGCTCTGTCTCATGCGAGGGAATCGAGAGGTTGGAAAATTAGAAGTGCAGAGAAACTCAGTGGATGTTTGAGTTAAATGTGTTTTTGAGTATAATCCCAGCCTTTGAAGTGCGCTGTGGTTTAAAGGACCTGGAAACAGCAGACACAACTGTGTCCACTTGCATCCACGGGAGATGTTTGGGCTTCCTGAAGAAAAGGATTAAATCTTACTTGTATTGACTTCCCAACCTCTGACACAATCATGTCTCAAAGGAGCTGCTGTGGATGTTGATTTGATGTTTTGTGATTATGAGACTGAAAATTATTTTTCTCCAAAGACAAGAAATGGGACTTTCAGAGCTTCAAGAACTGTATATTTGTTTCAAAAACAATCAATGACTCAAAATGTAATTGAGACTTTTAAAAAGAGGGGGGAAAGTAATCTGATAAAAATAATTGCATCTCTTTATTAATATAAAGCTGAAATATTTCACTTTGAACGCTAAAAACTATTGAAGCTAAATCTTTGCAAGACCAAATACTCCTGTCCTATAGGAAATGGTTAGCTATACTCTGGTGACAGAGTGATTTTAATGTGACCAGGATTTAAGTCATTGGATGCATAAGGAGGAGCAATGAACTTTATTACCATCTGCTGATGTGCTTCTGGAATTATGTCCCATCCTGTCCCCTTCTCATCTCACACCACTACCCAGTGCCTTGACTTGTACTACTGAGAGACTCACCTGTATAAACAGCGCTGCCTTTCCACCAAGTGAACTGCAGCATTCACAAGGAAGACTGGTGTTTCAGCCTACGACGCTTAACCCTGGAAAAAATCATTTTGAGCATAAAATACCATATTAGACACCATGAGAATAAGGAAATGGCATGAAATTAGGAACATCAGTCAAAGCAAGAGCTTTAGTTTAGCTCATAAGCTTTATCTTTTTTTTTTTTTTTTTTTTTTTTTTTGTGGTACGCGGGCCTCCCTCTGTTGTGGCCTCTCCCGTCGCGGAGCACAGGCTCCGGACGCGCAGGCTCAGCGGCCATGGCTCACGGGCCCAGCCGCTCCGCGGCGCGCGAACCCGGTTCCCCTGCATCGGCAGGCGGACGCGCAACCACTGCGCCACCAGGGAAGCCCCATAAGCTTTATCTTTTACGATAATGCTCAGGCTGTCTGGTTTACATGAAAACTTACTTAGCTTGTATGCCTTAAACCACCTTCTAAAATTCACTTTACTGTTTGTATAAAAGTATATTTTAAACTTTCTCAAACTTGAGAATTTCTCATAGTGCCAAATAATAGATTAGCATTATACTAATCCCTATTAGCTGTCATTTTCCATGAAAATGACACAATGAGAATGTATTCTTGGTTTATCTCCTGCAGAGGAGTCACCAAATTCATGACATTGGGTAACTGTTCAGGTGAAGGGAGGGAGATAAAATCAAAGAGGGGCATCATGGGGCTTTAAGTTTAATTTGGCACTATTTTATTTTTTAGTATATCAGTGGATATAAGGGTTACCTCATAATGTGCTTTCTATTTCTATGTCTTAAATGTTTCACAATAAGCTTTTAAGAAAGAAGAAATCAGAGTTGCTTCAATCATACACATACCTTGGTGACTCGTATATACAGGTCAAGGTATTTGATGCACATTTGTTTAGTATGATTTTTGCTTTTAGGCACGTAATCACCCATCTTCTCTGATGTTTCCATATTCGTCCAACTACAAATCAAAGAAAAATATTTTGATGAGCTATCAAAATGGCTTTATATATTTTTTTTAAATGTTATTGTTTATGGGGTTCTTCAACCTCATAAACCTCTGACTACCACCCTATCTCCTCTCCTTTAAACTTGTTGAAAAGGCTGTTTAAAGTCACCATCTCCTCTTGGTCATCCTCCATTCACCTTCAACCCTGCCCTCTGACTTGCTCCATTAAAGTTGTGCTCACCATGCATTAGTGGTCGTCATGAACAAATTCTTGCTAAATATAACTTAATCTCTGTAACATTTGCACTGTTAATATCCCCACATTTCTTGACACATTCTCCGGACATCTCTGGGCTTCTGTGATCTGATATTTATTTGGCTTCTCTCTTCTGAGTCCTGCTTCCACCGCTTATTAGCCGTTTCCCTTGACAATTTTACTCTAAGCCTATTTTTACCTACAAGCCTAACTTTCTTCACTGTAAAGATTGCTCACTGCAGCATTACTTGGACTGCTTATTGTATCCATACAATGAAATACTGACAGCTGTTTTCAAATATAAAGTAGGGGGCTTCCCTGGTGGCGCAGCGGTTGCGCGTCCGCCTGCCGATGCAGGGGAACCGGGTTCGCGCCCCGGTCTGGGAGGATCCCACATGCCGCGGAGCGCCTCGGCCCGTGAGCCATGGCCGCTGAGCAAATAAAATAAAATATAAAGTAAACCAGTTGTGATCATCTGGAAAAATTAAGTTGCACGAAAGTAACACAATCTTAAAAAAAAAAAAGAATTATCAATCACAACATAAATATGCAGAGAGAAGGAAAAATTAGAGGGATATGCACTAAACTTTACTGAAAGTTATTTTGCAGAATGGATTATATAATACAGTTACCTTCTACTTATGTATTTATATCATTGTGAATTTTGTAAAAGCATACGTTATTTTGATAGTTGTAAAATATGAAAGACAGGGTGAGAAATAGGGATGTAATATACTTCATTGTACTGTCGGATTAATTAAATGATACAGCACTTGGCACCATCTATGGTATACGGTAAGCCCACAACAAATGTTAACCGTTATTATTATTATTCTCTCTCTGCACCTTTGTAGTTTCATTATTCTTTTCCCAATCCTAAAACATTTCTGTTCCTCGGGGTTGCATTTATATCACTCTACACACTCTACACATTATATCAGTCTACACACTTCCCCTGCCATTCTTATGCCAATGACTCACACCCCTCTATCCAAATTTCCCTGAGGAGCTCCAGACCCACCTACCACAGTCTTGAGCTTATTTCTACTTGTAGATCCTTCAGCCTAAAAATGCAACATGCATAAAACTGTAGGCTTCATGTTGACCTTCCATAAGTACTCTGCCTCTGGGTTCCCTATTTCAGTGACTGGTAACCCCATCAAGCCATTGTGTAAGCCGAACCTGAAGGTCAGCCACTATTCTGCCATCATCCTTCACTACCGATCCCTTGGTTCAGTCAATTCTTCCCCTGTATCTCTCTTTTTCAAAAAAAAAAAAATTTATTTATTTATTTTATTTTTGGCTGCGTTGGGTCTTCGTTGCTGCGCACGGGCTTTCTCTAGTTGCGGCGAGCAGGGCCTACTCTTCGTTGTGGTGCACTGGCTTCTCATTGTGGTGGCTTCTCTCGTTGTGGAGCACAGGCTCTAGGCACGTGGGCTCAGTAGTTGTGGCTCATGGGCTCTAGAGCGCAGGCTCAGTAGTTGTGGCACACGGGCTTAGTTGCTCCGTGGCATATGGGATCTTCCCGGACCAGGGATAGAACCCATGTGCCCTGCATTGTCAGGCTGATTCTTAACTACTTTGCCACCAGGGAATTCCCCCCCGTATCTCTTTAGTAGCTCTAGGGACCATGCACTTCCTTCCAATGCCATTGCCATTCCCTTGGTTACATCACATATGCAACCACCTCATGTTAGTCTCATTGACCCAGCTTTATACCAATTTATTTATTCAACAAGCATTTACTGAGCAGAGGTTATAGCCAGGGAGGAAAAAGATAAGAAAGTTTGCAGTCACAACTTCTGTTTCCAACAATGTCGGCTTTATTATTCTTATTTCGTATAATATCACACACATATTATTCACATTTGATTTTTTTTTAAGAACAGAAGCATTTTCATGCAATCATATTATGGATGACAATGATATGACAGTGATAGTATGGTTGGTCTTGAAGACACAGAGTAGATGAAAACCAGCTTAGAGTAGGACTGTGTGATTTCAGGAAAGGCTTCCTGGAGGAAGTAACATTTGGGCTGAAATCTAAATTATGAGTAGGTGCTGCCTGGACAAAGAAGAAAAGTGTCCCAGGTAAGAAGCCGCATTGTAACATACTGACATACTGAGAATTTTCAATGTCGCAGAAGCCAGACTTCTTAGCATGAGTCATTCTGTTCCAGTGCAGCTGAAATTTGGAACCAAGGTAGAAGAAACAGAAGCAAATCCCTGTAAACTGTGTAAGGAGATTAGACTCTGTCCTAAGGAAATGGAAGCCATCACACAATTGAAAGCAGGATGTCACATAGCAAGATGACTGCCCTAACCACAGTGGTGTCAGTCTCTGCCCTTCAATCAGAGTGAACTTTGTATCTCCTCCTGAAGCCCCTTCAACAGATCTCTTTTTCCCTCAGTTTAAAGTCCAAATATTATCTGACCCTTGCATACTTCTCTACGCATTTCTCTTGTCATTCACTCAGCTTCAGTAAAATCAATCTCCTAGCACATCCTTGAAAGTAAGAGTACTGCACAGTCTCGCTTCTGAGCCTTTCCACACTCTGCTCCCTAATCCTGGTACATGCTTTTTCTATTCTTCTTCACTGCGGGGGTAACAACCACTAAACGTTCAGGTCTCAGCTTGAAATCAACCTCATTATACGACCCACCCGCCTCTGTCCACCATTGAGCTGTTCTCCTACTCTGTACTCATAACAATGTATGATAACCTTACTGTATCATATATCATGCTCCAGTGTAATTGCCTGCTTTCTCCTTGTTTATCCTGTTCCCTAGTATGCATAAGTTCTGTAAAGTTAGGGCTTTGTCTTGTAGGGATGTGATAAATGCATGTTGAATTAATGAAACACCATTTGGTTTTCTGGTTTAAAGAATATACCAGGTTTTTCAATGAATTAAAAAACTCAAATAAATATATCAAAGAAAATAATATAATCACAGTAATTTAAAACAGATAAGAAAAAGAGTTATGAATTATATGGTAGATATTAGATGAGTAATGTCTGAGTCAAGAGACCAGATATTAATTATGTCTTTCTTACTTGCTATGTTATTAGGTTAGGTTATTTAAGATCTCTTAACCACTTTTTCTTCACTTGTAAAGTAAAGGTGTTCACGTAGATGATTTCTCACACTTCTTTCAAATTTAAAATCCTCTACTCAGGTAAAAACGTGAAAGGTAGTAGCATCTATGTAAAGTACGAATGCTTCCCAGATTATTTAACTAGCAATATGGTTTGTTTACTTCTTTTCAGTTGCGTAAAATGAGAGTAAATGAAATAATGTAGTATATATTATTAGCTATAATATATAATGGCTATATTATTAGTCACTATGATTTGATTAAATATCTTTCATACTCTATTTATAAAGTGGTTTGTTTTTGTGATTTTGCTACTGAATGAAAAATTTAATTCTTAAACAAAATTGAAGTGGAAAACAAGTTTGTCTCAACTCTAAATGAGGTCTTGAAACCCACTCTTAAATCTACTCTTAGTAATCCAATTTTAATCACCAGAATTCAATCTTAGGTAGAAATTCACTTTTCAGCTGAACGGTCTTTTTTCTCTGACTCTGTATCTTTTATTAGTAACTTTTTATATGTTAGCTTCTTTGATTAGAGCAATATAGAAGCTGGCATGGAGAATTCAAAAAGTTAGTATTATACTCTTTCAAATGAGTATGATTTAATGTCAGTATGTTGTTATGTGGCTATAGATTTAGAATTCCCAGTTTTAAATGAAAAAGGTAATATCACCTTTGAGAATCTACCACAAACTGTCAGAGCAAAATTAAAAGCAATTCATCAAAGAGCATACTGACTGTCTTAGTAGAATGGACATTGATTATGTCCCAATTAAAGCAAACATGACTCACACTGAATGGAAATCAATTGACTATCTGTATGATAAGCATGATCCTCCCTTCGCTGTCTAGGACAATGGAGCTATGAAGATGGCTGGGGAGAGAGATGTGCTTCATCTGTATGTCACACAGCACTGTAGTGAAGTTCCAGAAAGCTGAGGATGGTCCCAAAGAATGTGTGGCCAAGGAAAAAAAAGACACAGCACACCATTCATGCCCCACTCCACTTAGGTACCAGCTGGCCTGAGGAAGGTACTGTAGAGAAAACTCTAACGTGCTGGCCCCAGGGAGATCCAGAGCTTCTCCATGGAAGAAGCCTGTGCTTAGGGGAGCATCTGAGTGAAGCGCGAAGGAGGCCCCTTCTCCCATTATACACACCAGGGGGTGTGCATTACAAGGACAGAAGCATAAAGTACGCGCCTTTAAAGTGTTGGGTGCAGATGTATCTCTCACCAGCCCTCACAGCAATGGGAATTCCACAACACATCCTCCCTATGCTGCTGTGATACACTCAAAGATTCCCCAAAAGCATTTTTAAAACGGAAAAAATAAATTCTGAGGTTCTACACAGTTTGTTACATAGCACTAGAGTGTGAGAGCAACGGCGTTAAATCTGATCAGCTCCATTTATTAGTTGCTGTAAGCCTTTTATGGTTGGTACAGACAATTGAGTATTGCAGTGTGATGAGACAAGAGCGACCACTGTGGCGCCAGAGTAAGCTCTCCGGGTTGTGTGAATTCAGGAACCCTCACACAAACCACGAGAGCAGCTGCTTTGACTAAAAAGCTTACTGTAATTCTATGCCATTTTTTGCCCACAAAAACTGTCTAATTCTACAATGTTATACAGTGCATTTAGCAAAACTTCTGATTAAAACCCTCTTTTTTCTTGTTATTTGTGGAGTTTTTTCTATTGTCAATTACAAATATGCTACATATTATCAACTTTCTTTTGAGGTTGTAGATAAAAAGAAGAAAGGAAAAACCTATGTTGTTTTTTTCAGACTTCATACTTATTTCATGCATTTTTTTTAGTGGTATCTCGGGTCAAGAGTATGATATTTGATTTTTTTTTTAAGCTCTTGACACAAACTGCCACCTACTAGTCTAACATTTTGTTTCTCTCCCACTCTTCTTTTCCTCTGGTCTTAATAGCTCCTCCCTCTGTCCTTGCTTATTTGTTCTTCTATTAAAGTATATATTTGATTCTGTCTAGCAGCAGATCTTTTTTTTTTTTTGCATGTTTTTCTCTATGACAGAATTTCAAGCTCTTAAAGGGCAGTGCCCATGGCTTTTTCATCTTTGATCCCTCGCAGCCACAAGATATGGTACTCTCCAAAGACAAAATTCAGGGTTTTTTGTGTCTAATTGAACCAAGTTTAACTTAACCAGTCCAAAATATTCTTACTTTAAAAAAATTATTTAGGGAAAAATATAATTTCTTGCAAACAGTAAATCACTGCAGTCACCATGAACGACAAGTGATCAACAAAAGTTCATGTGAGGAGATCCATTTAGTCACCATGTTAGGCAGCAAAAATGCCCTAAACACACAGGTTGCAGATGAGATGCAAAGATCTGACATTTAGCCTAAGCAGTAGTGTGAAAATAGAGTATTTTTCTTGCTATCACTACATAATGATAAAGTGAAGAAAGAAAATGTCTGTCAATTATATGGTGCTTTATTGGCAAAATACTAAAATGTCAAATGGTCTAAATGTATACTTTATATACACTATATATTCAATTGCTATTGCTAAATAGCTACCTGCTCAACATTAGTTGAGCAAAACACTTGGTGAAGTGACTCAACTCTATACATTTCATACAACAATCTGACATTGTACAGATAATGTCTTTTTTACAGACTTTTTCTTCCCTGTGACACATATATATATTTTTTTTGCAGTACGCGGGCCTCTCACTGCCGTGGCCTCTCCCGTTGCGGAGCACAGGCTCCAGACGCGCAGGCTCAGCGGCCATGGCTCACGGGCACAGCCGCTCGGCGGCATGTGGGATCTTCCCGGACCGGGGCACAAACCCGTGTCCCCTGCATCGGCAGGCGGACTCCCAACCACTGCACCACCAGGGAAGCCCCATGTGACACGTATTTATTCAGTGCTTTTATGCTAACTTTCTATAAAAGGTGCCATTGTATTTGAGGTCTACAAAGTCAGTTTGCATTCTCTGTATGTTGCATCCTTATAACAACACAGTATTTGTCTCTGAGGTAAAAGACATTTTAAAATTTCCACTTTAGAAATGAGAACTGAGGGACTTCCATGGTGGCGCAGTGGTTAAGAATCTGCCTACCAATGCAGGGAACACGGGTTCGAGCCCTGGTCCAGGAAGATCCCACGTGCTGCAGAGCAACTAAGCGCCACACTACTGAGCCTGCGCTCTAGAGCCCATGTGCCACAACTACTGAAGCCCATGAGTCTAGAGGCCGAGCTCTGCAACAAAGAGAAGCCACCGCAAATGAGAAGCCCATGCACTGCAACGAAGAGTAGCCTCTGTTCGCGGCAACTAGGGAAAGCCCGCAGGCAGCAACGAAGACCCAATGCAGCCAAAAATAAAATTAATTAATTAATTAATTAATGAAAAAAAGAAATGAGAACTGAGGACACAGAGATGAAGGTGCATGACTGAAATCCCGTTGTTAATATGTGTCTGAGTCAGGATTGTAACTCAAGGGAACTAGAAGCTTGCCAAGGCTCCTTTTCACTCTCTACTACTTGAGCATATCTAGAGGGATAACTGTGATTTTCTTTTAATTTTTATTTATTTATTTTTGGTTGTGATGGGTCTTTGTTGCTGCGCGCGGGCTTTCTCTAGCTGCCGCGAACGGGGGCTACTCTTCGTTGCGGTGCGCGGGCTTCTCATTGTGGTCGCTTCTCTTGTTGCGTAGCACGGGCTCTAGGCGTGCGGGCTTCAGTCGTCGTGGCACGTGGGCTCAGTAGTTGTGGCTCACAGGCTCTAGAGTGCAGGCTCAGTAGTTGTGGCGCACGGGCTTAGTTGCTCCGTGACATGTGGGATCTTCCCAGACCAGGGATGGAACCCGTGTTCCCTGCGTTGGCAGGAGGATTCTTAACCACTGCGCCACCAGGGAAGTCCCAGCTGTGATTTTCATATTCATTTGAATGTTTTTCTTGCACAATTCTTACTTTTTAGCAAGAGCTTTATGTAAATGAAATTATTTACAGGCGAAATGACAGGATGTCTGGGATTTACTTTAAAGCATGTGCTAGGAAAAAAATGGAGATTAGTGGAAAGCTCAAAAACATTTGGGATAATGTTGATAATTGTGGAAACTGGGTAATGGATATAAGGGACTTTGTTTTGCTCTTCTCTCTAATTTTGTATATATTTTAAAATCCCCATAATGAAAAGTTACAGAAAATAAAGAGGATTTTGAAACGCACACTTGGGAGCATAGATGGTAAATTAGTCAAGTAAATGGTTCCTTGTGATGCTGACAAGAGGATAATTTTGGAGAAAGTCCAAGATTATAGTTCTTAGAGTTTTAGACCTGGATAGTCCACTTAAATTCATCCCCTTTCAATAGACAAAACTTTCACTTTTCAGAATGTTCACTGAAAATTCAAATTATTCCATGGACTAACAAAAAAAACAGCCTAAGGGAAAATTATGCATAAAAAAGCAAACATTAAAATTTCTTCTCAGGACAATGGGTAAGAAGAGCTATGTGGAAAAGGGAAATGATAAGAAAATACAATTTGAATATATTATTTTCAAATTCTTTGATACCATGACTTGGCACACTCGAAATTTAAGACTTTAATGGAACTTAGAATATATTGTTTTAAATAATTCAAGAATAAAACCAAGGATATGTAAAAATTTAATATAGTGTTGAGGAGAAAAATGAAGAGTGTGACCTTGAAAATCATGATGTTGCACAACTACTTTACTCTGAGACCCTTACATGATAATACAGGTGAAGGGTGACACAGGAAAATGACTACAGATTCTTTATGATTGCACCACAGTATAGGTGTGACAGCCTTTAGCATGTCACATGTGAAGAGAAGGAATATAAAGTAAACATGGAGATGAAAAACATCAGGCTCGCTCCTACTCATAGTGCACAAAAGAAATATTTAACCCAAGAGATTAAATGTCCCCTGGAGAATCTGCTAGTACTAGTCAATCAAGACAATTTTCCCAGTTTCTTCTAAAAAGATACAGAGCTGAACTTTCCGTGGAGAGTAGCTAATTACCTTAAATGATTTATGGCCACCCCTTCAAGTATTTAATAATACTTTGTGTCTGGCAAAGTAGGCAGAAGTTAAAAAAAAAGAGTGCAAACATTAGGTCTCTAATTGTCTCTGCATTAACTAAGGACGATAGAATTCACATTTTTCTGTCAGGAAGTCAAGAGCATACCACACAAACAGTTAAGAAGAAGAGCGTATGTTTGAGTCACATCAGGAGAGACAAAATATGAGCATTATTAATGATTCTAGTTGCTCCCTTTATCTTCAAGCAATAGCACAAGATGCTGTGAATCAATGTTAATATTTTTATTGCTTTTGAGATGCTATAGTGATTTTTGTCAATCATGTAAGGCAGGCTAACTCTAACATAGCTTTTTCTCAGAGTGGAGCCCTCTTTGGAGTTTTCTCTCACGTGTATTTAGAGAGCGGACTCTGCAATTAGGCTGCTGTGTTTGAATTCTTCCACACCCTAGCTGGAGCAAGTTGCTTAAATTTTCTGCTCTTAGTTTTCATATCAGTAAATGAACATAATTGTACCTACTTTAATAAGATTGTTGTGAGGGTCATTTTAGGTAACACATAAAGAGCTTAGATAAGTATTTGACATGTACTTAAGAAATGGTAGTTAATAATATTATGCTCTATATAACATACATTCCTTTTTCCTAAAGTAAGTTTTCTATTTTAAATGAAATCGAGTTGTCATAAGCCAACACATCCCAGCCTCTGATGCTGAAATAGTCTTGTTTCCTCAGGAGTCAAAGATTCTGTTTTAATAGAGTAGATTGTTTAACTTACTCAGAATCTCTGTTCTTCCTTTTAACAGAACTCAATTGTTTCTTGATTTGTTTTTATTGTGGTAAAAAACACATAACATGAAATCTACCCTCTTAACAAATTTTTAAGTGTACAGTACAGTATTGTTAACTATATACACATTGTTGTACAGCAAATCCCTAGAACTGTTTCATCTTGCATGAATGAAACTATGCCCAGCGAACTGCAACTCCCCATCTCCCCCTCCCCTTAGCCCCAGGCAACCATCATTCTACTTCCTGCTTCTATGAGTTTGACTACTTTAGATACCTCATATAACTGGAATAACACAGTGTTTATCCTTCTTTGACTGGCTTATTTCGCTTAGCATAATGTCCTCAAGTTTCATCTATATTGTAGCATATGACAGGATTTTCTTATTTTTGATCATATGGTAATTTTATTTTTAATTTTTTGAAGAAACTTCACACAGTTTGCCATAGTGGCTACACCATTTTATGTTGCCACTAAGAGTGCACAAGAGTTCCCATTTCCCCACATCATGGCTTGTTATTTTGCTTTTATTTATAATGGCCAGCCTAACAGATATGAGGTGGTATCTCCGTATGGTTTTGATTTTCATTTACCTGATAATTAGTGTTATTGAGCATCTTTTTATATACCTTTTGGCCATTTGTATGTCGTCTTTGGAGAAATGTCTATCCAAGTCCTTTACCTAATTTTTAATTGGGTTATTTGTTTTTGCGCTATTAAGTTGTAGGAGTTTCTTATATATTTTGGATATTAACCTCTTATCATATGTATATATAGTTTGCAAATATTTTCCCTTATTCAGTATGTTACTTTTTCACTTTGTTGATTGTTTCCTTTGCTGTGCAAAACATTTTAGTATGAAGTAGTCCTACTTATCTATTTTTGCTTTTGTTGCCTGTACTTTTGGTGTCATGTCTAATAAATCATTGCCAAGACCAATGTTGTGAAGCTTTGCCACAGTGTTTTCTTTTAGGAGTTTTATAGTTTCAGGCCTTACCTTTAAGTCTTTAATCCACGCTGAGTTGATTTTGTGTGTGGTTTAAGATAAGAGTTCAGTTTTATTCTTTTGCATGTGGATATCCAGCTTTCCCAACACCATTTGTTGAAGAGGTTGTCTTTTCCCCATTGTGTACTCTTGGCACTTGTTGCCTATTATTTGATTGTATATACTTAAATTTATTTCTAGTCTTTCTATTCTATTCCATTAGTTTATATGCCTGTCTTTATGCCAGTACTACACTGTTTTGAATACTACAGTATTGTCATATGTTTTGAAATCAGAAAGTGTGAGGTCTCCAGCTTTATTCTTTATCAAGATTCTTTTGGCTGTTCAGGATCCTTTGTCATTCCATATGAATTTTAGGCTTGTTTTTTCTCGTTCTAGGAAATATGTCATTAGAATTTTGATAGGGATTGCATTGAATATGTAGATCACTTTGGGTAGCATGGAAATTTTAACAATATTAATTCTTCCAATCTGTGAACATGGAATGTCTTTCCATTTATTTGTCTTTAATTTCTTTTATAATTTTTGAACCTTTCAGTGTACAAAACTTTCACCTCCTGGTTAAGTCTATACCTAACTATTTTGTGCTTTTAGGTGCTATTATAAATAGGACTGTTTTCTTAATTTCCTTTGGGGATTATTCATTTTTATTATAGAGAAATGCAATTGATTTTTATGTGTTGATTTTATATCTTGCAATTTTACTGAATTAATTTATTGGATCTAACAGGTTTTTTGTTGTTGTTGCTAGTCTTTAGGGTTTTCTACATATAAAATCATGTCATCTGTGAACAGAAATAATTTGAATTATTACTTTCCAATTTTGATGATTTCATTTCTTTTTCTTCCCTAATTGCTCTAACTAGGACTTTCAGTACTATGTTGAATAGAAGTGGTAACAGTGGGCATCACTGCCTTATTCCCAATCTTAGAGGTAAAGCTTTCACGTTTTCACCATTGAGATTATGCTAGCTGTGGGTTCTTCATATTATAGCCTTTACTATACTGACATAAATCTTTCTATTCACAGTTTGAGTGTCTTTAAGAAAGTGTGTTGAATTTCGTCAAATGCTTTTTCTTCCTCTATTGACCATGTGACTTTATCCTTTGTTCTGTTAATGTTGTGTCTCTGTGGAGGAAGGAAGTTTTGGGGCTTCCTATTCTGCCATCTGGCTCTAACAGAACTTAACTTAATGCTTTATTCACTCCATCCCATTCAATCCCTGACTTTCAAGAGAACTGACTCTACCACCAGCTCCTGGAGGTGAGCCTGACCCCACTAAAGATCATCTCATCTCTTTGGCTAGTGATGAGATTTATTGGGTTCCATGATGATGAGATTAGATGAGATTTTACTGGAGCTAATGTAATTCAAGGAAAGGACTGCTGTCCCGTTGGAAGGTTCTGGGAAAGTCTGCCTTCCTCTTCTGGGAGAGCCTCCAAAAACAATGTTCTCCGTCACTCCCCTTGCATGTGAACAAGGAAGTATGCCCAATTGCTATTGGCAGTCATCTTATGGCCATGAGAGAACTGGCCTTAGGTTGAAACCCGAACTGTGTATGGCTGCACAGAGAGACCAAAGGAGCCTGAGTCCTTGATAACATACTTGGTTCAGTGAATCTGTCAACACTGAAGCCCACCCTTAGCTTTGAATTTCAAGCAATGTGAATTTTTATTGTGTAAGTTTGAATCATAAATTCTAAGAGTTGCAGACCAAAGCATAATGGGATGAATTGGAGAATGTTATTAATATAGCTAAAGCTCAGTTGTCTGATCTGTAAAGTCCTTGTAATGATTAAATATGATAATGTTTTATATATACTGCTATGTATAAAATAGATAACTAGTGGGTATCTACTATATAGCACAGGGAACTCTACTCAATGATCTGTGGTGACCTAAATGGGAAGGAAATCTAAAAAAGAGTGGATATATGTATACATATAATTGATTTACTTTGTTGTACAGCAGAAACTAACACTGCATTGTAAAGCAACTGTACTCAATAAAAAAATTTTTAAGGTATGATAATGTTTTTAAAACTTCTATCAGTGCCATGCACATTCAGTTCTCAATACGTATTAGTTCCCTCTTCTTTCTTGTATATTGAGGCTCAGCATTTCTTTCCCCACATACCCCTAGACTTATTAAGGAAAGTGCTTTCTATTTTTTGTTTCTTAAGGTAAAAAAAATAAATCTCACATCAGTTTCCAGAAGAAAAGAGTACAATTCCTCAACAAGAAAAATGATTTTTGTCTTTTGTTACCAGTAACAAGATTATTACAAATCCCTTGTCTTGTCAATTCCCACCCTCATTCCTCAGCCCCAATTTTTCTACAAAATTTTAAATTTACATGCCTGACAGCACTGTTAATAAAAATTGGAATATAGGAACATAGGATCCAGAGCTGACAGTTCATGTTCGAAGTCTAAGACCAGAAAGAGTGTTCTCTCACCAAACTGTACAGACTATGTTCAGGCAGTATTTTTTGCATAAAAGCAAAGGAGAAAATGTACTACTAGCATTGTAGGCACTGGAGGAGACCACTGGGTTTTACTCAACCCAAAATACATAAATGCATATGCCAAAGGAGTGGGAGACTTAAGGTCCTGCATATAACCATTTGTAGTTCAAGGAAACAATTGGATCAGTAACTTCTAACCTATAAGTTGTGATTTAAACTTCCATCTTTTTTCGTAGCGACCTTGGAGTATCAATCAGTTGGACACCATGCCACATAATAAGCTAGAACAGATATAAACTGACACAATAAAAATTTAGTATTTCATATTGCCTTGTGAAATATTTGTGCATTTATGAACTATATCATTTATTGGGTTGTGGAGTCATTGGATAAATGACACCGATACAAATAGTGTCCATTGTGTAACGTAGAGAGTTTAAATTTTGTGTGTTGTCAAGCAATGTTTATGATACCTTAAAACTTCCACACAGCTAGTGACAAATTATAATTGAAGAGACAGCTAGCTCTAAAATAACTCTACTATAGATTTTTGCTCTCAGAACACATTATCAGACATTTTTCCAAACAACACACATCACTGCCCTTCACTTGTGGATTTAGCTTCCTCCAAGTTGTTTTCACTTCTCTCACTTAACATTTTCTTTTTAAACAAGAGTTACACTTGCAGCTTCAGTGAAGCATATAGTTTGGGATTACATGGTTTCACCCAATATTGGCCATGGTACTTTTTAATCCATCAATGTCCATAGCTTTTAAAATGGACCAAAACCCCTGGGGAAAAGAAGCATACAAATCTAACACAGAAAGTTCTGACTCAATAGTACATCAAGCTAGATACTCCCTATGTGTAACTATTTGTTGCTAACAAGGCACTATAAGAAGTTCATTAACTCTGTGAGACTGCTTAATCACACCTCATAAAGGACAGTTTATTTATCCTGCAAACATATAATTCCAGCAATAATTTACTGATTTATATTCGAATCACTATGTTACTCCATTTCATATCTTTCTTCTAGATCTCTGAAATAAGCCTTCAATTTAAGAGCAAACGGTTATAATAGGTCAGTAGGTTAAGAATTACTATAACTAAAACAATTTTATGCCAACTTAAGTATTTATTAAACACTTTAGCACCAGGCTAAATTGGGAACAAAGTAATAAAGAAATTATAAGGCACAGTTCCTATTTTAGAATTTAGTTGAGAAAGGAGAATAAAAGTTGTACAGACATATATATTTTTAATATACACACATATGTATGTATTATATAAAAGTTATACAGAGCTATAATTACATATTGTTAAACAGATATATAATTATATAGTGTAGATAGTTATGCTAGTATATATTATTTATATATTATATAACATAATTTTAATATGCATCTAATATACATGAAATGAATATTATATTTACAATATACATTTTTATGTGTGTATATATATATACATTACATTTATGTATTTAATATACATACAGTATATATTATATAATATACATTATGTGGTCTATAACAATATAATTATATGATAAAGTATAAAAATTGAGCTTTTTTTTTTCATTCATTCAAACATTTTTGGAGTAGAACAGAGGTTGGCAAACTTTTTTGTAAGGAGCCAGATAGTACATATTTTAGGCTTTGCAATCCATATATTCTCGGTTGTAACCATTCTATTCTGCAGTTCTATGATGCACAAATAAATGGGTGTGCCTGTGTTCCAATAAAACAAAAGTTTCTCCTATAACCTACAAGGCTCTACATGACCTAGCCTCTTGTTTGCTCGCTGTCATCATTCAACACTTGCTTGCTCACAGACACAAGGACTCCTTGTTTGTGGCTGCCACCACAGGGCTTAATATTCGTTTCTACCTGGAATTCTCTTTCTTCAGATATCTGTATAAATTGTTTCTCCTCCCCCTTCAAGTCTTTGCTCAAATATCACCTTCTAATAAAGCCTTTCTTAGTATGTTATTTACTACCATGGTATGTAGTATTGTCACAAAATATCCTACAGCCTTGTCCAAAACTCTGTATTTTGCTCCATGGCTCTGGTTTAGCCCAGTGGTTGGGAAAAGCATAGACTCTAGAGCAAAAATGTTTGAGTTGAATTCTGGTTCTTTTACTTACTGACTCTGTAACTTTAGGCTAATTATTTTATCTCTCTAGGGCTCATTTTCCTTTACCCATAAAATTAACATACTAACAGTATATAGTTCATGGAGCTGTTTGAATTAGTTAATATATAATTCATTTAATATACATAAAATGCCAAATTAATACTGAACTGAATAAAATTTCTAAAATAACAGAGGAATAAAAAGAAACTATCCAGCAGAAGGCAGGGAATGAGAAAAATAAGAAAAGGAAAAACATATAAAAAGCAGAAAACACAAGATAAGTTGCAAAAATAAAACCATTGTATTAATCATTAACTATAATCATTAGCTCCAATATATGTAAATGGATTAAATCCAGCTATTAAAAAAACAGATTGTTGGGTTAGATTTTTTTAACAAAATCCAGCTCTACGCTGCTGACAAGGAAAACATCCAAAACACTCACATGCATACACAAACATATGTACACATACACACATACATATATTGAACTTAAAATGATGGGAGAAGATATATTTTGCAAAAACTAATCAAAAGAAAGCCAAGGTAGCATGTTAATTTTAGACAAAATACGTTATGGCAAAATTCATTATAAGATAAAGAGACACATAAAAATAAAAATACACCTGTATCAGAGATATATATATAAATGATGAACTTGTATGTACCTATCTTAATCTGTTCAGGTTGTTATAAGAGGATATCATAGCCTGGGTGGCTTATGAACAACAAACATTTATTTATCACAGTTCTGGAAGCTAGAAGTCTGAGATCAGAGTGCCAGTGTGATTGGATTAGAGCCCTCTTCCAGGTTGAAGATTTCTTGTATCTTCACATGGCAGATGGAGCTAGGGAGCTTATGTAGAACCTCTTTCATAAGGGCACAAATTCCATTCATGAGGGCTCCACCCTCATGACTGAAGCACCTCCCAAAGGTGCCACCTCCGAATACCATCACATCGGATGTTAGGATTTCAAAATATGAATCTGTTGGTGTGGGGAGTTTGACACAAACATTCAGATCATAGCAGTACCTAAGATAAATGTGCAAGGATTTTTATTGTGACACTATTTATAGTAACAAAAAAATTATGACATTCTCTTATTAAAAATCATGTGATTAAATATTTCAAATTAAAAATATATTTTATATGCCATGTTTATAAAATATATATATAAATTTATATTTTCATAGAAAAAGAAACTAAAAACACATCAAACATTTATCAATAGTTATTATTTCTAAATGGTAGAATTTCAGGGTTTTTAAATTTTTTTCTTAAAAATTTTTTCTGATTTAATATAACGTACATCATTATGTATAATTTTTAGAAGCAGAAAAATAAATAGTTTTAACTCAAAGTTTTACCAATAAACCACAAAAGTTTAAATATATTTGCATCATGACATCAACATTAACTTTTTTTTTAACATTAAGATTTTTCTAAAGGAACTGCTCATAGAGTGCTTGTAAAACAACTATTTCCAACTGAATGTTGAACATATTCAGATGTTTCAATTCCTTATTGCCTCTAACCTGAGTTCAGTGCTGCAATTTTAGCTATATATCCATAGTAGAAATCCTTCACGTATTTATTGAGAACATAAATATTCATTAGCATATCTTATTTCCCTCCAGGGTAACCTCAATCTATATCAACACTCCAACCTCTCAGTTTCCACACTTCAATTTTGCCGGGATGAGGGTATATTATTTATGTTTTCACACATACATTCTAAACATCTGGGATGAAAACCCCCTGCTCTCATTATCACTCATTTAAATCATTTTGCACAATGCCACAGGAGAAATGGTTTGAGAAGAAATAAAATGCACTTCAGTTGTTACATTTTATGATTTAACCAGAAAATGTCTGGACATTTTTTTTAAGGTATGCTGTAAATGCCAGTCTATTGTCATTCTAAAGGAAGATTTTCTGCATGAATCTGTGATTCTTTCTTAAATAGTCACCTCACCTCAGGTGCTTGCCTAGGCGTTTTCTCTCTCTCTCTCTCTCTCTCTCTCTCTCTTCCTCTCTGGTTCTCCTTTCCATCCCTGTTCTTAAGCCTTGGGTTAGGCTTGAGTTAAGAAAAGGAGAGAAACCTTAAATTGTAGGTAAAATTAGAATTTTGATTTATATTAGATTTCATTTTGAAATGAAAATGACTGAAAACTAT
Organism: Physeter macrocephalus; assembly: GCF_002837175.3. NCBI lineage: Eukaryota > Metazoa > Chordata > Mammalia > Artiodactyla > Physeteridae > Physeter > Physeter macrocephalus. Next base: position 39,619,333 of record NC_041223.1, read on the forward strand.
GAAATCTTTCCAAAATATCAAGAAGGGGTAGGAAAGATTGATCCTGGAGGCTCTGTTTGCGTAGTGGTGTTAGGAGAAAATTCCTGTTTCCTAGTCATACCCTACTGAATTCAATCTACGTAATGAATCAATTAAAATTCATTCCTAATTATCAGTCCACTCCATGTCGTGCTCACTGTGCTCCACGCAGGATTTTGTTTCACCCGTGCTTCTAAGTTGACATGAGCTTTGAAGGTCTTTCCTACAGTCTTAAGGTAACTAATCTCCACTTTGTCTCCACCAAAGGAGCTGCACTGCAGTCTTCAAAATGCCAGCTTTCCATAGTAATCTGCTGCTACACAAAGAAGAATTCACCCTCACTTTAAGTTTTCTTACTAAGTTAAATATTTTATGCACTATTCCATCTTCTTAGGATGAATTACTATCCATAAAAATGGATTTCCATGTGATTGTCCCACCAGTTCTCCAGAGATGTCCATATATGTCTGATTCCCAGATATGAGTATCGTTTGAACTTAAGCTGGAATTCCCACTATATCAGTCAAAATCAATACCTCATTAAGTCACTTATTCTGTTTTTTTTTTTTAATAAAAGAGTTACCAGAAAATAGTTCCACACACATTATGGATAAAATTATAACTGGAAATAATTAAGTATTTAAATACACACAGGGCTTCCCTGGTGGCGCAGTGGTTGAGAATCTGCCTGCCAATGCAGGGGACACGAGTTCGAGCCCTGGGCTGGGAAGATCCCACATGCCGCGGAGCGGCTAGGCCCGTGAGCCACAACTACTGAGCCTGCGCGTCTGGAGCCTGTGCTCCGCAACAAGAGAGGCCGCGATAGTGAGAGGCCCGCGCACCGCAATGAAGAGTGGCCCCCACTTGCCGCAACTAGAGAAAGCCCTCGCACAGAAACGAAGACCCAACACAGCCATAAATAAATAAATAAAATTTTTAAAAAATAAATAAAAAATAAATACACACATACATGTAAAATTATAAATATCATACCACTAAGCACTAGACTATATACCATATATAATTTTTAGATTTATATCTCTTGGAAGTGATATTAAGACAACCTTTTCAAAAAACATCAATAACACTGATATTATTTCAATAACGCTAACAACAAATACCCTTTCCACCTTTTGTTGCTATTTCCTGGTTCTTATAACTAGAAACCAACATATTTCTTCATCAAAACCTCCCATGCTATAGTTGTATGGCAGGCATTTAAAAGCCATTACAGGCAATGGGCTGTCCCAGGTTATACAGAGAGGGACTAAGGCATGAAATTAACATCTAACTACAAATGGGTTATGTATGGAAATAGAGTGCAAGGTTAAAAATTATTCCAAGACAAAAACCTAGATATTTTTGCAAAGCACAAACCTGTGACATCTGTATTGTAATAGAAAAGCTTGGTTTTTAATTTAATATTCAACCTTGATTTTACTGCTTGTCACTGACTCTAACATTTTAAAGAAAATTTTCTTTTTCTGTCTTCTTACCTCTTCAGGCATCATTATTTATACTCACCAAACCCCCTCAATAAATCTAAGTGCATAATTGGGTATGTGCCTAATTGCATACATTTATGTATACATGCATGTGCAGCAGTGTAACAGCTATGCCAGAAAAGACTTCCAAGCGGGACCTGTGAGAAATGAAGAGAAGGAGAAAATTAGGTATTTTAAGAATCTACTATCTGACAAGCCTAAAGTATCATCAATAAATTATCTCATTTAATTGCCATAGTCTATTAAGATTACTAATATACCCTCTTCTTGCTAATGAGGAAACTGAAATTCAGAGAGGTAAGAAACTCACTAAAATGTACACACTGGTTAATTACAAAAATGAAATTCAAGTCTACGTCCAACTCCAAAGTCCTTATTCTTTAAATTATACAATAGCTCCTTTTTGTGCTTGTATTCAAATAGAGTATGGGATGTGTGTGTTTGCCTGAACATATTTTTCTTCAAAATACATCATGAATAGTAGATGTTTGTACCTAAACAGACAGCATGATCACAGAGGCTGAGAACATTAAATAGATATCCCAAAACACAGTCTTATCCAGTACTAGGGTTTACTGATGATTAGCAAAAGATATGACAAGTTAAGCAGCACGTCCAGCATAAATATAGTAGAGGCCTTGAACTGATAGACACAGATTGCAGCTGTGGTTCATATATTGCAAATTTGTTTACAATAATCAGACTGAAAAACCAGGTATATGCTTCTAAGGTATATGCATTCTTAAATCGGTAATCAATATATAACAAGTACAGCACCCTCATTTGTGTGTAGCTAATTTCTTTAGTCAGTATGAGAAAGGACTTCAAGTTGCAGTCAAAATGACAGATATTTCTGAGAAGGAAGGAACATATGAGGTATAACAATTCTGTTAACTTTTTGTCTCTGAAGACTTTATTTTGTAGAGATTGGCTAAAATTTGTTTCTGGATCTTGAAAAACATGGAAAGACAGAAATACTCTTCTGCCTAAAACAGAGGATGGTTATGATTATCTATATAATGTATATGTAGATTTATATCAAGTGAATACATTTGCAAATAATTTTAGGTATAATAAAGCTCCTTCAGAATTAAGACATTAACTTGGTGATTACTGTTTTAATGTACCTGGGATAGCGCTTCTGCCTAGAGGAAACAAGAGGCCCTGGAAAGACTCTCAAAAATATTATTCCTTCTCAGTTATGCCAATTAAAGGTTATTGAATTTTCAAGATCTCTCTTTGGACCATTAATCATTCACATCTAAACATGAATTAATCAGCTAATTTTGAAATGTTACAGATTTGCAGATTTAATAGATGAAGAGTATAAGTAAACTAGACATACTCTGAAGAAAGAAAGGCCGGAATAGAGTCTCACTGTAGGCAATGTGAGAGCAGTGACCAATTTGTGTTTGGAGAAAATTGGGAAAATGCCAATACAGAATAGGAAAGAGAAAGAGAACTAGGTGAACACTCAACACAAATCCAGCATCTTTGCAATTTTGACAATGGCAAATCTTGATGGTGCCCCTAAGATCACACTGCTGAAATCAACATCCCAGCTGTCGTATGTTGTTGGTCCTTGTGTATATCATTCTCCACTCTGCCTGAATCAGTCTTGTCAGCTAAGGAGTAATGGCTTTATAAAGTCAATATCTCTGTATAGAAACAGAGCCATTAAAGTTCCCCTTGATCCTTTTGTCAATTCATAAATGCAAAAAATACATTATCTGTATGTTAATACTAAATAATGAGACAAGTAGACTTTAGTATAAATGCAGTTTAGGCTAGAGGAGATATTATGTCTATACTTGAAACAGAATACTCTGCAATAAGAAAGTAATAATATGAGTGAATTAAAAAGATCATGAAAATTAAGAATATGATTACTGAAATAAAAATTCAGCTGAGAATTAGATGATAAAATGAAGATAGCCTCCCAGAAATCATAACAATTAAAAAGAGGCAAAAATGAAAGAGCAGGGCTTCCCTGGTGGCGCAGTGGTTGGGAGTCCGCCTGCCGATGCAGGGGACGCGGGTTCGTGCCCCGGTCTGGGAAGATCCCACATGCCGTGGAGTGTCTAGGCCCGTGAGCCATGGCCGCTGAGCCTGCGCGTCCGGAGCCTGTGCTCCGCAACGGGAGAGGCCCGCGTACCGCAAAAAAAAAAAAAAAAAAAAAAAAAGAAAGAGCAAAGATAAAAAATAAAAAATCTTAGAAGAACGATTCATGCCATCAAACACGTAATTAATAGAAATTCCAGAAAGAGAGAATAAAGAAAAGAAGTAGGAGGAACTTGTCATTTAAGCAATAAAACCAAATATCCCAGAGTGGAAGTAGGTCTTAAGACCCTAGATTCAAAGGTGAACGGCACTGAATGAAAAAACAAAACACAACACTACATTACGAAACTGTAGCACACCAAGAATAAAGAGCATATCTTAAAAACCTACAGAGGATTAAGCTGATCACTTATAAAGTTCTGTATGAAAAGTCTCATCACTGGAACCTGCTTGACATAGACCAATCCCTTCAAAGTCCTGAGGAAGCACTTTTTCATTCTAGGAGTCCAAAAGTAGGCAATTACCAATCTTTTTGAAGGTAAAATTGAGATTTATCACACATGCAGGGACCCCAAAAATTTACCTCCACACACTTTTCCTTAGGGCACTCTTTAAGGCAATGTGGGCCCCATCAAAAAAGGTCTCAGTCAAAAAAAGGTGCAGCAGACACATTTCAATAGCCAATCTTTCCATTCTTCTTACTTTGAGGTTGGGGAAAGGAGTGGCTAGGTGTCTACCTTTCTCCCAGATGATCTTGGAATGGTGATCCTATCTCCTACCTAAGTAAATTTTGATTATTTAAACTAATCATACTAATTCCATTATCCTTGCCAATAATTTGTTTAGGAGTGAGACAAGAGCAGAAGTCTAGATAATGGCTTCTAAGGAAGTTTTCCTAAGCCTGAAATAGAGAAATAAAAAAGAGACTGCATATTTCCATGCCTATGTATGACACTTAGTATTGTGGCTTCCATGTTGCCATCCTGACAGCAGCAAGACAGTTGGACAAAAACAATGCACTGAGGCTGGCAGAGCAAAAAGATGGAAAGTAATTACATCCTTGTTTCCACGTAGTTACTGAATTAAACAACCCTAGAATCACTCCATCTGAGGCCTTCTTTTGTGTGAGGTGATTATTTTTGTAATTACTTAGGTCATCTGGGTATGGATTTGTTACTTGTAGTCCAAACTATTCTAATGATACAAAGAAAAAGGCATTGGATTCAGGAAATTTGGGGATAAAATATGAAAAATAGAGAAAGTCTCAAGATAATAGTTACATTGATATAAAAGGTCTAGATGGCAAACAAGGCCAGAAAAAATTCAGAAGAGAGCCTCAAGAGAAAAAGGGAAGTAAATATAATGCTTGACTGGTAGATGAAAAAATGAAAATATGATAAACTAAATAATACAAGGAAAATAAAAAAGCAAGGGAAACTTGAGGAAAAGTAAAAAACTGTACACAAAAGGAAAAAAGCTCATGGCAAACCACTGGTTCTTTAAAGAGCAAGATTTTACTACTCACAATAATGTAAACATTGTTTTCCTTTTGAATTTTTAGAATGAACTTATGGAAAAATTGAACAACTAGTTTTGGTTATAGAGCATAATTTAGATATTATTAACATTAACAATTCAAAAGTTTAGATGACAAAACCCTACAATGGAAAAGATGAAAAGGAGATTTGAAAACAATGAAATCCTTATCTTATGTATTGAAAAATGAAGATATGCAGTCTAATATAAATGGAAAAAAACAATTGCTTAAGCACATAAATGTGTTAAAATTTATGTAGTAGGTAACTATAATCGATAGAAAATTCGCACCTTTGGGCCTTTGTTTTTGCTTTTCTTACTATCTGGAATGTACTGCCCATTTCCATAAGGGGAATCCTTCTACCCAGGTCCCAACTCAAGATCTGTTCCCCAGAGAGCAATCCCTGACAGTCCGTGTAAAGCGGTACCGTGGTTCCAAGCACATTTTTTCCTAACATTACGATTCTTTATTGTCATTTCACTCCATTAACATATGAATGTTCTCATTAATTCATTTACATGCTGATCTCTCTCCTCACAAGACCATATGCTCTTTGAGAGCAGGGACCTTATCTGTCTCATTAATTGCTGTTTCCCCACAACCTGGCTCACAGTATCCACACAGTGACTATTTCTTAAATGAATAAATGAAGAAGAGGACGAGATAGTATAAGTAAGCCAGCATAACATGAAATAAAAATATGAGGCATAAAATTGATAACATAAAACATGTCAATGTGAGGATATTATTTAGAGATATAAAGACAACCAGAGAAGAAATAGTTAAAAGATTTAAAAGTGGTTAAGTTGCCTCTTGGAAAGCATTATGTATAGTCAAATAGGAACTTTCTATATATACTGTTTCAGACTATATTTATAATATCTTATGTTTTCTTTGTGATGACATTTAATATCCTCAATCCATTTTTTTAACCTCTTACACTTGTCTTCCTAGTCCTCCCATGCTGAGCTTGAAGATCATAAATTGAGGAAGATGGTGCAGCAACTTCATTTCTTAGACAAATGAATATAATACTTGGATAAATCATCATCCTGCAGGCAATGCCCTTATAAAATGTTTTATGCCTTTAAAACATTTTCCAAGGGCTTAAGAATGGAAGTCTGAAACAGACTCATCTACTGAAACGTTGACCTAATGTTGATCTTACTTTAAACATTACAGAAAACAGGAAATTTAAAGAAAAAGACGTTTGTTTATAGGTATACCAGTATCCCTTACCTATCCATAGAGAGAGAATTTGTTTTGTAGATTTCATAATAAAAAGATAATGGTTTTATTTGAATTTAACATTTCTGAGAGAAGTAACAAGGATTCACTTAGTGTTTAAAGATAAGACCTGAAGGAAATATATATTTTTTAATTAAAAAAGTAATTCTTGAAGGATACTGAAACCAAATTGAAATTCCCTGGGGTTTTAATTTCATCCTAGGCCTAAAAGAAATATAACAGAATTTCTTTTCAATTCTGTATTATAGGCAGACTTAAGACATTTTTCAGTATAACATTACTGTCTGTTTACTCCTACTGTCTTTTATATGGCAACTCCTGCTGTTATGAGGTCAATAGAGTCTCCTATCAAATTGGATAACCTGCGGCCTAACATTGAAGTGTTTGATATGAATTCTTTGATTTGACTCTGAATAGAGTACATGACTAGTGGAACAAAATTCCTTGATGAACTGTGTGTACTCTGACTTGCCATTCTTAATAACATTATTTACTTTCACCAACAGTAGTGAGAAACAACTTTTATTGTATAAGACTAAAGTAGATTTCATGGAGAGAAGTGTGGAATATGACAGTAAACAAAGGAGAAACATAAATGAAGTAATTTCAAGCTTTTAAAATTTCCAGCAAAATCTATACAGAATAGTTCATTGCAAGTTGTCCGAGTACTGTTTCCTTACGGATTTTCTGTCTAGATATTCTATCCATTATTGAAAGTTTGGTATTGAAATCTTCTATTATTGTGTTGCTGTCTATTTCTCCCTTCAGTTCTGACAATGTGCTTCATATATTTGGGTACTTTGATGTTGGATGCATATGTATTTATAATTGTTATATCTTCCTGGTAAATTGACCCCTTTATTATTATATAATATCCTTTGCCCTTTTTACAGTTTTGAGTCTTTTTTAAAATTTTTATTGGAGTATAGTTGATTTACAATGTTGTGTTAGTTTCAGGTGTACAGCAGAGTGAATCAGATATATATATATATCTCCACTCTTTTTTAGATTCTTTTCCCATATAGATCATTACAGAGAATTGAGTAGAGTTCCCTGTGCTATACAGTAGGTCTTTATTAGTTATCTATTTTATATATAGTAGTGTGTAATGTTAATCCCAGTTTCCTAATTTATCCCTCTCCCCCTTCCCCCTTGGTAGGCATAGGATTGTTTTCTACATCTGTGACTCTGTTTTGTAAGTAAGTTCATTTGTACCATTGTTTTAGGTTCCACATATACGCAATATCATATGATATTTGTCTTTCTCTGACTTACTTCACTGTTTTGAGTCATTTTGCCTGTTTTTTATTTCCTTTTTTTTTTATTGAAGTATACTTGACATACAATATTATTTTAGTTTCAGGAGTAAACCTAGTGATTTGAAATTTAAATTCATTATGAATTGATCACTGTGATAAGTCTAGCAATCATCTGTCACCATACGAAGTTATTAAAATATTACTGACTATACTTCCTATGATGTACATTACATCCTTGTGAATCATTTATTTAGAACTTGAAGTTTGTACCTCTTAACCTCTTCATCTATTTTGCCTAACCCTCTGCAACCCTCCCCTCTGGTGATCACCAGGTTGTTCTCTGTATCTATGAATCTGTTTCTGTTTTATTTATTTGTTTCTTTGTTTTTTCTATTCAGTCTATATATTTTTATCCATTCATCTATCTATGGACACTTAGCTTGCTTCTATATCTTGACTATTGTAAATAATACTACAATGAACATAAGGGTATATGTATCTTTTTGGATTAGTGTTTTCATTTTCGTCAGGTAAATACCCAGAAGTAGAATTGCTAGATCACATGGTAGTTCAATTTTCAATTTTTGGAGGAACCTCCCTACTGTTTTCCATAGTGGCTTCACCAATTTACAGGTCCTCTGCTCATATTTTAATCAGATTGTTTATTTTTTAGATTGAGTTTTGTCAGTTCTTTATATATTTTGGATATTAACCCCTTATCAGATATATCATTTGCAAATATCTTCTCCCATTCAGTAGATTGTCTTTTCATTTTGTTGCTTGTTTCCTTCACTGTGCAAAAGCTTTTTAGTTTGGTGTAGTATCATTTGTTTATTTTTTCTTTTGCTGCCAGTGCCTGAGGAGACAAATCAAAAAAAATATTGTTAAGACAGATGTCAAAGATAATACTGTTTAGGTTTTCTTCCAGGAGTTTTATGGTTTCAGGCCTTACATTTGAGTCTTTATCCTTTTTGAGTTTATTTTTGTATACGGTATAAGAAAGTGGTCCAGTTTGATTCTTTTGCATGTAGCTGTCCACTTTTCCCAACAGTTATTGAAAAGACTGTCTTTTCCCCCACTGTATATTCTTGGCTTTTATGTCATAAATTACTTGACTGTATTTATAAAGGTTCATTTCTGGGCTCTCTATTCTTTGCCATTGATATATGTGTCTGTTTTTGTGCCAGAACTATACTATTTTGATTACTATAGCTTTGTAGCATAGTTTGTAATCAGAGAGTGTAATACTTCCAGCTTCTTTCTCAAGATTATTTTGACTATTTGGGGTTTTTTGTGTTTCCATATAAAATTTATGATTATTTGCTCTAGTTCTGTGAAAAATACCATTGGTATTTTGATAAGAGCCGCATCAAATTGGTAGATTGCTTGGGGTAGTATGGACATTTTAACAATATTAATTCTTCCAATCCATGAACATGATATAATTTTCCATATATTCGTGTCATCTTCAGTTTCTTTCATCAATGTCTTATAGTTTTCATAGTACAGGTCTTTCACCACCTTGGTTAAATTTATTCCAAAGTATTTTATTCTTTTTGATGCAATTGTAAATGGAATTTTTTTTTTTAGTTTCTCTTTCTGATAATTTGTTAATAGTGTACAAAAATAGAACAGATGTTCGTACATTGATGGTGTAACCTGCAATGTTACTGAATTCATTTATCAGTTCTAATTGTTTTTTGGTGGGGCCTTTAGGGTTTTATATTTATAGTCATGTCATCTGCAAACAGTGACAGTTTTGCTTCTTCCTTTCCAATTTGGATGCTTTTATCTCTTTTTCTTGTCTGATTACTGTGACTAGGACTTCCAATATTATGTTGAGTCAAAGTGGTGATAGTGGGTACTCTTTGTTTTTCCTGATCTTGGGAACAAGTTTTCACAGTTGAGTGGGATGTTAGCTGTGGGTTTGTCATATATGGCCTATATTAGGTTGAGATATGCTTCATCTGTATCCACTTTGTTGAGAGTTTTTATCATAAATGGATGTTGAATTTTGTCAAATTTTGTTCTGCATCTATTGAAATAATTATATGATTTTCATCTTTTGTTAATGTGCTGTATCACTTTTATTTGCAGATATTAAACCACCCTTGCATTCCTGGAATAAATCCCATTTGATCATAGTGTATGGTCCTTTTAATGTTATTGCTGAATTTAGTTGGCTAATATTTTGTTGAAGATTTTTAAATCTCTTGTTTATCAGGGATATTGGCCTGTAATTTTCTTTTTTTGTAGTTCTTTGTTTGGTATTGTTATCAGGGGTATGTTGGCCTTGTAGAATGAGTTGGAAGCATTCCTTTCTTTTTGATTTTTTTGGAATAGTTTGAGAAAGATAATTATTAACTCTTTAAATTTTTGGTGGAATTCACTTGTAAAGCTGTCTGGTCCTGGACTTTTGTTTATTGGGAGGTTTTTTAATACTAATTTAATTTCATTACTAATTGTTGGTCTGTTTATTTCTTTTTCTGAGGTTTTGCCTTGTTCTTTCATTTGGAAAGTATTCCTTTGTGTCCATATTATGCCTAACTCTCCGTATTTATTTCTATGTATTAGGCATATCAGCTATGTCTCCTGGTTTTGAAAGAGTAGCCTTATGTAGAAGATGTCCTAAGAGACCCAGTGGCACAATCCTTCCAGTCACCATTCTCCTGTCCCTTTCCCTTTGTTCTTAGCTGTCTCCACCAAACTATGCAGGGTCTGTCAGTGCTCTTGGTGAGGCAAGACAGAAGCGAGCCCCTCAGACAATGAAGTGAAAGATTGGGATGGTGGAGACATGCTCCACGACTCTCCCTCTCTCCTGGGGAAGAAGCCTCAGGTTCTGTGCCTCACCTCCATCTCATAGAGCCATGCCAGGCACAATAAGTCACCTGCTCTTTTTGCTTTGTTCTTAACTGAATCTAGGCCTCTGAACTATGTCAATTCCATCAGTCCTTCATGTGAGGTGAGACAGGAAACTGGCCAATAGGGCAGTGCACCAAAAGACTTATTCCATTCTCTCTTTCCTCCCAGGTGCTGTCTTGGGGAGGGGGTGATGGAGGTAAAGTGAGATTGCTGTTCTTACTCATTTCAATGTGGCTGTTCTTGGTTTTATGCTCATCTGAAGTATAACAATTTTTAAACTAGATTCTAGACTTCTCATAAAGTTATTTTGATACATATATTATTTTAAAATTGGTGCTTCTATTGGGTAATGAGGGCCAGGAGTTCTTATTCTGACATTTTTGTGGAACTCCTTCTATGAATGTGTATTTTGTAATTTTTTTTTTTTACATTCCTAGCTAACTTCTTCAACTCTAAAGACAATAGATAGAATTACTTTAATATATAGTTAAAAGCCTAGTAATTGTGGTCAAATGCCCTATGATTTGAGGTGTTCTCCCCCTTTATCTTCATTTAATTTAAATTTTGAGGCAAGAGGTTTTAATATGAATTTTGCTAAAATTACAATTTTTTGTTACAATAAAAGCTACTTAAAAGTGGGGGTGGACAATGCTAATATTTTGCTACTTAAATGCCTACTTTATTTAAGTTTAGGTAATATAGTTGCTATTATAGTATTTACTTGTATGAGTTATAATGATAAAATAGAAAGATTTACTTTTAAAAATTTAGCTTACTGAACGGTATACATACAAATGAGTGCTAACATCCAAACTATTCACTTGAAAGGCTAAACACATACGCCAATGCTGCTGCAACCATTTTTGAAAATTCTCCTTTGAAATGTCCTTCCAAGTCAACTTAGAAAACAGTATTCACTGTTTTATAGTTTCATATTTTATTGTAAATCAAAATTCCACATTCTACCAAACATAAAATGAGATGTAAAAAACTATTTTCACTGTGTTAAAGAGTAGAATCTATTGGCAGCACAGCTGAGGTGGATAAATGTACATCTGACAGATGGAGAGCAATAGGTGGTCACTGTACCTGGAACAGTTCAAGGAACAGATGGTATTTGTCTGTGTTTTTGAACAAGAATGAAGAGATGCTTATTTATTTTATTTGAAGTGATATCCAGAAAGATATGAAAGAACAGAAAACTGCCTTAAGAATAACATGATGAGCAAACTATGAGGATAAGTAAATTTCATGTGCTACAAAAGGAAAAAGCACATTTTCTTTCAATTAAAAACACTATAATCCAAGGAAGATTGACTCATAGCCTAAATCAAAATATAAGAAATACATATTTTGAGATGCTATAGATCTTCATCTTTTTACTAGCCCAGCTACATAAATACATTTAAGTCAACTTTATGGTAGAGCCTGTTATGTTTCAGAATACCTTTTGCTTAATATTTGAATAGTCTTTGTTCTCTTATTCCCCGTGGGTTGCCTAAGTAACAGAAATTAATATGACAAAGTAATTGGCCTATGGTGGTAAATGGTGGGTGTTGGAGTAAGTTATTTCTCCTTTAAAAGCCTTCCAGGGTACTTCCCTGGCGGTCCAGTGGTTAAGACTCGGCTCTTCCACTGCACGGGGTATTCCTGGTCAGGGAACCCAACAGGCTGCACGGCCAAAAAAATAAAAAAGTAAATAAAATAAATAAATGCCTTCCAGGACTAGTGGTAAATTAATAGGATATCTTTTTTTTTTTTTTTTTTTTTTTTTTTTT
>NC_041223.1:39631865-39656800 GCF_002837175.3 Physeter macrocephalus
CACGAACCCTCGTCCCCTGCATCGGCAGGCGGACTCTCAACCACTGCGCCACCAGGGAAGCCCAGAATATCTTTTCTGAAACCTAAGAACATGCACATATAATTGAAAGTTATCCTTCAGAATCTAACATATACTCATTCCAGAGAGGCTGTCAGTTTTCTAAATATTTTGTGAATTTGTTTTACAATTACCTTTATTCAAGTTCTGATATATATATATAACTTTACATTCATATTGTGATTATCATACATATGAATCTAGTAAAATACCTTTTTTATTACTTTTGGGTCCAAATGTCTTTTGGAAGCCTCCATTGAACCTAATTCTCCATCAAACAAAAGGGGTGGAGATCTGCCACCACTGAAGATTTCCACAAGAATTTGACACAGATTCTGAGGATTCAGACATGAGTTTGAATCCTGCCTCTACATTTATAACCATGAGACCTTGGGCAAATATTACTTAAGCTCTCCAAGTCTCAATGTTTCATTTATGAAATAAGAGTGATAATATTACTAACGTTTGAGCCAAAAATCATGATGCCAGAAGATGGAGGACTAGAAGTAAATTTTATGCATTCTACATACTCAGAGCCATACATATCATACAATACATGGTATGCATTTAAAGATGTTTATTGACTATATAAATGATGGTTTCATTTTTAAAACTATCGTTCCTGGGTTAAGAGTTTATACATTTTATTAAGAAGATTATAGGAGGATTTTTTTTAAAAAAGACAATTTGAGAGTTGTTTAAAAATTATAGTGAAAAATATGTGATGGGTAAAGAAGAGGATGTTTTAGAGAAATGGAGAGCAGAACACCAGAAGAAATTAGAAAGAGATAAGATAGCTTGTTCAAGGTCACAAAAACACCTGAATGCATTCATCAGCCAGGATACGGTATGATAACTTTAGAGCAGGAAGAAAAAGAGGGGCCAAGTGAAAAAGATTTCTAAATCCAGAGTAAAATACAAGTAAAACACTGATTTCAGACCTGAAAACAGTTCTTAACTAGGATGAATGGATGATACTAGGACTTGGGTAGTACTTCCTTGGAAACCATGAAATCTCTGAGAAATGTTTCTAGTGTTGTATTGAGAACACTATCTATGTAGAATCTAAATCCAACATCAGCTGTCCACGTGCACTGAGAAGCAGAAAAAGACAATCTACTGGGGGCAAGGACGAAGCTGACCTGCTTGAAAAAACCACTGAGAGAGACCTCATGGCCCTGAAAGATGGAGCAAGGAACACCAGGTCATCACTGTTCAGCTCCTGGCTCCAGACCCTCCTGAAGACCACTTGCACTTCCAGCTGGGTCAATCCCACAAAGCGACTCTGAATACTTCCAATATTTTCCCAACTTTAGTAAAGCTAATTTCAATGGGTTCCTGTTCTTTGCAACCAGACTCTTTAGACTATGATAGAAAGATTAACAGAGTGCAACCTTATCAGAATCTATAACACTTTTGGATTCAAACATGCTTGAGTTTTAATTTTGGATCTAGCAGATATCATTTTCCCAAGAACAAATCCAGTATAACAGTACTATTACCCATGGTCCCAGGTAATGAGATTCAAGTAGGAAGAAGCCGTATCCTTAAGGACCTAGAGGATCCTTAAATAAGATAAGGTCAGAAATTGCTGCATTGAGAAAGGAGGGAAGGAAGGAAGGAAGGAAGGAAGGAAGAAAGGAAGGGAGGGAGGAAAAGAGAGAAGTAGGTAATAAAAACCTTTTAAAGAGCTGTTTTGGTGGAAAGTTAAGCCAGAAATCAAGGTTTCCTTTGAAGGGTAAAAGCAGTAGAACAGTTGCTGGTATAGAGTGGGTCTGGTTGTTCATACAACTGTTTACTTGAATTTTTATGTTTTAAATTAGTTTAATAAGGAGTTATATGAGTGTGTTTAAACCCTGATGGAAGGAGATAACCCCCCCAAATTGTCTCATTTTATTAGGTAGAAAAAAAGGAAATTTTGGTGTCAATATACATAATTGGGCTTATAGGTTCATGGGCAACATTTTGAAAATGTTCTGTTTCATGGATTTATTTTCTTTGAGAAGTAACAGACAAGGCTATTTGCCCCAAATATGAGGGGGCCTAATAGAAAGGTAGAATGAGAGGTTTAAAAATAGAATAGAACATTTGAAATGGCACCTGTGGAGAAAGAGAACTGACAAAGGGGAACATAGTAGAATTCTTGGACAACCTTATGGTCATGGATAGTATGTCCCCAGGTCCATTAATACATAGTGACAATTATTTGCTTGATTATGTAATTACTTCCAACAATACTGCAGACATTAAAAAATGTAAATAGCTGGATTTGTGCAACACGGGGTTAGTCTGTGTGACAAAATAATGGGTCAAAGGAACTCAGTATACATGTAAGGGATTGATTGAAACTGTGTACCATGAAATCTAACCTAGGCTGGAGATGACATGAAAATGGAAAATGTATAAATAAAGTAGATGTAGTAGATGTAGACTAGAATTCCTGATAAGGCAGAACCAATGGAAAATGAAGTAATTAAATAGAGGCTATTTGTAATATTTTCTGGCTTCAAGGAACCTTTCAAACACCTGTATAATATTTGAGTACTTTCTGCCTTCTGAGTCCTGTTTAGTCAAAGTAGAAACCAAGAATCTTCCCTGAACAAATTTTCTGCTAAAGTATAGCATGTGAACAACAACCAGGTTCATGGTCCTAGAACATCAATTTTAAGGAGTGAGTATTGTGAGGAGGTGGGCAGGAGGGATTTAATTCCTAGCAACTATATCCGTAAAGATGCCTGGCTCTTCAGGACAACTGGTGGAGAGTTTTGAGCATCCAGTGACACCAGTGTCATCACTGGTACCAGCAACACCGATGGTACTGAATATTGGCAACAGGGATATTTTCACTACAACAATCCCTAATAGGGTCAAACACCTTTCCTAGTTTCTGGCATTTATTTAGACATGGTTCTCTGGCTTCCTTGAGCTAACTTTTATTTTTCATAAAAAATCCAGATTAGTTTATTTTGTTTGCAATAAAGAACGCTGACTGATACACTGAGTGAGGTAGGTGGAAGCATTAAAAGTTGGGGTGATAGATTGGACCAGTTCTGAGTGCTGATCTGGTCCACAATATGGCAATGGAAATGGGTTACTGAGAAGCTGTAGATGTCAGTACGGGTGAGGCACCTGAAAGATGGGGCTGCCCAGATGTCAGCTCTTCATCCAGAGATGTTGATCTCACCCTGGATCCTGGAAGGGGATGAGAGCAGAGGTTGAAAGAGAAAGAAAGTTGACAACAGCTACAGATAATACAAAAAGCACAGCTTATTACAAAATCCTCAAAGAAGTAGGAGACTTACATGAAGGAGGAGGATTAATGGTTCCAACATGGTAGTGTGGACCGAGAGCTCATCAACCCCATTCCTTTACCCTAAGATTTTGGGGTAAGATTTGTAGTCTTATTCTGAGAATCTTCAATTATAGTCTTCAATTGTAATTTAATTCGTAGGCTAGAGTTACCAAATTCACTACACCACCTTGAAGCCCCCCACCCCTATAAACAAAAACTGTGCAAGGGTAAGGTAATTTCACTGTATCATTGTCACTGGCTCATTACCTGAGCTCAAATATTATGTAAAGACTATCCAAAACCCAGGTGTGTAAGATGGGGCTCAGGAAAATAATGGATAAAGGCCCAACAGAACCTTTCCACATTAGAAGAACTAAAGTGTCTCCACCCTTTTATCCTCATTCATATAGTCTCCTGAGGTTAACTAGGCTCAGTTTCACAGGATTTTATATAATAAAAGTGCCAGCCTAACACTAAACTTGGAGACCATGGCAACGTGCACTACATGAATAAATGTCCATCTGAGCGGTATGCGATCTATGGGGAAAAGGGGAAGAACGCTACCACTTTCCATTCCAAATAAACTTCTGTAGTGATTGCTGTTCCAACAGTAAGTGTGCCTGACTTTTTAAATTAAAAAGCCAGTAAAGGTTTGTTGTTTATTTGTATATTTTAAAGAAGCAGGTCTTTTTCTCAGGAGTCAATAAAG
This sequence comes from Physeter macrocephalus, assembly GCF_002837175.3. Taxonomy (NCBI): domain Eukaryota; kingdom Metazoa; phylum Chordata; class Mammalia; order Artiodactyla; family Physeteridae; genus Physeter; species Physeter macrocephalus. Next base: position 39,635,924 of record NC_041223.1, read on the forward strand.
TCTAATGATTACATCTTTGGATCAGACTGCTGGGTTTATAGCCTGGATCTGCTTCTTCTAGATGTGTGACTTTGGGTGTGTTATTTAAACATCTGATGCCTTCATTTATTTACCTACAAATGAGGCAAATGCTTCCCTACAAGACTTAATAGAGTTAACATAGGTTAAATATTAAAAGAGCGCTTGGTATATAGAAAGCACTTAATAAATATTAACTATTACTATTATTTATTTGAAAAGTGATACTTTTCCATTTGTGAGGGTTTTTTTTAAATTTTAAGCTCAGTCTTTCCAAGTTTCAAAATGCCATGTTTATTATGTGTATTTTACTACATTGTTATGTTCATTTTCCTGCTCATGTATCCGTGCATTTTATACCAGCCTCCCTTAACACTAAGGTCATAAGCATCTGTACTTTTTTAAGCCACCCATCATTTGAAACTCTTCCCTGCATTTTGGGAATTCACATCTTACCACTCATGAGAAAAAGAGCAAACTCTCCCTGATGGAGCTAAACCCACCAGATGCTAATTTCCCAGCTTCCTTTGCAGCTAGGGTGTTCCAAATGTGATGCAGAATTGATCAATCAGATTTATCCAACTTAGACTATGAACAAGAGTTAGTGATTCAAAGATGTAGGGGCCATGCAAACTCCATTTTTTTGGCAGATATTGGCAACTGGCAGCAAAACCATTAGGCCTCCAGAGACCTCAGGGACAGCCAAGCAGGGTAGTGCTTGGGGTCTGGTGCCTTGATGAACTGCCGTGAGCTTTGATGGTCAGTGTCAGCAGCACTAGTGGCAGCGTCTCCACAGGACTCATTCGGGGCATACTCTCAGCCTGGTCCTAGCTGATGCCTTGCTCCCTCGTTCCTATTTTCCAAATCCTACACTCAGTAATGTTCCCAATATCCTCTAAGTAAATTCATTTTCTGCTTAAATCTGTCAGAGTTCTTTTCTGAACCTTACAACTAACAGACCTTGACTGATACAAGTCAATTTCATGTACTATTGCATGGTTGAATGTATACTCCCTCAATCAGCCTTCCTCTTTCAGCTCCCTGGGAATATCTGATATAGAAACAAATGTTCTTATACTAGAGTTATAGAAAGAAGTTAAATTAATAGAAAACATTCAAAATATTGTCAGTTTCCTATCACTGCTATAACAAATTATCATAAATCCAGTGACTTAAAAGAAAACAAATTTATTCTATTAGAATTCTGGAGGTCAGAAATCTAAAATAGGTCTTAACAGGGTCAAAGTCAAGGTGTTGGAAGGGTGTTTTTCTTCTAGAAGCTCCAGGGGAGAATCTGTTCCTTGCCTCTTCCAACTTCTAGAGGCTGCCTGCATCCCTGTCTCCTGTTCACACCACTGGGATCTCTTGCTTCTTCCATCACATTTCCTATTACTGACTAATCTTTTACATTCCTCTTAACAAGGACCCTTGTGATTACATTTCGGGCCCACTAGGATAATCCAGAATAATTTCCCCATCTCAAGATTCTTAACTTAATCACATTTGCAAAGTCCCTTTTGCCACGTAAGGTGACATTTACAAGTTTCAGGGATTAGCATGTGGACATCTCTGAGGGACCATTATTCACTACCACAAACATCTAGACCACTTATTACTAAGTATAGCCTAAATTAAGTAATCTCAGGTCCTCCAGGGACCTCTGACCCCCTTTATATTAGAAAAAGTCCTCGGTCTCCTCCAGCCCTCAGCTTACTTCCAGATATAAGTGGTATAAAGATGCTGGCTGCCAGATTCAAGGAAACAGAGAAAGTGTTCTTGAGAAGAAGCTAGAGGGAGAAAAAAAGTCACACATATAGAGTGGTGTGATCTGTCTCATTCCCTGCCTAGCTTGGTCATAACTCAGAGTGTACATCACCAAAATATGCATGCCCACATGTTCCAGGCAAAGAGGAAAATTCTATTCAATTTTCTGTCAGTCAGATATATATATAATATTTTATATTATATATATTTTTTATATTATTATATATATTTTATATTATTATATATAATGTTTTATATTATTATGTATATAATATATCTATTTGGCAACTATGAATATCAATATAGGACAACATAGTCCTAATCAAAGTACATCTTTATTTTACACATGAGGACACTTTTTTATCCCATATACATGCTTTAAGAAGAAGAAACACTTCCTGATGGTCTCATTAGGTAATCGTAGAGTTGCCCCTACCTGTTGGGAGCCATAACCATCATGGCACACCTCTTCCTGTTGGACAAATCTACCTTTCATTGACAAAGCATCTCACCCTGTATATGGTCATTCTTCCCTGGTCACCACCACCACCAAGAATGATTTTGCTTTCCCTTAGACATCCCAATTAGGTCTGCAGAGCTTCATACTGCTTCTCTTCCTGAAGGTCAAGTGTCATTCTCTGAATTTAAGGACTCTCACGTATTCTTTGGTTCCAGTGCATCAGGGTAATTTCTGCCTGCCTTTATTCTTGCTCTGAGGCTCATTCCCTTCTTTTCTTTAGGTTCTGTCAATTCGTGCCTTTGTTTCTTTCCACCAATTAGTAAGATACCTCCTTGTTTCATTTCATGATAATTCCTTTGCTTTATCTAGGAATGTGAATTATCCTTAAATACTTGAAGGGTGATTATGTGTGATCAAGAAATTCAAATTATTAGGAGTAGCTCATGGGGAAGAATTTGCAGGAACTAGTCACCAGAAATTATGATGAAGTAGATCTAAGTTTATGTTAGGAAAGACTTTCAAACAGTGCTCTTTAGAGGTAGAAAGAGCTGCCTTACAAGAAAATAATTCATTAGAATTATTCATGCAATGGGAAAGTGGCCATCAATCAGGAATAGTGTTCTAAGCAGAGGAAATTTTATAATGAAATAAATGGTTGGGTCGAAAAATCCCTCGGGATTTCTTCATGTCTAAATTCTATTATACCAAGTCATATGGTACATGTATTCAAATGTATTTTTGCCTATAGTTGATACTTATTTTATATTTACAATACCTCTTTTAGGTTGGTAGTGGCTCTGATTTTGTGTAAAAGTAAATATAAATATAAAAATAAAAGTATATGTTCAATATGGAAGTAAAAGGATAAAAACACAGGAAAAATCTACTGTCATTTCTAATCAATGTGAGATTTTCTATGACGATGCTTATGAAATTAGAGTTGCATTAGTGAAACAGATGATGAATATATGTCTAATGTGTGTTACCTAAGATTTTTGAATTGTCAATTATCTTGAGACAGTTACATGTACTACCAGAGGCCTGAGTAATATAAGTGTGACAGTTGGACGTTAGCAAGTTTACCCCTAAGAAAATGTGAGACACAGCAAGTTGAAACCTTAGTGCAAAGAGCCAAATGCAACTAGGGAATTGGAGGGTGCAGGAGCCAAAAGAACAGATGGGCAGAAGAGGCAATGAGGTTAGCAACAATTTCTGTGATGGTGAGGCTTCTGTCGGTACTGCCACCGTTAATGCTTGCCACCCGGAAAGTCACATCATTCGCTTGTATTAAGGTTAATTCTTGAGATTGTACCACATCATCATAAGAGACCTAGTTTTACTATCATTCATTTTACTTGGAATGCTATTCTGGCAAATACGCCTGAATTTAACTTCAGAAAGTTAAGGTTAGGGAACTTTCTAAGCCATGTACAATACTCAGAGAAGTGCTTTATTGAGTGAATGACTCACTTGCTCAGAGTGTACGCATGTTCCATCTGGGCCTGGTATGAGGTGTAGGATTAGATCTTTGCAGGAGGCATTACAGAGAGTTCAGAGTGTCTAGAAGATTAACTCCATTGGAAAAGGCTACTTTAACAACAGAACAAAGTTGGACTTAGGTCTTTGGAGAATGGGGTGGTCTCCCCTGATCCCCCTTGAGGAAGGCAGAGAGCTCTCTTTCAGCTGGTAACCCTGTGTTCTCTGAAAAGAACTAAAGGGCATCTACAATTTCGGGAATGATTCTATTCTTGGAGTTCTATATGGGTTTTTTTTTCTTCAGCTTTACTGACATACAGCACTGTATAAGTTTATGGTGTACAGCACAAAGATGTAACTTACATACATCATAGAATGATTTTCACAGTAAATTTAGTGAACACCCGTCATCTCGTATAGATACAAAATTAAAGAAATAGAAAAACCCTTTTCCTTGTGATGAGAACTCTCAGGATTTACTCTCTTCACAGCTTTCATATATAACATACAGCAGTGTTCATTAGATTTATCATGTTCTACATTACATCCCTAGTGCTTGTTTATCTTATAACTAGAAGTTTGTATCATTTGACTGCTTTCATCTGTATGTTTTAAATTTTTTTATAATTTTTTAATTTCCTTTATAATTTTTTAAAGTTAAGATAGTGATTCAAATGCCCACATTATTACTTAGGTCTGACTTTCAATAACTTATAATCAAATACAATACAGTTGTGCAAATTCGTATCCAAAATCAGTTTAATCCAAGCAAAAGGTAAACGTGCATGTGCTCTGAATATGTGGCGGGACACCTCAAGCTCTTGGTATAGTTTATAATTCAAAGAAATCCCCCTAATAGCTCAAGTAATTGAAAGTAATTTGAATGGGATCCATTTCCCAGCCCATGGCAACACTTCTTAGGGGCATCTGATAGTGCTTAGCAGAGGAGCCCAGGGACTCAGCTGAGTGACAAGGCAAAGGAGGGCAAAAGGAAATAGGAGAAAACTTGGAATTTCCCACAGACCCATCCCTGATATTTCCGGTGTTTTCTGCTGCGCCTTTTTTGTAACAACAAAAGACTCCTGACTCCACAAACCAGAGAAAGCAAGATATACTTTAACTACACGTAACACTAAATATATTTTCATAGAGGAAAAGTGAGATAAGAAATTAGCCGGACTGTTATGTTCTGTAGAAAAATGCCCTAGAGTTTCCTAAACAATTAATTTATACATAGACTTTGGGAAAGTAACACATTGCTGAGTTGGAGACTACCTACAATATTTCATTTTTGTTCTAGTATGCTTCTGCTGTCTTAATATCTAAAAAACATACATATATTATGTAATATATAGCATTATAATATAATATATAATATACAATAAATAATATGTACAGTTCTATAGGTGCTATTCAAAAAACAAAATTCTCAAACATTTCTGCAAGAGTTCATTTTCACATAAAAGCATAGCACTGCCCACCTCCTGCTAATCCACACGTGCCATCAGGAGCAAGTAGCATATCATCCAGACAATGGGGTGGGAAATGATTTTAAATTATCATCCAGATAGATCATTCCTAGGGGAGTGGGGGAGCCCCTTTTGCTTCTCATTGTGAGAATGATCTGGATTATTGCTCCAATTCAGTTTTTTTGCCCTGGGAGTAAGGGTTTGGACTCAGAAGCCTCTAAGCCTACAGCGGCTCTACCTTCAGACCCAGAAACCATGGTAACCGATGGCCACTGCAAAGGCAACTTCCTATGCCGCTGTGTATTTTCTAGATCTTTATAGCTGACACTTGAACCACTGTTTACAATCAACCAATCCCACAAATTCTGCAGTGAGCTCATTGCCCTTTATTGATATGACTGGCGTGATTAGTTTCCGGATGAATGTGCACATAAGGCAACATTGTAGAAAGAAGAGATTAGTTTTGTGCTGTTCTTTTTTTGCTATCATCATTATGTGACAAACTATGGTAGCTCTCTCCATTTTATTATTTTAATTAAATTCCCAGGAGGCAGAGAAAAGTGAGGAGATGTAATGTCTTGAACATAAAAACAGATGCTCTTATTTGTTTTAAATATGACATGTATATTTTTCTCATAAAGGAATATCCCAGAGATTATCTGTCTCATGGGCTATAAATAAAATAAGGAATAGGCTTCAGGATATGGTGTGTGTGTATATAGTGAGGAAGGTGGTAAAAACCTAGAATTTTATTAAAGGCCATGAAATGTAGCAGCTTTATTATTATGGGGCTCCACAGTTTTTTAATGTGACATTAAATAAACTCCACTAATTAGTATGTTAACCCTCCATTCACAGCACCTAAAAAATATTGAAAGATAGAGTGTAGTAGTTTAAAGAACAAATTCCGGAGTCAGACTACCTCAGTCTTCTTCCACATACTGGCTGTGCCACCTTAGGCAAGCTACTTACCGTCTCTCTCGTGCCTCAGTTTCATCACCTCTAAAATGAGGGTAATAATATCTTCTATTTCTTTGGACACTTACAAGGATTAAATGATTTAATGTATACAATTCATAAATATACCTAGAATTTAGTATTTCACAAGTATTACCTATTATCATAATTATCATCACCATTATTTTACTATTATTGAACTATTTGGTATAAAATTGGATTCCAAAAATATTCATAAATATACCTAGAATTTAGTGTTTCATAAATGTTATCTATTATCATCATAATTACCATTACCATTATTTTACTATTATTGAACTATTTGATATAAAATTGGATTTCAAAAATAAAATAACTAATTGAAGACCAAAAAGTTAAATAAATAAATACTAGAGAAAAGGAATTAGATACACAATTGTTTCAAGTAATAAAAAATAAATCATTGTCTTTTAAACTAGAAAAGATCTTAGAAATTATTCAGTGCAAATGCCATATAGCACAACTGTGAACACCAGATTCAAGGGGAGCAGTGGTAGCCCAGGGTCCTAGGGTTGGTCTGTGCTACGCGGGCAGGTTGGGAGAGGCAACTGACTCAAGTTTCCTAATTCCTAGTCCATTTCTACCCCATAACACTAAACCCCTTTAGAACTCTGATACTATAGGTTAACTATGGTAAACTTAGCTTTCAAGAGATATAAGTTAACTTGCGATAGCAATATATCTAGTAAATAGGATCTACCTATTACTGGTTCTGTTTATGTGTGTGTGTGTGTGCCTAAGTGAAAGTGTACGTAGGTGTGTATGTGGCATTTCTTAATAGCTGTTAATGACAAGATGAACTTCTTAGCTGGCTTCTGGTGTATTATATGTTTCAAAGTTATCAATAGGTACAATTCAGTGGCTAAGAGCATCGGCTTTGAAATCAAACAGATCAATACTGCAGTCTTGAATGCTGACTCTGCATTTTAATTGTGCCTCAGTTTTCTCATTTGTAAAATGAGGGTAATAATAATAACTCCCTCATGGCTTTGCTCTGAGGATAAAATGAGATAAACTAGATATAGCCCTTAAAGTACCTAACAATAAACAGTAAATATCAGCTATAACTGCTGTTGATGCAGACAACGTCAGATTACAGAGCTGTGACCAAATGATTCTTTAGTACGCTTCCAATATTTCTATGCTCAGAGTTTTTCATTACTAGCTTTTACATGTGGTTGGAACCAAATCGAGAATACTTGGTAAAATCTAAGGGGTTTTATAAATACCAGACTTTCTAGAGGTTTGTTGACTCCTGCACTTCTTCACACCCACAATGTTTAGATCAATAGCAGAGCCTCTACCTTGGTTTCGTGAAGAATCATCTGGGGAACTTTTAATTTCCTAGTCTTCACTATAATTAAATTGGACTCTCTCAGTTGGGACCCAGGCATCAGTAGTTTGTAAAGCTCTCTGGGTGCAGCCAAGGATGAGAACTGTTAGGTATGATCTAACTGTTCGTTTAGATATTAGGTATGATTACAGATTCTTTGGGTGGCTGGACACACAGATAGATGAAAAGCACAACTCCTTTTCACTTACTTCTCCAAATGACAGAAGGTTGCCACGCAGGCCCACGTAGAGTGTTGTACCAGGGACAGGGTTACAGTGTAAACTGGAATTGTAGAAGGAGGTGTATGTTTGGCAAGTGGGGTGGGTTTAGCTAGGTTTCATGGGCTTACTGGAGATTGGATATTTTTGAATAATTCCTTGGGGTCGAGGAAGAAGGGGTCATCCCTGGAAGTTAGGTATCTGGGGCTCTCTCTAGCTGGGTATGTGTGTATTGTCACCCAGTTGTGTTGGAGACTGATGAGAGAAGTACAGCAGTTGGAGTAGGGGCTTAGCAGACTGCCTGCAAAGGGGAATTGAGAGTTTTTAGTCATGACTTCAAAACTGGGTCAAGACAGCATGTGTGAAATACTACAAGAACCACTGTTCTAGATCCTTATATAAAATGCAATGCTCTTTAAATGTTCTCATCCAGTAGTACACTGAAAAATGACCTAGTGCAAAGGATGCCATATTACTGATCAGAAGACTTGAGCGCTGGACAGGACTCTGCCACTAAGCAAATATGGGGCCAAATCATTTAATCTCAGATTTTGTTTCTTTATCTATCAAATGAGCAGGACATCTGCCCTGCAACCTCACGATGCTGTGATGAGGATCAAACAAATCAATGCCTATGGATAAGTGCTTGGTAATCATTAATGTTCTAAGTGTAAGTAATCATTTTTTATTAGGTATTATTCCTCTTGGCACAAGATAGGAGGTGGCTGAGGTGCACAGATAAGGGAAGGCAGAAAAAAGAGAGAAAGATGTTGGTTATTGAAAATGAATGTAGCCTTCCGGCCAAGCCTGAAGCCAAAAGCAAGCTCTCTTTCTATTGCCACATAGCCGGGCAGTTAAAGGCCCTCTCCTGAATTGTGGAAAAGTAAGTGTTCTTCCTCATAGTGGTTGCTCTAATGCATTTCTCCCTTCTGACTTCCCCTGCACTTCCCCAACCCCAAAACACAGCAACCAAGACTTCAGATTGCCCTTTACAGCCCTTCTGGATTCAGCCAAGTAAAACCTGACACAAACAGGACACATCTTGCCCTCTATGCCTCACCTTTCTGATCTGTCTGTAAATCCTGTCCATTTCTCTTCCTTAACATTCTCCCCCTCTCCTCTGCAGCAGCCCTCATCATTTCCCATTTGGAAACCTGACAGACCCTCCAGCCTCCAAACCTTCCCCCCAGACCAGCCACTCCTCTGGCCTCAGGGAGATATTTCTAAATTATAAATCTGCTCTAGTCTCTCCGTAGCTTAAAATCTTTACTTCAAGTTTCTGGAAAGCACCATTCAGTTTCACCCTTTATGGCTTTTTTGTAGTTTCCTCTGTCCCAGAATATACTTCCTACCCTTATCCATGAGAAAAATTTTGGTGAAGAGAAACCAATTTCTTACTTTAACATTTGTGGGGAATGGAGGTTGATTACTTTTTATATTTTAGGAATTAAGTTGATTGGATGCTTAATTATTGTATTAAGCAGATTTGCTCTTTATTCAGCATATCATACAGCCTTTAAAAAATACTGCCACGCTGCTCTTAGAATTGACGATGGAATATGGAATGAAAAGCTTTCCAGCCAAATATGAAACTTGAATAGGATGTGGTAGACAAAAGTTTAAGATGGCCCCAAGATTCCCAGCCACTGGTGTACACACATCTTCTCCCAGTTATTCAATCAAACATTAATCTAGGTGCTGCTGTGAAGGGATTTTGTAGATGTAATTAAGATCCCAAGTCAGTCAACCTTAAAATAAGGAGAGTGTTAGATGGGCCTGATCTAATCATGTGAGCCTTTTAAAAGCAGAGCATTTTCTTTGCCATGTGGCAGAGGAAGAAGCCGAAGATTAAAGCACAAGAATGATTTGACCAGCATACCACCACTAGCTTGAAGACGGAGGGGGTCATGTAGCAAGGAATGCGGGTGACATATCGGAGCTCAGAGCAGCCCCTGGCTAATAGCCAGCATGGAGATGGAGATCTCAGTCTTAGAGCTAAAAGGAACTGAATTTTGCCAATGGTTAAGAATGAAGCTGGAAGAAGATTTTTCCCCAGAGCCTTCAGATGAAAACTCTATCTAGCCGACATCTTGGTTTCAATCTTGAGATACCCTGAGGAGGAAATCCAGCCATGACAGGCAGACTTCTGACCTAGAGAACTCTGAGCTAATAAATGGGTGCTATTTTAAGTCACTGAGTTTCATAATTCATTACACAGCCAGAGAAAAATAATACAAAGAGCTTTTCAATATATTGAAAACAACTGCTCTCTGTCATCCCTTTCTTAACGTTTTTCTCTTCCCTTTGTGCACCTGGCTTAGAGAGCCCTTGTTTTCATCATATTGATTGAGAGTAAATAATCTTACTTATTAGTAAATTTATTTTAAAGATGCCAGGAGTAACCCCTAAATAGGCAATAGAATTTCCGTGGACGTGCACATATCTCCCTGGTCTCCACCATGTCAGCCCCCATTACCTCCCAACTTTGAACCTGGACAGAATACAAGTGTTGTGTACAGTGGCTCAGAGAAGCATTAAGAAACTCACCCAAGGTACCACAGCAAACAGTACAACTTGGACTTAAATGTCAAGCTGAATTTAAATCCAGCTCTGCCCCTAACTAATCATATAACCTTTGGCAGATTTCTTTTTCTGGATCTATAACAGTGATTCTCAAATTGGCTGCACATTAGAATCTCATGGGAACTTAAAAAAAAAAATTCTGGTATCCAAACAATACCCAGACTAATTTAACCTGAATATCTGAGGGTGCACCCAGCCATCAGTAATTTTTAAGGTTCCCAGGTGATTCCAATGTGCAACCAAGTTGAGAACTACTGGTCTATAAAAGAGAACTCAGACTATACGACATCAGAATCCTCTTCCAGTTGTAACAGTCTATGAGTTTTTCTTTAACAAACATAAATTAACATGCGATATTTTAATGATAGGAGGAAAAGGGGGTCAATTATCATTTAAAGCTACAATTCACTACAGCTCTGTCTGTCGCTGAGTTGGCATAATTTCAATCCAGAGGACATGCCCATTTTATTATTTCAGCAACCACCTTAATAAGACAGTTTGGATGTAAGAGTTAATCTTCTGTGTTTATGACTTTGTCGAGGGTAGAATACAGAACAAAAGGTGTTCTGTCTCTGTACAGAAGAGAGGTAAATGTGTGTTGGTATGCTGGGGACAGAGAAGGAGAAGAGGAAAGAGAAAAGCAAAAGAATTATCTCTATTAAATATATATATATGAAAGTGAGAGAAAAGAGAAAGACTGAAAACTAGATAGACAATGACATATCCTTGATAATGAACTGAAGGACATGTTAATGCTGAGATGTAATAATAGCTGTCTATTTTGCAAAACATTATGTAAAATTGACTATTACATAAAAAGCCTTGTGGGAATACAGGAGTGTTTTAGGGACATCAAGATGGAAAAAACGATGTTTTTCTTAGCTTACTAGGCACAAGGCAGAGAGCAGAAAACAGCTCTGTGAAAGGAAATGCTATTAAAATTTAGAGTTTGCAAGACACATAAAATTGAAACAAAAAATTACCATGAGAAATTAAGTCCTTTGGAATTCCAGAAATCTTGGGGGGAAGGAGGGGCACTAGCATTCCCACTGAATATGGATTGAGGGAGCTAGAACTTATGTCACTCCTCTTGGTACTCCAGTTTCCTGATCTGTAAGATGGATTCAATAACAGAACACACTTCATAGGATTACTTGTAGATGAAATAATTTAATAGTTATAAATCACTAAAAATAACATTTGGCACATGGTGTTATATAAAAGTTTATTACATAAAAAAATAAATGAGGGACTTCCCTGGTGGTCCAGTGGGTAAGACTCTGTGCTCCCAATGCAGGGGAGCCGGGTCCGGGAACTAGATCCCGCAGCATGACGCAACTAAGAGTTTGCATGCTGCAACTGAGTCCACACGCCACAACTGAGTCCACATGCCACAACTGAGACCTAGTGCAGCCTGAATAAATTAACAAATAAATAAATATTTTTAAAAAAAGCAAACGAGTTGAGCTAAATAACAGAGAATAGTTAAAACAGCGTGGTGCTGGCAGAGGACTAGGCAGATAAATCAATGGTACAAATTCAAATGTACACACAGACTTGGATATGTAATCGGTCAGTATGTGATGAAGATCACATTTCTCCTCAGTGAGGAAAGAATGGAGTATTCAGTAAGTGGTGTTGGGATCACAGCTCCTTCTGATGTTTCTTCCCATTTCTTGGTGCACCAAAGCTCTGAAAAGAAGACACTAAGCTCAGATTGACCTCACTTTGTCCTCTCAAGCACTGACCTAGCTAAATAATTTATAGATATAATTCAATGTATGGACTGTGATCTCTCAGCCCCCAAACTGAGATTGTTAAAGCCCTCAGCTCTTTCCATTGTATTCTTTTGTATATTTGCCTTTTTAACTCTATCTTCAGAATTGGAAACTGCTTTAGACATAATCAACATGTAACGACATCAAAACCTAAAGCTGTATATCATATATCCCTGGCCTAGATGTTTCTAGCATGTTTAATGTTTAGATTTTTAGTGTAAGCACTTAGTCAGTTAGATTTTTAGTGTAAACACTCTTCTTTATACAGCCTTGCTTTTTCAGTGTAGCGCAGATTAAGCTGTTAACGGAGAAGTTTAAACTAGTCACATCTTCTGGAGCCACAGGCAAAGCAGGATTAATGGTCCCCTGAGAGCATCCACCCCAAACCACGAGGAGGCTATATATTTCTCAGTCGTGATATTCAGTAGTCAGAGAAGCAGGGAAGGAGGTCCAGTTAATACACTGGTCTATCTATTAGTAACTCTTGAGGATGCTGCATTGCATTTAGAAAATTACTGCATATATTCATTGCCAAAGACAACACTATTATAGTCCCTTTGGGGTTGTAATGAATCCCAGGAAGAAAGATCGATGGTGTCACTTTTGACATACTATTCTCATATGCTTTCATGTACGTGATGAAATAAAGCAAAAGCACAAATATTTCTAAGAGCTCTGGACAACATCTTGCCTAGTATACACCAGGCTCATATGGTAAAGAATAAAATTACTGTAGCTTGTTTTAGGGACAAAGTCTGTGAATCTTTGCAAGGTATTTTTCAATCTAGGTACAAAGACTAAATGTTTAAATTGTATCATTTAATAATATTCCAGAAATCCTTGAATCTATGATGTTTGACCTGCTTGCTATCTCTCACCTTTTTCTATCCCAATATTCTCCTGCCCTCATCCAGATAATTCTGCAATGATTGTCATGATAAATTTAATATTGTGTACCTTTCACTCAGTGAATGTGAGGTTGCAGTTCTCCAGTGTGTTCCCTTCCCCTGGCCTCATAGTGCACCCTGCTGGACTCCCTCGGGAATGCCATCTTCTCTTAGACAAGCTTCCTACATACATTAATGGATGAAACCTAGTCTCTATTGTTACGATCCCCAAACTTCTTCCTCCTTTTCCTTGGTTCCCAGACTGACCCATCTAATAAAGATTTAGATTATTAACAGTTTTTGCAAAAGTTTGTGCTTGTCCCAGTGCAATGGACTAAATGTTTGAGTCCACCCCCAAAATTTGTATGTTGAAACCTAATCACCAATGTGATGGTATTTAGAGGTGGGGCCTTTAGGAAGTAATTAGGTCATGAGAGAGGAGCGCTCATGAATGGGATTAGCGCCCTTACAAGGAGAGACAGGAGAAAGACATCTCTGTCATGACCATGTGAGCACACAGTGAGAAAGCAGCTGTGTACAAACCAGGAAGTGGGGTCTCACCAGACACCAGATCTGCTTGGTGGTCTTGGACTTCCAGCCTCCAGAACTGTGAGAAATAAATGTTTGTTGTTTAAGCCAACCAGTCTGTGGTATTTTTGTGATAGCAGCCAGAAGTGAGTATCAAGGGACTGAAAGCAAGTTTGTGAATGTTAAAATTATTTTTGTTTATCTTGTGGTGCACAAATAGCCATGCCTAGATTCTACCTAGGAGGTAGCCTAGTGGCACTGGGATAGCAATCAAAAAATTGTAGCGCTACCAGGGAACTCCATAGTGACTGGTGGTGGTGGTGAAATTCTATTCTTTATCTCCACTTACTCCAACAGCTATGATGTGCCCCTGCTTGCCTTTTCCACCAGAAATCCCAAAGTAATCTCTTTCAAGATGATAGTCCTTCTCATACCCTATCTATTCTTCAATTACTGTTAAATTTGCTCTTTTGATTGTTCATTTCTGTTTCTCCTGCCTCCTCTACTCTTAATCTCCCATCCGGTACATGGTGACCTCCCTTTAGTTTAAGAAATAGCTGCTTAGAGAACCTGGGGTAATCTATTTTCTCCACATGCCTTGCTTATGTTAATGCTGCAGGTTTGCTAATTTCCTTCACTATTATTTAATATTGAGATTTGTCATAGAAACAATGAAAAGTTGTAAAACAAGAGTTTACTAAGCACAGATGGTGTGCCCTGCCCTGTGCTAAGTTCTGTTAATACAATTAAACATACATCCACAGAAGGCCTACTCCATCCTGGACACAGCAGAGAACTCAAGCAAGTACGTTACAATAGGTTCTCAAGAATGTACAGTTGACACTTGAACACCAGCAGGGTTAGGGTCACCGACAATAGTGCGGTTGAAAATCTTCGAACTTCTATCTCTGCCTTGAAAACAAAGCAGTTGATAAATGACTCAGCCAAAGGGCAGGAAGTGGAAACAGTTTGGTTAGAATCAGGACTTAAATCCCAGTTCTTTTGATTCCACATTTTATGATCTCTAATCAAACATAAACTTTTCCCCACACTTACTTAATTTAAAGATCTCTAAAATGAAGATAAAAGTACTTTATTTATTGAAAATAATCCACATGTAAGAGGACCTGTGTTGTTCAAAAGTCAACTGTATAACTCCAGGGGAAGGGTGAAAAGAAACTGATATTTATTGAGCTCCTAACACATTATCCTCAAAATAAACCTATGAAATTGTTATTATTACTCCCATTTTACAAATAAAAAAATCAGAAGGTCAGAAAGATTAGGAAATTTGTCCAATATCCCAGAATGAGAAGAAACAGAATCATTATTGAAAGTATTTAACACCATAATAATCCCATATTATACTGAAGGAATAAATGAAGTCGTCAATTCATCCTAACATAGGGGGAAATAGACAATTAACATATTGTGACAAAAAGGTTTGTGTATTTAAGAGAGGGATAAATCACATCTGGTAAGGGAAACTGGAAAGTCTTCAGAAAGGAATTGTATTTAAGAAAGGTCTTGGAGAGGGGAGAAGGGCAAGATGGGGTAGGAGATTAAGAGGCACAAACTACTATGTATAAAATAAATAATGTACAAGGATATATTGTACAGCACAGGGAATATAACCAATATTTTATGATAACTTTAAATGGAGTATAATCTATAAAAATATTGAACCACTATGTTGTACACCTGAAACTAGTATAATACTGTAAATCGATCACACTTCATTTAAAAACAATAGAATATTTTGTACAGGAAAAAGAAAACAGGCCTTGGAGAAAGGTTAAGATTTCCAACAAGCTCATCTGGGGAAAAATGAAACAGGTCTGCAAACATATTCGTAAAACTAACAAGTGGCTTTAACATGAACACAGGATACACAGTAAACACACAGATACCAATGACATTTCTATATACTATCAAAGTATGTTTGAAATTGAATTTAGAAACAATGTCATTTACAGTACCTCCCCACAAAATGAAATAGGTATAAATGTAACAAATCTTCCAAAGCTATATACTGAAAA
Organism: Physeter macrocephalus; assembly: GCF_002837175.3. Classification (NCBI taxonomy): domain Eukaryota; kingdom Metazoa; phylum Chordata; class Mammalia; order Artiodactyla; family Physeteridae; genus Physeter; species Physeter macrocephalus. The sequence goes on from NC_041223.1 coordinate 39,651,473, forward strand.
GTATAATATGCTAATGAAATAAATCAAATATCTAAATAAATGGAGGGACATGCCATGCTCAAGGATCTGAAGATTCAACATAGCAAACATGGCAATTCTCCCCAAATTTTTCTGCAGATTTAATGCATTCCAATAAAAATCCCAGCAGGATTTTTGTGTATATAGACGAGATAATTCTAAAACTTATATGGAAAGACAAAGGAACTAGAACTGATAAAATAACTTTGAAAAAAAATAGTGAATTTGGAGGAATCACTCTACCAGATTTTAAGATATACTATAAAAGTACAGTAATCAAAATAGTGTGGTATTAGCAGAGAGACAGTGGACCAGAACAGAGAAACCAGAAATTGACCCATATAGCCAATACATTTTTGAAAAAGTTTCAAAAGCAATTCCATGATAGAAGGATATTCTTTTCAACAAATAACGATTGTTGTTATTGGATATCCATATGCAAGAAAAAAATTTTACCTAAACTTCACATCTTACACAAAAATTAATTCAAAATGTATCATATCTAAATGTAAATACATAAAAATACAATATTCTTAGAGGAAAACAGAAAATCTCCATAACCTAGAGCTAGGCAAAGAATTCTTAGACATGACACCAAAAAAAGATCCATGAAAGAAAAACCTTGATAAGTTGGAGTTCATTTAAAAAAAAAAAAACAGCTTTATTCTGTTAAAGACACTGGCAAGAAAATGAAAAAGACAAGCTTCAGACTAGGAGATAATATTTGCAAATCAAATATTTAGCAAAGGACTTATATCCAGAAAATATAAAACCTCTCTAAACTCAACAATAGACTAGAAACAATTCAATTAGAAAATGGACAAAAGAATTGAACACTTTACCCAATAGAATATACAGATAGCAAATAAGCATATAAAAAGATGTTCAACATTATTAGCCATTAGGGAAAGCAAATTGAAGCCACATTGAGATACCACTAAACACTTCTCAGAATGGCTAAAATTAAAAACACTGACAATGCCAACTGCTGGTGAGGATGCAGAGCAAGAGGAACACTGATACATTGTTGGTGGGAACACAAAATGATACAGCCACTCTGGAAAATAGTTTGTCAGTTTCTTATGACACACTTACCATATGACCCAGCAATTCATTTTATGGGTTGTTATGGATTGGATGTGTTCCCCCAAAATTTTTATGTTGAAATCCTAACCCCCCAGTGTGATGGTATTGGAAGGTGGTGTCTTTGGGATATAATTAGGTCATGAAGGTGGAGCCCATATGAATGGAATTAGTGCCCTTATGAAAAAGACCCCTGACAACTCCCTAGCTCTCTTTCTGCCATGGGAGGATACAGTGAGAAGTCAGCAGTCTGCAGTCTGCCGAGGGTCATCACCAGAGCCCAGCCATGCTGCAACACTGATCTCGGACTTCTAGCCTTTAGACTGTGAGACATAAATTTCTATTGTTTCTAAGCCAACCAGTCTACAGTGTTTTGTTATAGCAGCCTGAACTGACTAAAGACATCAGTATTTACCTTAGAGAAAAGAAAATTTATGTTCTTACACAAACCTGTATAGGAATGTTTATAGCAGTTTTATTAATAATCTCCAAAAGCTAAAAACAGGCTAAATGTCTTTCTGTGGGTAAATAGATAAACAAAACATGGTACATATAGCATGCATATGATTCCTTTTATATGCTATTCTTGAAATGATAAAACTATAATCATAAAGAATATATCAGAGTGCTAGAGGCTATGGGTGAGGTAAGGATGTGACTTTATAGGAATAGCATGAGGGCATTTTGGGGGTGATGGAGCTTCTTTGTGGATTGTAGTGTGATTATATGCATCTATACATGTGCTAAAATTCATAGAACTGTATATCCACAAAGTTCATTTTTATATGATAATTTCAAAATAAAATTAAATAAGAAGGAGAAAGAGGAGAGGAAACTATGAGTTGTCCTCTTTTAGATGGAAAGTAGGATAGATATGAGGGACTCGTGGAATATAGGGCAAGATGAAGCATTGGTGTCAGGTACAAACTCTCAAAATTGGACACTGTTAATGGCCTTCGTTGTGCCAGGGCTGCCTGATTTTCTTCTCTGCAGTAAGATTTCTTCTTCTCTCTCACTTCACCCTGGAAAGAGATATTCAGCCATCCCTGAGTCCCTTCCTCTCCCTAAAATCGCTGTATTGACAGGACTTTACACCTGACCTGCTGTGGTCAGGGAAAGACAAGAAGCATGTCCAGCAAAGAGATACTAACTGGTAGACCAGGCCTGAATGGAAGAACACAGGACATATTTGACAACAGAAAGTACTTCAGCAAGTTTGACAAATGCATGAGAACAGTGGGGAATTAAAACTAGGTAGACTGCGGAGTGGGGGGACCTTCAAAATGGTGGAGGAGTAAGATGTGGAGATCACCTTCTCCCAACAAATACATAAAAAATACATCTACATGTGGAACAACTCCTACAGAACACCCACTGAACGCTGGCAGAAGACCTCAGACTTCCCAAAATGCAAGAAACTCCCCACGTACCTGGGTAGGGCAAAAGAAAAAAGAAAAAACAGAGACAAAAGAATAGGGACAGGACCTGCACCAGTGGGAGGGAGCTGTGAAGGAGGAAAGGTTTCCACACACTAGGAAGCCCCTTCGGGGGCGGAGACTGCGGGTGGCGGAGTGGGGAAGCCTCAGAACCACGGAGGAAAGCGCAGCAACAGGGTGCGGAGGGCAAAGCAGAGAGACTCCCGCACAGAGGATCGGTGCCGACCAGCACTCACCAGCCCGAGAGGCTTGTCTGCTCACCCGCCGGGGCGGGCGGGGGCTGGGAGCTGAGGCTTGGGCTTCGGTCGGATCCCAGGGAGAGGACTGGGGTTGGCGGCATGAACACAGCCTGAAGGGGTTAGTGCACCACAGCTAGCTGGGAGGGAGTCCGGGAAAAACTCTGGAACTGCCTAAGAGGCAAGAGACCATTGTTTTGGGGTGCGTGAGGACAGGGGATTCAGAGCACTGCCTAAACGAGCTCCAGAGACAGGCGCGAGCCGCGGCTATCAGTGCAGACACAAGAGACGGGCATGAAATGCTAAGGCTGCTGCTGCAGCCAGCAAGAAGCCTGTGTGCAAGACCAGGACACTATCCACACCTTCCCTCCCAGGAGCCTGGGCAGCCCGCCATTGTCAGGGTCCCGTGATCCAGGGACAACTTCTCCGGGAGAACACACGGCATGCCTCAGGCTGGTGCAACATTATATTGGCCTCTGCTGCTGCAGGCTCGCCCCACATCTGTACCCCTCCCTCCCCGCAGCCTGAGTGAGCCAGAGCCCCCGAATCAGCTGCTACTTTAACCCTGTCCTGTCTGGGTGAAGAACAGAAGCCAGATACCAATCGGCAAGAGCTCTCCCAGAGATCTCCCTCTCAATGCTATAACCAGCTCCAATCAATGAACAGAAAGCTCCACTGCTGGACACCCTATGCCAAACAACTAGCAAGACAGGAACACAACCCCACCCATTAGCTGACTAAAATCATAATAAGTTCACAGACACCCCAAAACACACCACCGGACATGGTCCTGTCCACCAGAAAGACAAGCCTCATCCACCAGAACACAGGCACCAGTTCTCACCCCCACGAGGAAGCCTAAACAACCCACTAAATCAACCTTACCCACTGGGGGCAGACACCAAAGACAATGGGAACTACGAACACGAAGCCTGCAAAAAGGAGACCCCAAACATGGTAAGTTAAGCAAAATGAGAAAACAGAGAAATACACAGCTGATGAAGGAGCAAGGTAAAAACCCACCAGACCAAACGAATGAAGAGGAAAAGAGCAGTCTACCTGAAAAAGAATTCAGAGTAATGACAGTAGAGATGATCCAAAATCTTGCAAATAGAATGGAGAAAATACAAGAAATGTTTAACAAGGACCTAGAAGAACTAAAGAGCAAACAAACAATGATGAACAATACAATAAACAAAATTTAAAATTCTCTAGAAGGAATCAATAGCAGAAGAACTGAGGCAGAAGAAAGGATAAGTGACCTGGAAGATAAAATACTGGAATTAACTACCGCAGAGCAGAATAAAGAAAAAGGAATTAAAAGAATTGAGGACAGTCTGAGACCTCTGGGACATTAAATGCACCAAAGTTCGATTTATAGGGGTCCCAGAAGAAGAAGAGAAAAAGAAATGGACTCAGAAAATATTTGAAGAGATTATAGTTGAAACTTCTCTAATATGGGAAAGGAAATAGTCTTCAAATCCAGGAAGCACAGAGAGTCCCATACAGGATAAATCCAAGGAGAAACACGCCAAGACACATATTAAACAAACTATCAAAAATTAAATACCAAGAAAAAATATTAAAAGCAGCAAGGGAAAAGCAACAAATAACATACAAGGGAATCCCCATAAGGTTAACAGCTGAAAGCAATCTTGAGAACGAAAAATGGAGCTGGAGGAATCAGGCTCCCTGACCTCAGACTATACTACAAGGCTACGGGAATCATGACAGTATGGTACTGGCACAAAAACAGAAATATAGATCAATGGAACAGGATAGAAAGCCCAGAGATAAACCCACACACATATGGTCACCTTTTCTTTGATAAAGGAGGGAAGGATATACAGTGGAGAAAAGACAGCCTCTTCAATAAGTGGTCCTGGAAAACTGGACAGGTACATGTAAAAGTATGAAATTAGAACACTCCCTAACACCACACACAAGAATAAACTCAAAATGGGTTAAAGACCTACATGTAAGGCCAGACACTATCAAACTCTTCGAGGAAAACATAGGCAGAACACTCTATGACATAAATCACAGCAAGATCCTTTTTGACCCACCTCCTAGAGAAATGGAAATAAAAACAAAAATAAAGAAATGGGACCTAATGAAACTTAAAAGCTTTTGCACAGCAAAGGAAACCATAAACAAGAGAAAAAGACAATGGAATGGGAGAAAATATTTGTAAATGAAGAGAAAATATTTGCAAATGAAGCAACTGACATAGGATTAATCTCCAAAATATACAAGCAGCTCATGCAGCTCAATATCAAAAAACAAACAACCCAATCCCAAAATGAGCAGAAGACCTAAATAAGCATTTCTCCAAAGAAGATAGATTGCCAACAAACACATGAAAGGATGCTCAACATCACTAATCATTAGAGAAATGTAAATCAAAAATACAATGAGGTATCACCTCACACCGGTCAGAATGGCCATCATTAAAAAAATCTACAATTAATAAATGCTGGAGAGGGTGTGGAGAAAAGGGAACCCTCTTGCACTTTCAGTAGGAATGTAAATTGATACAGCCACTATGGAGAACA
>NC_041223.1:39656889-39680534 GCF_002837175.3 Physeter macrocephalus
GCTCTATTTACAATAGCCAGCACATGGAAGCAACCTAAGTGTCCATCAACAGATGAATGGATAAAGAAGATGTGGCAAATGTATACAATGGAATATTAGCCATAAAAAGAAACAAAACTGAGTTATTTGTAGTGAGGTGAATGGACCTAGAGTATGTCATACAGAGTGAAGTAAGTCAGAAAGAGAAAAACAAATACCGTATGCTAACACATATATATGGAATCTAAAAAAAAAAAAAATGGTTCTGAAGATCCTAGGGGCAGGAGAGGAATAAAGATGCAGACGTAGATAATGGACTTGAGGGCACGGGGAGGGGGAAGGGTAAGATGGGATGAAGTGAGAGAGTGGCATGGACATATATACACTACCAAATGTAAAATAGATAGCTGGTGGGAAGCAGCCACACAGCACAGGGAGATCAGCTCAGTGCTTTGTGACCACCTAGACGGGTGGGATAGGGAGGGTGGGACGTAAGAGGGAGGGGATATGGGTACATATGTATGCATATAGCTGATTCACTTTGTTATACAGCCGAAATTAACACACCATTGTAAAGCAATTATACTCCAATAAAGATGTTAAAAAAAAAAAAAGAAAAAAACTAGGTAGACTATGATTAGACTGAGAGGGCTGTTAATGACGGATTCAGGGGTAGGTATCTAATTTCTTAGGTACTGGGGAGCTATAAAAGGATTTTAGAAATGCCTTAGGAAGATTAGGCTATAATGTATAGGATGTATTGGAATGTAGAAAAGCAAGTGAAAAGAGAAAGGAAACAACTACCAACTTCTGCAAGAGTCAAGGTTCATGGTCATGGCCACGAGGAAAGGTAAGTAGCAATTCATGCACAAAAATATAGAACCGAGCAGCCTATTTGAGAATAGGTTAAGGAAGAAGGAGATGAGATTGAGTGATCAAAGATGTCACTTGTTACAGAGATAAGGATAGAGATATATATCAATAGAAATATGGATATTCAGATATATAAACAGAGAAATTATATTTCAGGGGAATTTTTGACAAGGATCAGAAAAGATCACTTTCTCCCCGCCAAGTCTGAAAGTAATGCATTTCTACATCAGGAACAAAAGGTTCAGAACAGCAAGAGACAGATATTAGTCTGCAGGGTTTTCCAACAATATTTCTTTATTTTCAATGCAAGATAACATAAGGTAATAATCAGAATTACACAAATTTATTGCTCTTTGATCTCTTTTAAAGCTTGAGCATCAGTGAAAAGTCCCACTCCTAACCCACCACCACCCACAATCAAGTTCTTTTTCTGTTTCTCCTCCCTGATAAGAGATTTGATTTCCTCATTTGTGCCCCAAGTGACCGACACAAATAGCATGTAGTCATACTTTTCCCTCCTCACGGGGCACTGAGCGGCAGACATCCTCTGCTTTCTAATCAAGACAAATTAGCAGACAAGATACAGAGCCAGATGTTAGGGCTGAAGAATGCTTCATTCTTTCCTTCCCTTCCCTTGTTGAAACTTCTGAAATAAGCCCAGCCTTGCTGTACATGCCTCCTTAAAAACAGTTTATCAAGTCCATCCATTCTCAAATGAAGGAAGCTGAGTCATACAGCAAATTGCTCAAACACCCAGCGTGAGTCATAGGGTTGTCCAAGGGCACAAAGTGTAGTAGGTGCTTGGTACTTCTGTATCCATCACAATTACAGCTTCCAAAATTTATTTTTTTTAAACTGCATTTACACGGCTCATGTCAGCAGAGCAGCTTTGATGCTAATTCTAAAGATGGAAAAGCTAGTGATCAGATTGGTTATGAACTTAGTCATAGAACTAGAAAATGGCAGAGTCTGGATTCAGATATTCTGATTCCTAATATTTTTTTCTTTTTCCTGATATAACCAAAGCATTCCTGTTCTTTTTATCTATAGAAACTCCTGGTCTTTGAAAAGAGGTTAAAAACCAAGACTTTTAACCAGTACCAAGGAACTGGTTCAGCTTCACCATCACATCATTCTCCCCTTAGCCCAGCAGATGGGCTATTCTTTGCTTCCGCAGGTTAAATTAGGATACTCTGGGCTTTATTTTTCGTTTGCAAAGTTCATCAGTGAATTATAAACAAGAAGCACTCTTCACGAAGAGATATCCAGTGCAATCTCTGTTCAATTCAGCAACAGACTGAAAGATTTACTGACCCCCTGGGTTTTTAAAAAAATGTTTTTTAGCCTCTAGAAATTAAAAAATGTTATCTATGGGTTTATATCAGAGAAACTATTCTCTGCGAGCTTATTCAGAAATAAATTACTTTCTGAGGAAAGCTAATAAAAATTTTCTGCAGGTGTTTGTTTCACTCAAGAATTTTTAGAATGGAGATAATGGAGGAAGTAGAAGGACCTGATGTGAACTCTAGTTATGACACTTAGAAATTTCAGTCTTGCCAAATAAACATTACGCTAATATAATGTCTTCATATGTATACCTTGGCTACTTGATTTTTATGTTGAAAATTGTGGAAATGTTTATTTTAGCATTATAAGCGTAATGATGTGAATCCATGCATAAGTGCCTTCAAAGCAAACAGATACACTCATTTGTAGAAATCCAATCTAGAGCAGTAGATGTAATTTATTATCAGATGGTTTTATTAACTTTATGGGCTGAATCGTTTCATCATTTGTCTGTCCAGCAGGGCAGGGCATCTGGAATGGCCAATTGTGCATGTTGGAAAGGAGCAGTTGATGCTAGGCATACATCAGTGCTGACAAAGCACCTTCGAGAGCCAACCCCAGAGCCCAACCTCACCCCTCCACCCATCTCCCTTCCCCACTTCTGCAGGATCTCCCTCCTGAAGGGATTGCCAAAGTGTGTTCACAGACAACCAGCATCAAGTTTTGTGCTGTTCAGTTAAAATGTGACGCAGGCTCCTTACCCAAATACTCAGTGACCCTTCCCATATTGGACTTTCCCATCTCCAGCCCAAGCAACCAATTATGTAACTCCTGCAGTGAGCTGTGATCAGCTGGCTATCCAATCAATCATAGGACAGGATCTGATAAACGCTTGCACAGAAATGCTAATAGGTAATACTCTTATCCTTCCCAGGCCTATAAGCCTTATTATGGAATATATATTATGGAATGAAGATATATAATAGATACATGTGTATGTAGTGTTCTGTTCCTAATGTGTTATTTCAAGTAAAAGAAGTAAGCTGGAGGGATAGATACCATCAGCATCTTTCTTTCCAGTGTTATCCCTGAGAAACTTCAAATTATAATAAATTTAATAAAGAGGAAAAAATCCCTTCCTGTGTTTTCATGGACAGCTGCCCTAACTGGGCATGTCTCAATAAAGTCATGTCAGCAGCAAGAGGGAATATTCTAATCTCAGAGGCAATGGATAGAAGAAGGGGATTCCCAGGCACAAAAAATCATGTTGGTTGGGCAACACACACACAAAATTTTAAGCATATTTTCTGAATTAAAAACTAACGACGTGGGTTTCCCTGGTGGCGCAGTGGTTGGGAATCTGCCTGCCAATGCACGGGACACGGGTTCGAGCCCTGGTCTGGGAAGATCCCACATGCCGCGGAGCAACTAAGCCCGTGGGCCACAACTACTGAGCCTGCGCGTCTGGAGCCTGTGCTCCGCAACGGGAGAGGTCGCGACAGTGAGAGGCCCGCGCACCGCGACGAAGAGTGGCCCCCGCTCGCCGCAACTGGAGAAAGCCCTCGCACAGAAACGAAGACCCAACACAGCCAAAAATAAATAAATAAATTTATTTTTTTAAAAAAGCTAACTAGGCTGTACATAGGATTTTTCACACGAAAATTTCATCTATAATAAAAAGCAGAATTGATTTTCTAAGCCACCCTTGTTTATTGTCTTTTTTCCTATTTAATAAATATTTTTGTTAAAGTTTAACATACATCAAGGACCCAGTTCATAAGTCTATAGTTTGATGAATTTTCACAAAATAAACACATTCATGAAACAAGCACTGAGATTGAGAAACAGAATATTTCCAGCACCTCTAGAGACTCTTCATGCCCTTTTCAAGTGACTAACTTCCTCTCAGATGTAATTGGTGTAACTGTTCTACCTTCTAATGCCATAGAACAGCTTTGCTAATGCACTTTTAAATGGAAACAACTCTGCCATTTTATTTTCGTCATATTATTACCCATTTGGTGTTAAATCAGAGATAGTGATTAAAGACATTTGGTTTTCCTAAGGTATTCTTCAGGGTATCTGTTTTTCTGAAAGTACATCATCTTGAATTATCAAGATCTGAAAGAGCCAAGTTTGAAAAGATGACTTTTCAGTACAAGGTCCCAAGACAGAAGAATGATGATGCTGAAAGAAGTCACTATGTCAGGTGAGTAAGAGAATCATTACTGCAACTTGAAATACAGGGTAGTTTCAGCCATAAATTCAGAGTAAACTTCCCTTATGTGTAACACTTTAATGTTTCATTATTATCAAGGAGACATATAACTTTGCCTTTAGCCATGTTCACATCTTCTGAGGGAGAAATATTAAATATATAAACATGTGAGGAATGAACTTCAGCAATGTAATCCATTATGAATATATTTGAGGCATAAAATCTATAATAAATGGATAGAACCTGTACTAGTCCATTTCATATTTAAAGTGTGTCTAGTAATACTTCATTCCAGCTGAGCAATTTATAGATTGGGTAGTTGTTTTCCTTACTCTTTATCCAAATAGTAAATCAATTTTTGTGTTTTTTAGAAGTTGAATGATGAATTAATCAGAGCCTGAGTTTCATACTTTTTAAAAGTTAGGTGACGAGTTATTCAGATTTCCCTACTACCAATTTCACTTTTTTCGAAGCAGAGGGTGGGAAAAATAAACTGACTTATAAACCCTCCTTATCCCTTGGTAGTTTCTTCCATGAACCATCGACCCTGATAAGCATAATATGAGAAAAGGGGGAAAAGAAATATAATTGCATATATTTATTAAGCAACTGTGTGGATATAGTACTTTATTGGTACTAATAAAATATAGTCCCACTTCTTATGAACTTAAAGTTCAAAACTAAGCTATATCATGCTTTCCTTCCATGATAAACCCAAAGGCAGTCACATTTACATTTCTGTAAGCACAGAAGGGAGCAGCCGCATGGATAGTTCTGAATGATGGGTATTACAAAAGCTTTTATCACTGAACTTGCTTTCACTTATATTTATATACGGTCCTGTCTGTTACTCTAGTAATTAAGTCACAGTACTTCTAACAAAATAATGAAACAATCTTGTAAAGGCCTAACTCATCAAGATGAAGAAAGTAACCACCACTTCTAATCGATCCAATCTCAACTTCTCCCTAAATTCTACTTCAAGCTGATATATGTAGTCACTTCTCTGACTGATGAAAAAAAATAGATTCCCTCTCCTTCGAAGCTTTCACTCAAAAAAGGAAAACAAAAGTTGTGGCTTTGAATCATTTATTTGATATAGTACAGGAATAGGGTAAACAGATATGAGTAAAGCAAAAGGAAAAGGTATTATTGATCATAGTAGTTGTAATTCTTAAAAAGAGCCAAATTTTTAACATATTTCACCTCAGGACAGTAAGAAAACTATCAGGTTTACTTTTTTTTTTTTTAACATCTTTATTGGAATATAGTTGCTTTACAATGTTGTGTTAGTTGCTGCTGTGTAACAAAGTGAATTAGCTGTATGTATACATATATCCCCATATCCCCTCCCTCTCGCATCTCCCTCCCACCCTCCATAGGCTTACATTTTTAAAGAATTTCTTTTTTATCTTAAAGGCGTGGACAGAGGGGAAGAACACAAGGATGAAGGCCATAGGATGAAATTGGAGTTTCATAAGAATGATGATAGTTCAGTAGAGGCAGAACCTGAAATAATCCCTTGAACTTGTAGCTAAGGTAGTTTTTGCTTTGATCCAGCATGGGTACCCTGAGGGCTTAAATGAAAGCAGTGGTTCTCAAAGTGTGGTCCCCGGACTAGGAGCACCAGCATCACCTGGAAACGTGTTAGAAATGCAAATTCCCAGGCTGTACCCCTAACCTACTAAATTAGGAACTCTGTGGGTACAGTCCACACATCCTCTGTTTTTAAAGCCCCCGGGGGTTCTGCTGCAAGCTGAACTTTGAGAACCACTGGTCTAAAGCAGAGATCAGCAAACTTTTTCTGTAAAAGGCCAGAGAGTAAATGTTTTAGATTTGGCAGTTCGTACTATCCCTGTTACAACTACTCACCTCTGCTGTGTAATGAAAAAGGAACCATAGACAATTTGTAAACTAATGGACATGGCGGTGTTTCAATAAGATTTTGTTCAGAAAAACTGATCGTGGGCTGGATTTGGCACAAGGGCCATTGCTGACCCCCGTATAGAAAACTGATGGGAGGAAGAAGAGGCGGTAAGTCTGCTCATGACTTCTCCCCACTTTCACCCTGTGTCGGTCCTGACACCTAGCGATGAGTCCAAACGGCACCAAAGTTCCTTCCAATGTGCATGTACTTCCTTGCTTCCACTTGAGTGTTGTGTACAGGACATACTCCAGCCACTTAGTAGTTACCAGTGAGGCACAGAAAGCAGGCAGTAGAAAGAGATGGACGTAAATCAGCCAATGAGTCAGTCAGTACAATTCCAGGGCAAAGAAAGAAAGGATAGCCTTAGGACTGAAATATCAACTTCATAACTATCATTACCCAAGGTTTTGTATCATTTTCCTAAAGGAAATGTTCCCTGTGATCCTGTCTGCTGTCCTCAAGGAACAGAATTTTAAAAAAAAAAGGAGTCTGACATCTTCATTCACTCAAAAAAAAAATACATCCATATGACTGACCACAATAAGATTAATAGCAGACGTGCCTCTTGAACCTCTCCACCTGGACATCCTACTGGAACATTCCACAAGTCTCAGATGGAAATTATGACCACCTTCCCTCCAAAACAGAGCCTCTCAAGTTCTTTTAAACGTCAGAATCACCCAGAGGGCTTGTTAAAACAGGTTGCTGGGTCTCATCCCCAGAGATCCTGATTCAATAGACTGGGTGAGGGCCTGAAAGTTTGCACCTCTAACACGTTCTCAGGTGATGCTAATGAGGTTAGATCCAGAACCACATGTTGAGAACCACTGCTCCAAGAACATTCCCTTCCCTCTGTGTTCCAACCTCAGTTGGCAAAATCACTACTTTATACATCCAGGCATCTGAGCAAACACATGGGTCATCCTTGACTCATCACTATCTCTCACACCGACATTAATTAACTGCCAAGTCTAATCAGTTTTGCCCTTTCAGTAGTTTGGAAATCTAACCCTCTTTATCATCCTCATTGTCAATGAATTAGTTTAGGCCAGTGTTCTCATACTTTTCCCATAACTTACATATAAAAAGCAACTAGATCCATAAGCCTGTAGAGGTAAACAGATCTATAATAATTGTAGGTTGCTGGACACAACAGGCCCGGGGATTCCTTCAACAATCTCCAGGAATGAGGGACTCCATCTCCCTACATAGCTCTTCCCCATTCATTCAGTAGGGAAACTTTATTTTAGGCCCTCATAATCACATGTCTTGAATATTTCTGTAGCTGTCTAGGAATTCTACCTAATTCCATATTTAGCACTTCAAACACGTGTCCTACTAGCCAAAGTGATTTTTAAAAAATTATAAGTTAACCAAATATTCTAAGACCAAATACTTATTATCTCTCCTTGCACCTTACAAAATGAACATTGAGTTCATGTAGCTTTGCACAGACTGTGAATCAGTCAATTCCAACAGGATACAGATGTTGTACTCAAAATAGGGTAACTCAAGGGGGGGGTTATCTACAAAGGTGAGGGTGGTCCTCCATGATTCTCAAGCAGCAGCAGTTTTACTCCTGAGGACATTGGGCAATGTCTGTAAGCATTATGGAGACTAGATGGAGGGTGGGGGAGATTGGGAAATACTATGAGCCTCTGGTGGGTAGAGGCCAGGGGTGCTGCTAAACATCCTACAATACATAAGACAGCGTTGTACAACAAAGAATTAGACAATGTCAATATGTCAATCGTGCTAAGGTTGAGAAATCCTGCTGCAGAATAAGTTCTCACTAAATATTTGTCAAACTGAACTAAACCTGAACTGCAGCACAATTACTTAGTGCAACTAACTCTGTTTGAGTCAACTGAAGAGGAACCATGGTAGGCAATCCGTGTGGAATGATGGAAACTCCGTCTCCTTTTTGGGCTCTTATACCTAGTTTAAGTTCACTTTTTTGAAGAGGGTTGATCTGCCCCAGTGGGTAGCTTTTATGTGGCTGAAGGTTCCCAGCTTTCCTGAGATGCTTTGTGAGCCCAATGTGTCAATATTTTGCTCCAAGGAAAATTCTCAAGTATAGACTGAGGTATCCATTCAAGGTGGAAAATGGAAACATCACATTAATGCATTTATGAAACATTCATTGAGTGCTTACTATTTTTCAAACGCTATGCAAAACAAGTTTGAGGATATAACTCAATAGAATCTAAAGCTGGTTGAGCTCTGATGTTATAGGTAAATCTTTTCTTAAAGTTTAGGTTAGAGAATGAGACTTGTTCTTCTAGATTGCCCCTTATCCAGGAGAGACAGTGAGGTCCCAGTGATGAGTTCTATAAGGTAGAGAGGAGAGAGTTCCTAAGCCTATTGGCACCACCCTCCATTATGTCAAATGAAACCACATACGGTGTACATAAGGAAATGCTCTATTTGCCAACCACATGGTACTAGAGAAAATGGAACAGCCATTTGTGTTCTTGACTAATTTGAGAGGCATATGCTTATGAGTTATTCTTCAGAAATAATTAACTAATATCTTTCTCAATGAAAGCAGAATAGTTGATAGTCTATATTATGTCATTTGTGTGTCACTTGCCCCAAATATACCCATTTATTATTTTATGCTAAGACAGGTGGGTTAAACACATGGTACAGTTTCCTCTGTTCTCTCTCCTGCTCCCACAACAGAAATGAGTAATCAATCATGGCACTCTTTCCCCCTGAGCCTGGGCGTGGCCTCAGATGCCTTCTGTATAAAACACTTCAAGAAGCTACTATTAACAGACAGGAATTGGCACTTCAGGTAAAATCTACTTGTGCTTGCTTGGCAAAGATATTGACCCTGGGTAAGTCTAGTTAACATATGAATATGTACCTGGAAAGAGTAACTCAGTGACACTATATCATTTTATTTAGTCTGTCTCTTCCTTGGTAGAGACCTGATAGGATAGAAGGAACAATTTCGTTCTGATAAGACTGCTGGAGCCTAAGGTGGGGAGAAATTTTCCAAGGCAATAGTTGATAAATTTATATTACAAATGTGTATTTCCAATCCGAATCTCTTTCCTGAACTCCAAATTCATATATCTAATTGCCTACTTGACATCTTCACTTGCATGTTCAACAGACACATCTCAGAATTAAAATGCCCTAAAGACTTCGGCTTCCTGCCCAGATGGAGTAACAGGGGTTGGATTTAACCACCACCATCACCAGCAGCCCAACATTATACAACTAGCAAAACAAACAAAATCTATGAAATGACAGTTTTCAGAGATTGGACAACAGGGAGTGTGGACAGTGATCCCCGAGGGAAGGAAAACAAACAAGGGGGGGCCCCAGCCTCGCCCCAGCATACTACCTGGAGAGAGTTTCCAGGCTGCAGAGTGAGGAGGAGGAAGCTAAACGGAGCCCAGGTATCTCATTGAGTTGGAAGACAGAGATCTGAGTTCAGAGAGTCCAAGGCAGCTAGAAATTGTGAGGCAGATTCCAAAGAGGAGGAAGCCACACAGAGAGAATTTGAGTTTTTGTCTGAGTACTGATAAGAGTACAGATGAAAGGAAACTCCTTGAGACTAGGGAAAGAACCTTCCAAAAGCAACAGGAGAACAATCCTAATAGAAAAGGACACACAGCATTGGGAATAATTAATATTTCCACCAGCCAAAAGAGAAAGACCTTGTGAGACAGGGGAGCATAGGGTAAAATCCGCAGAAGAGTATCATCTTAGTACTGGGGACAAATTAGACCTGGACTAAAGGGTGCTCTGGATTCACCCTGACAAAGCTTAAGGTAGACCCCAAAAGGAACAAACTCATCCTAAGTAAGTTAACTGCAGGCCAGAGCAATGCCCAGCATTATTTAAGTGATTACAACAAAATCTAGCACCCAACACCATAAAATTCATAATGTCTGTCTTCAGATAAAAAAACAGGCATCAAATAAGCAGGATATATGACCCATCACCAGAAAGAAAGTCAATCAGTAGCAACAGAACCAGAATTTACAGAGATGGTGAATTGAGCAAACAATGAATTTCAAACACTATTATGTTTATACTCCATATACTCAGGGAGACGGAAGAAAGCATGAACATTATGAGGGAAGAAGTGAAAGATGTAAAAATAATCGACTTGATGTGTAGAGATATAATATCAGAAATGAAAAATATGGAAAGGATTAACCACAGATTAGACCCTCCACAAAAAAAAAAGATCAGTGAACTTAAAGCGGCAGAAAATACCCAAAATGAAGCACAGAGAGAAAAAGATTTTTTAAAAAATGAACAATGCATCAGTGACCTGTGAGGCAACATCAAGCAATCTAACAGTGTAATTGGAAACCCAGAAAGGGGAAGTGATAGAAAAAGTACTTGAAGAAATAATGACTAAAAATGTTCTAAATGTGACAAAAACTATAAACCCACATATCCAAGAAGCTTAAAGAACCTGAAAGAAAAGAAACATAAAGGAAACCACACCAACACACATCAAAATCAAATTGCTGAAAACTGGCGATAAAGAAAAAGATTTAAGAGCAGTTAGGAGAAAAAATGTAATAAATTCAGAGGACAAAGACCAGGACAGACAACAAAATTGTCAGAAACTATGAAAGCCAGAAGACAGTGAAGCAAGTGAATGTACTGGGAAGAAAGGTGAAGACTGTCAACATAGAATTCTATATGCATTGAAAATGTCTTTCAAAAATGAAAGTGAAATACTGTTTCATGCCAAAAAAAAAAAGTGGAGGAGATTAATCACCAACAGATGTGCATGAAAAGAAATATTAGAGGAAGTTCTCTGATAGAAGGAAAATTATACCAGACAAATGTTCATTTCACTCCACATAAGGGAATGAAGTACACGGCAAGTGGTAAATATGTAGATAAATATAAAAATTGAGATAACCCAAACTGAACTCTTGAATTTTTCCTCAACATCTGCTTCTTGCTTAGTCTTTCCTTATCTCGTTTAATGACAGCTCCATCCTTCCATCCTAAGGTCAAAAAATTTGTGATCAACATCAACTTGTCTTTTTTGCGCACACCCTACATCAAAGCGTCAGCACGTGCTGGTAGCTCTAACTTCAGAACATGTTCAGAATCTCACCTCCGTGGCTATCTCTTAGGTGCTCACCTCCATCATTTTGCCTCAGCCTTCTAATTGGCTTCTCTGCTACCACGGCAGTGTATTCACAACTCAGCAGTCATAGTAATCCTGCAAAAACATATGACACTTCCCGTCACACCTCTACTCACCAAGCTCCAGTAGTTCCCATCTCCCCAGAGAAAAGCCAAACTCTTGTTACAGCCGACAGGCCCCATAGCGCCTTTCCGTCTCCATCTTTGCGCCTCTCTGGCCATCCCCCGTATACTGACGTGGTTTATTCTCTCACTTCCTTCAAGTCTTTTCTCAAATGTCATCTATTCACTGCGGCCTTCCCGAGCACACTATTTAAAATTGCAACTTCCTGCCCACACAGATCTACCCTCTTCCCTGATACCTTGATCTCTATATCCCTCCTGTGTTATATAATGTGTTCACTGTCGTGTCTCCACTAGAACATAAGTTCCACGAAGACGGGAATATTGTCGTTCATTTTTACCGCTGAAAGTCCAGTGTCTAGAGAAATGACAGGCATTTAGTAGACCTCCATAGATATTTGTTGAATGAATGAGTAAAGAGGGGTGTGCTTGACCAAGCCCGGCAGCTGTAGTACATATACTTTGTCACCAGAGGGCAGCACAAGAGCATTAAGGTTTTAATGATGGACGCTGAAGAGACACTAAAACCTAGGTTCACACATGGGAGATGAGGAGAGATTTTTCCAAACCCGATCCCGTGGTGGAGGCTGCATAGAAGAAGAAATCAGGGGTAGTTGAATAAACCTCTGTTTTTTTATGTGTGACTTTGAGAATCACTTCACTCTCTGGGCCTCAGTTTCCTCACACTTTAATTCAATTCACTAGATTTGTTTAACTCTGATTCACTTCTGGCCCTAGCGGTCCACCATTCGAAATCAAACAAGCCCCCATGTGTCCACCTCACCTGTTTAAATTTCATATTCAGGCTAGAATGTAGTGCAATGCATTTTCCGTAAAGTTGTATTCAAGCTACTGGGATTCAGTAATTACCCACAAGTTCAATAGAAAAACTATATCAAAGAGCTTGACTCAATTTCTTTATTCCCACCTCTAGTTTTTTAATGATAGGGAGTAATACTGAAAGTAAAGAAGTTAGCACCACTCTGGAGATCCCAGGGCTTTGAGATAGTGTCAATTAAAAGCTATGGTTTCTTTCCTGGTTATTACTTTTGGGGATAAGCTAATGTAGAGAAATTTGAGACTGGAAGATATTGCCTCCTGGAAAAGAGGCCATTTAAACTTATCCATTGGAGGAAATGACTAAATTTATTTTCTTAATGATGGAAGAGTTTAATTTTCTTTGAAAGAATCAACATTTCTAA
The DNA here is from genome assembly GCF_002837175.3 of Physeter macrocephalus. Taxonomy (NCBI): domain Eukaryota; kingdom Metazoa; phylum Chordata; class Mammalia; order Artiodactyla; family Physeteridae; genus Physeter; species Physeter macrocephalus. The sequence goes on from NC_041223.1 coordinate 39,669,635, forward strand.
AACTGATCAGGGGAGGGCAGTAAAGAGTTACATATGGGGGCTAGTCAATAAAGTATTCATACAAGAGAAGAATTAAATTTTAAGAATTTATTTTTAGGTTTTACTGGACCCTAATAAAATTCACTCACCATTTTCTTGGTTTGAAGAACTTAAAGTGTCATCAAAGGATATGTGGAGATGAGTTCGGTCACTGAGTTAGCATAGCACCTCAGAACAAAAAACTCCCTGAATTGCATGTTACCATTGAATATGGAGCCCACTACCACAGGAGGAGAAATCATCTTTTCATGATCCGATATTTAAGTGGCTTTAATGAAAGCCATCCCTTTTATGGGATTAAATGCATCAAATTGTATTTTAGCGTAATTGTTTTCTTAGTCCTGGCATTTGACTTATTTCAGAACGTCTAATCTACATTTATGCTTCACAGAAGTTTATTTTCTCATCCAAAAAATAAGAGGACATAAAGAGACACACAGGTTGGACTTCTTAGCGCCGGTTATTATGTTAAAGCAAAATCAACGTAGAGCTTGGTTCCTTTGGCCTAACTCCATTGACTTACGTGGGTGTCTTTGGTTGGAAATATACTGGGCTGCTAAAGAAATGAGGAGAAAAAAAAAAAAATCTATGCCACAAGAGTGCTAAATAAACACATCTGATTTTTCTGTCTAATTTTCTGACAGAATGGTTAATAAGGTTATCTGGAGAGAATCAAAGCTAAATCCTGGCTATGTTCTCTACTTTCCTATGTAGCATTTAACAAAAATGTAATTATCTAATGGCTTGTAATTATCTAGTGGTTTTTATTTTCTATCTTCACCACCTAGACCTGTACCACTCCCCAACCTCACCCCACCAAATCTCTCTTCATTCAGGGTTGTATTCCTGGCAATGTGCATAGGCCTGTTCATATGGCAGGGGCTCCATAACTTCTTCTAGATTATAAGCCCCAAGGGCAAGGATGGGGCTCATAGTCAGCTTCAGATTCCTAGTATTTAGCCCATAGCATGGTAGAGCATGTAAATTTAGTAAATATTTCTTAGATAAAGTGTTGTCTAATGCATTTATTCTGTTTGCCAGGTACCATGGTGAACAAAACAAGTTTCATGCCCTCATGGAAACATTCTAGTAGGAGGTGGGGCAACAGAAGTAACAGATACATATGCATGAATAATTGAAATATCAGACAGTGATCAGTGTAGGTAGACTCCTGTAGCACCACAAGAAAGTCACTGACAGCCAAATGCAGAGCCAAAAGTGCTGGCCGTCCTATGAAAAGCACAGAAGAGTCTCCTAGGCAAGGGAATCGCTTGCGCAAAGACGCTGCACAGGAATTTGGTAGGTTCAAAAGGCCAGTGAGGCCAGGAGTTGCAGAAGGAAGGCATAGCCATCCACCTATACCATTCCCTGCACTGGAGACTGAAGAAAAGCAGCTTGAAAAGAATGACACAAGGAATGCCGTAATGATGCTGAAAACTCGGCTTCCGTGCACCAGTGCCGAATCGAATCTCAGAGACAGAGTTTTTGGTGAAATAGAAAAGAATAGCTTTATTGCTTTGCCAGGTGAAGGGAGACACAGCAGGGTCATGCCTCAAAAACTGTGTGCCTCAACCCGGGGAGATTTGATGAGGAGATTTATAGCGATGGTTCAAGGGCAGGGTTCTGATAAGGACCAGGGTCTATGTAGGGCCTGCACTCCTTTAATCTGGCCTCAGGTGGTTTCCTGATGAGCTTCGAGGTTATCAAACTGTTACCTTCTCTCTGGAACATCTTCCATTTGGCGGGGATTTTAATTCTGCAGAAGACCTTAAAGATATTATTATGTGTATCCCTTGAGGTGGACCCAGGACCCTTGCCCTAAGCCTGCACTATTGTTTCTTGGCTGCTCCTCCCTTGTTTCTGCATCCCCTCCCTTCCCTGTTTAGCAGCTGGTTGAAAGTCTTCCGTGCTTGGTTTCAGTAACAGAACAACCATCTAAGAATGAACACAAAGAAATCCTGTCCTACTCACTCTACGGCTTGGTGTTCAACACTCAGCTTCCAATTTTGCAGCATTACAAGAAGATTCCCTCATAAAAGCTTGGGGAGATACTATGTATATAACATTCATTTAAATATCAAGATTCCAAATTGCTTAGACAGGATAAATTCAACTAAGCAAGGACTATTCAAGGGAATAAGACAATATTCGTGTTCATTCATGAAGGCATTATTTAACAAATAATAAGTGAGTGCCTCGAGTGTCAGGCATCATTCTTGGTGGTGGGGATACAACCGTGAACAAAACAGAAAAAGCACCTGTCTTCATGGAGTTCATCTATATTATTGAGGGAGAGATAGCCAAAAAATAAAAATTACACAAAGGACAAGATCATTTCAGCTGTGACAAGTGCAAGAAAGGAAAAGTGCCAGGATCAACTTGGGTGGTCAGATGTCTTCCCAGGTCCCCTTCACAAATCATGTCAGCCAACGAGTATAGCAAACATTAGGAGAGGTTTCCTTTAAGTCGTGGAATGATGAAATAGTTTTCTCCTTTATGTTTATGTTTTCTACATTTTCTAATTTTTTGCAATGAGGATGTTATTTGATTTGTGTAATCAAATTGACAAAATTTATTAAATAATACATAAAAACATTCTCATTGAAGTTTCAGCTGCTAAAGATAAAATTAGGAGTTTCCTTTGCCAAGGGAAAGGAGACAGGCATAAAGTAATATTATAAATGAACTTTATTAAAAGTGCCTTTATTAATATGTCCCTGATTTGGTGCCTCTGCTTCATAACTGGAACAAGTTTTCTCGGAAACAGTAATCTCTATTCCCAGAAGTATAAGACAGCATACTTCACTATTTTTAACACAAATGCTTTCTTCTTTAATTTACGAAGAGTGTTATCAGCAGGGATACCATTGTTAGTTCCATGTGATCATAGAGAGAATTCTGTGATTTTATCGTAGATAAGGAGCAAGAAGCACTTTCAGGAGTTTGGTTCACATATTATGGAGACGTTAGTAAACCTCAGCAGAACCAAGCTCTTTTTTTAAAAAACCTTCTTGGTCAAACGTTCAAACTCAGGTTGAAAACACTGTTGATTGCCACAAAACCGACTGTGGACATGAGTCATCAATATTGACTACAATTCAGCAGGATGTAAGGCATATTCTTGCTCCATGTATCTGGGAAGGAGGAACTACCATGAATGCTACAGTCCTCGGATGACAGGACCGGTAACCAGTGTGTCACAGGACTTTCATGTGCCATGCCTCCCCTGACCAGTACTTGACATTGATGAGAAATGACACAGTTGAGGGAATGGGGACTAGCTCACTTTTTATTTAAAGCATACAGTCCGCTGTAAGCAATGTAATACAATCCAGAACTGTACGAAACAGGAAGAAAGAATCTACTTAATTTGATCAAAACCAAAACAAACAGAAGTGTTATTTTCTTTGTCTCTGCTCTGTTAATGCACATACAAGTTTCTAGGTAAACATTAATATAACCACTAGAAAAATGGGGAGGGAGTTATAGGGGAAGGTTCAATAAAGTGCCAAAACAGATAAAGCTGATATACTGGATCCAAGTCTCACTAAACTGTAATTTTTTCCCCTCAGTCTTCTGTGTCCCTTTGCTTCCCCCCTCCTGTTATAGAACATCAATTAAAATGTTTTTTCTTGGTGTTACAGTGAAGAGCATTCAGTGATTCTCAAGGAAAAGCAGGCATCTATTTCTCTTTTCCCAGGCTTTCTTCTCTTTCCTTGAAAGACCAAAAAAAAAAAAAAAGGCAACAAGGAGAGACTGCTTGGTGCTGCCCAGTTCCCCATCATGCGATGCTGATGTAATGAGCTGGGGGCGCCCTGACTGGCTGACTGAGAACTGGTCATGTGCTCTTCACACATGGAGCGGCAATCAGCTTACAAGTAAATCACCTCTGAGCACAAGCTGTCTCCACAAAGGCAACCAAAGAGGCAGCATTCAAAGGCTGACAAAACATCCCTAAAGCGTGAAAGAAAAGGAGACCCTGAGGCTGCTGGAGGGAGAGGCTTCCAACATTAATCCCCACCCTGTCAGGCATTGTGCGCACTCCAGAGGGAGCTTGACCGATGGAATACCATCTGAAGTTCACACTTGGAGAAAGCCGCAAGTTCAACATCAGGAGTGAGGGGAAAGTGTCAAGATATAGGAGCAACAAATAAATAAGAAGAGGGGGAGAAAAGAGTAAGAAGGGAATGCAGTGTTGTGTGGTAACACCCCGAACTGATGATGTCTGTTGCATCTTAAGCTTCCAGTGAACTCCGTTAATTATTCATAAGTAGACATTTTGTGAATTGCATACACTTGGAATGTCATTTATTTTCTAATGTAAACATTGAGAAGAGAGTCATTTCTTGAAAGTGCAAATGTTTATTGCAAGAAACACTTTGAAAAATCATAACACTGACCAAAGATCATCAAATGACATCTAAAACACAGTGTAAGTATAGTAAGTCTGTTCTTCCTGAGCAGAGATTGTTAGTTAATACTTTATAAATTATTTACAATCATGGTACTGGTGAGCTTAGAAATGAGTTAAACCAGAAGAAATGCACCAGCTCTCACTTACCCTGGCCCTGAGATCTGCACTACTTCTGCTTACGGGATACTTCATCTACTTATCTATCTACGTTACCTACACATTTGTCTGCCTATCCCTACCCATGCATACTTTCATACATCTAACACTTACCAAGCAGCCCACATATTGCTTGGCTGTAGTTACATCTTTGTCATATCATCAGTCTCCTCTTCTAAAGAGACTTCCACAGTAACAAGTTACATCCTTTTTTTTTTTTTTTTTGGCAGCATCACACTGCAGTGGAAGTGCAGAATCTTAACCACTGGACTGCCAGGGAAGTGCCCCGTAAGTCCCCTACATAAGAACAAGTTCCATTTTGAGAGCACGTTTGTAAGTCCAGTTTATTTGTAAGTCCAACAAAGTTAGCCTAGGTACCCGGCTAACACAATTGGCTATATAGTACTGTACTATAATAGATTTATAATACTTTTCACACAAAGAATACATAAAAAACAAACACAAAAAATAAAGAAAACTTTTTTAATCTTACAGTACAGTACCTTGAAAAGTACAGTAGTACCAGCTACATCACCACTGCTTTTACTCTTGCTTCTGGACATCTTGGGCTTGAAATAAAGACACTGTACTACTGTACTCTATATACTGCTATACAGTAAAGTACACAAAAGCACAGCCACTTGTAGAGGATGCACGCACATGACAATGTATGCCAGACACGTGAACTAACTTATGTGATTGGACATGTGAATGCACATTCACATCTTTGAAAATTCGCAATTTGAAGGTTCGTATGTACATCCTTTTTTGATAGACTCTTTCACAGAGACATTTGATAAGATCCGTACATGAAAAATGTTTAATTCCAGGTTATTAACATGCAAATGACAATTTCCTTTTAACTGAGCTAAGCAAAATAATCAAAACATTGAGCCTACTAAAAATTGATTGTGAAAAAAAATTGAATAGGAGATATACAAGGTTTAGAACAAGATATGGAATGAAAAAGAAAACTAAGAGATTAGTTCACAGGTATGCATAGCTTACCCCATTTATTTAATGATATTAACTTATAGTTATATAGTGTTTATTTTTTGCCAAATGCTATGCTAAGCACTTAATAAGTATTAATTCCTTTAATGCATACCATAATTTTGTCATATAAATCCTATATTCATCATATGTTATAGATCAGGAAACTAAGGCCCAGAAACTTGCCAAGGTCATACAGCTAATAAGTAATGGAGATGAAATTTGAACCCCAGCAGTCCTGATCCAGAAGCTGAGCTCTTAACCTCTCTGCTACACAGCCTTCATGTTAAAGCATATTTACGATTTTTAAAATCAGCTCCTTTTAAGGAATTTTGACACCTAATATTCTAAATGAAAAATAAATGTCAGTTTATTAACTTGCAAAAATAAATATGAGCAGGTCATTAAGCAGATCAAACTCTTATATCAGCTTAGCCAGCACGCAATTCCTGCTACCTGGGAAGTCAAAACATGAGAAGAATGCTTGAAAAGGAAGGGATTAGAACAAAAGGAATTCACTACAAACCTTCGTCAGTTGGGCTGCGATCATAAAAATACTATAGATTGGGCTTAAGCAGCAAGCATTTATTCCTCTCAGTTATGGAGCTGGGAAGTCCCAGAAAAAGGTGCCGGCAGATACAGTGTCTGGAGGTAACATTTCCTGTTTGCAGATGGCCATCCTCTCCTTATATCCTCACAATTACTTCTCAGAGTCCCCACTTTTAGCGCCATCACATTGGGGATTAGGATTTCAACATATGGGTTTTGCGGGGACGCGAACATTCAGTCTGTAACACTATGTGATACAAACGTAGAGCAGCATCAGGTCCTGATGTCCTGCTGCATCCATCTCCACCAAAGGTGGAATCAAGCTTTGTGCTGATCTGATTCAAGAGCCTTTTAAGAGCTGGCCTAGAGAAATCAAACTTATCCTCTGGTTTTGGATAGAGATATTTCACATACTAGCCTTTTTAAAGATAACCGTACTTATCATCATGTGTATGAACTTTTCATTTGGAGACACCATACAACCAAAGAAGGCAAAATATATATTCAGGTCAAGAGTGACAACAAAGAGGATCTTGAGGGCAAATTAAGAACATACCAGAGAACAGTTTCAAGCAGTATGGGCTACAATTTTAAATGCTGTGAAAATATCACAATAATTTCAAAATTGTTTATGTTTTAATCGAGACTGATTTAAATTACTTTAAAAGCCTGTGGTTATTGTTGAAACTCAACAAAAATAACAATGATCATAATAATGTTATTCCTGAGAAGTAGGAGTCGAATCTATATAGTGATCAACTCTGTTTCAGAAAGTTGTACCTATAATACTGCAGTCAACTGAATGTGTTACAAATGGATTAGATATTTTCTGTGCATTTGAGGAATGGAGGGTGGGGGAAGAGGGTGGCTCAGGACTTAAAATCTATAATCCTATCACACAGTCTAATACAGTCACCAGGTACAGCCCATCTTCTAGTTTGTGTGTGAAATTGAGATGGAGAGACACTGCAAAACATACTAGTTCAGTCCAGAGTAGTCTTGCCTCTTACCTTGCTTTTTAGAATTTTTGATACTACTCCATATCAAAAGTGGTTTATTCAAAGAAATGAGTAATAAGATATCACTAATCACATGGTTGAAGTCTTTTCTTTTTCAATTTTTTTTTTAACATCTTTATTGGAGTTGAAAGTCTTAAAAAAGGTTGTAATCATTGTTTGGTAAAGAGTGTGTTCTCTGTTTTGCTAGCAAGAGTATAAATTGGAATATACCATCTCATAGGAAGAAAAGATGACATCAGCAGCCTTATAATTTTTCATATCATTTGATCCAGTAATTATTGTTTCAGAAATGAATGCTAGGAAAATTAAAATCTACTTAAAGATTGATATATAAAAATATCCCTCATAACATTTATAATGATAAAACACTGGAAACACCCTAGATTTCTACTATCAAGTGAATGGTTACTTTATTGGTTATATTATACATTTTAACTGCCGGGTCAATGATTACCCAGGTTTCAAAGGACATTCACTACTGAACTCCCTCAAGAGAGCGTGTCACAATTATTCTCCACCAGGTCCGCGCTGAGTGAGCTGTACTCATCTGGCTTCATCCTCGACGTTGTCTCTCACGTCGCTGCCTCATCACTTCCCTCTTTAGTTTTCCACAGTGACTCAGATCTGCATCTCACTCCTCAAAACATCAAGCTGCACAATCTGGTTCCAATCCCTAATCTCTCAGCTGTCGTCCCCTCTTCCACACTCCTCAGGAAGGAGCAAAGTAGCACATTTCTCAGTAGTGAATCTGTAAGTTATTGGTCCTCAGGGACCCAATTAAGAAGGGGCACGTCATTAGGAATCCATGCAGTATTTGGCTATTACAGAGCCAGGCATACAATAGGTGGTCACTTCCTGGGAAATCTGTCTGCCTGGAGCAGAAATCTCACCAAGGAGCTGAGGAACGGGGCTGGGTCCAGAGGAATGCAAAGAACTGCTTGGAGCTCTGTTTGATCAGGGTCTGAGCCCACATGTAGGAACTGTCAGCCTTAGGGGTCTGCAGAAAACAGGCACAGAAGATTAGGGAGAAGCGGGCACCAGTTAGTAACATCATGCTTACATCTGCAGAGTGACCCCTCAGGCAATGGGAGATCTGCTTCCTTGGGCTGGCTTTTTGGATTAGCCATAAAATTCCCCATCTGCTCCTGCATCTGCAGCCAACATCTCACCTTAGGGAATGATTCCATCAGATCCCAACTTGTTTCTCCCTCCTTAACAATTTCTGTAAACTAAACCCTGTCTCAGGGATCTGCAGACATTTTTACTTAAATACTTTCTAAAGTAATTTATAAAACTATGTACTCTCACACCATTTTTAAGTTCACAGGGAATACTACTCATCTTAAGTTTAAATACTGGCAAAGAATATAAATTCTGATGTATTCCAAATTTGACATTTTAAAATAAATCTGTTAAAAACTCTTGGAAAAGTATCCAAATTGTTATGGCTCCATAATATGTTGGCTAGGCTAGGCTACACTATTTTCCCCAGAATTCTCTTTCCTGTGTGTTTCTGATAAGGGTGGGCCACAGGAAGGAGTCTTGGGGGAAATTGGAGAATAACAGTGAAGCAGCAGCCATTTTGTGGTTCACGTGAATCTTTGCTTCCCTGCCAGCTCACCTTGTTGGAGAGGATCTGCAACTGTTCTATCTGCTCCTTCAGCTCCTCCAGTTACTGGGACAAGTGTGTGTTTAGCTGTGTGGTCAAGGCACCACCCTCTCCTACAAGCCACCCAATGTCAGGATTAGAGGCAGTGAGAACTGACATGGATTCCAGTCTCTTCTTGCTTGAGCTCATGCTGAAGAGATGCTTGTTCTTGTTCTTCCCAACTTCACATCTATTTCCGCTTCCCAATGGTTTGCCTTGTTGATTTCAAGCTCCAGTGTCAGAGGCAAAGGCTACCAGTTTACAGGGACTGTTTAGCCAGTTCCCAAAATTGTATTAGATCAAATCCTTGTGGCAAATCTCTTATTCCATAAAAACAGAGAAATCTATATAAAGAGATAGGTAGGTAGATGGATAAACAGACTCCTCCTCAATGGTTCTGATTGAACCCTAATACACGAAACACCATAGTGATTTGATCCCCATTATTATTCATTTAAAAAATACATGATCCAACTCTTCTTGAACAGTCAGAATGTTACTTCATTTATTTCATTCCTTGAATTCATATTTCCATCCCATTTTAATGCAAATGTAATACTTATACATTTTACTCAAATTTTTTTTTTTTTTTTTTTTGTGGTATGCAGGCCTCTCACTCTTGTGGCCTCTCCCATTGCAGAGCACAGCCTCCGGACGCACAGGCTCAGCGGCCATGGCTCACAGGCTCAGCCGTCCATCTTCCCGGACCGGGGCACGAACCCGTGTCCCCTGCATCGGCAGGTGGATTCTCAACAACTGCGCCACGAGGGAAGCACTTTACTCAAATATTGATCACTCAATCATACTTCTCTTCAACTAAAATAAATTCACAAATTATTTTTTTATTTCCTGTGGCCATGATGCTCAAAGTATTAAAACATGTCTTATGGATTTTATTCTTATTCCATTATTAATAGTAAGCTATTGATCAACATTACAAAAATACTTTATTAACTACTAGATATTTATTTCAGTTAGCAGTTGCTGCTGACACTCCAAAACTCAGTGATCAAATCAATAATTTATTTTTCTTGCTCATGTGTCTGTGATTAGGAATCTACCTTTTTCTAGGTTGCTATTGGTGGGGGCAGATTATCTGGGATTATTCTGCTCAATGTGCCTCTCATCCTCTCCATGGACAAACTGCCTGGCCAGGCCACTTCTTTCCCATGGCTATGATGGAAACCTAAGAAAAAACATAGGCAGGTGTTAGCTCTTCTCTAAATGTTTGATAGAATTCGCCTGTGAAGTCACCTGGTGGTGGGCTTTTATTTGTTGCAAGATTTTTAATCACAGTCTCAATTTCAGTGCTTGTGATTGATCTGTTTATATTTTCTATTTCTTCCTGGTTCAGTCTCAGAACTTGGTGATTTTCTAAGAATTTGTCCATTTCTTCCAGGTTGTCCATTTTATTGGCACATAGTTGCTTGTAGTAATCTCTCATGATCCTTTGTATTTCTGCAGTGTCAGTTGTTACTTCTCCTTTTTCATTTCTAATTCTATTGATTTGAGTTTTCTCCCTTTTTTTCTTGATGTGTCTGAATAATGGTTTATCAATTTAGTTTATCTTATCAAAGAACCAGCTTTTAGTTTTATTGATCTTTGCTATTGTTTCCTTCATTTCTTTTTCATTTATTTCTGATCTGATCTTTATGATTTCTTTCCTTCTGCTAACTTTGGGGTTTATTTGTTCTTCTTTCTCTAATTGCTTTAGGTGTAAGGTTAGGTTGTTTATTTGATATTTTTCTTGTTTCTTGAGGTAGGATTTTATTGCTATTAACTTCCCTCTTAGAATTGCTTTTGCTGCATCCCGTAGGTTTTTGGTTCTTGTGTTTTCATTGTCATTTGTTTCTAGGTATTTTTTGATTTCCTCTTTGATTTCTTCAGTGATCTCTTGGTTATTTACTAGTGTATTGTTTCGTCTCCATGTGTTTGTATTTTTTACAGATTTTTCCTGTAATTGGTATCTAGTCTCATAGCATTGTTGTCAGAAAAGATACTTGATACAATTTCAATTTTCTTAAATTTACCAAGGCTAGATTTGTGACCCAAGATATGATCTATCCTGGAGAATGTTCCATG
>NC_041223.1:39682119-39687645 GCF_002837175.3 Physeter macrocephalus
TTCATTTCTTGTGTTGTTCATCATTGTTTGTTTGCTCTTTAGTTCTTCTAGGTCCTTGTTCAACGTTTCTTGTCTTTTCTCCATTCTATTTCCAAGATTTTGGATAATCTTTACTATCAGTACTCTGAATTCTTTTACAGGTAGACTGCCTATTTCCTCTTCATTCATTTCGTCTGGTGGGTTTTTGCCTTGCTCCTTCATCTGCTGTGTGTTTCTCTGTCTTCTCATTTTGTTTAACTTACTGTGCTTGGGGTCTCCTTTTCGCAGGCTGCAGGTTCATAGTTCCCGTTATTTTTGGTGTCTGTCCCCAGTGGTTAAGGTTGGTTCAGTGGGTTGTGTAGGCTTCCTGGTGGAGGGGACTAGTGCCTGTGTTCTGGTGGATGAGGCTGGATCTTTTCTTTCTGGTGGGCAGGTCCACGTCTGGTAGTGTGTTTTGGGGTATCTGTGGTTTTATTAAGATTTTAGGCAGCCTCTCTGCTAATAGATGGGATTATGTTCCTGTCTTGCTAGTTGTTTGGCATAGGGTGTCCAGCACTGTAGGTTGCTGGTCGTTGAATGGAGCTGGGTCTTGGTGTTGAGATGGAGCTGTCTGGGGATTTTCGCTGTTTGATATTACATGGAGCTGGGAGGTCTCTTGTGGACCAGTGTCCTGAACTTGGCTCTCCCACCTCAGAGGCACAGCCTTGATGCCTGGCTGGAGCACCAAGAGCCTGTCATCCACATGGCTCAGAATAGAAGGGAGAAAAAGAAAGAAAGAAAGGAAAGAAAGAAAGAAAGAAAGAAAGAAAGAAAGAAAGAAAGAGGTTATACTTTTTAAAGGCTCAGAAAGAAACTGAAAATGGCTGTGAGAAAGTAAGAATGATTCACACAGCTCTTGAACTTGGCCTTTTGAGAGAACAGATATATTCTACCCTGTGTTTACAGCATCTAATCCCCATCACCTCCACAAGAAAACCTGTAATGAAAGCTGATTATGCCATAATGTAACACTAGAATGAATGATCCATCTATTTTCCATTGTTTACTGAGTTACAAGAAGTTACCATGGTTCAGGCAGCCTCATTACAGGCAATGCTAACCATGCAGTGTGAATGGAGATTACATAACAGTACCAGGGATGATGTGGTATGAAATCCAATGTTCCTTGTTTTATAGGAACAAAATAGTCTGCTAAAAGGTGAGTATAGCAAGAGAGAGAAAAAAAGTTCAAAAAAACATATGTAAGTCACATTTAATGTAAAATTTTGTTACCTAAAATAATTAAAAAATAGTTTATGACACTAAAGCAAAAAAATGGACATTTTAGAGAGTAAGAAGTGTGTAAATAAAACAAACCTCACAATTTTGCCCCTAATCTTTATGACTTGGTTTAAATATTCCATTATTTTTCAAGCCACATACTGCAGGAAAAACAACCATTGTTGCTTCAATAACTTTCACTTTCTTTGCTTTGTTTTGTTTCGGTTTTTAGTTTGAAAGTTTTTCTTGAATTAACTTTGCTATACATTGGTGTGTTTTTTCAAATGCAATTGTAGGATATCTCCCTCGTGAACAAAGGGATTGATGGATGCATGTCCAAGGGATAGTTCATCTTTTAATATTAGATGTTCTGCGGGTCCAGAACCAGTGCAGAAACTTGAAAAACATTCCATAAACTGGAGTTATCAGGTATATAGGAACTAATTTTGTACCTTGTTTAAAATGGATGCTCAGTAGATCATGTTAAATAGATAACTGACTGAGCCCCATTAAATATATAATGAGCTGTTAGAATTAAAAGAAAGTTTTCTAGCAACATATTGAAAGTAATGATGCATTTAATATGTAAAAATCAAGATTGAAAAAAAAATTTCTTATACTTGAAAAGTTACATTTTACCTACTCTGAAATAAAAGAAAAAGGATAAACTCTTTCTTACATGATTCCTAAATTGTGTCTGTCAGGAGAAAAAAGAAACCAAATTATAAAACAGAAGTTTTAATTTAATAAAAGCAGGTCAAGACAACATCACGCAGCCTTCGTTGTGTTTTCAACTTATCAATAACAATCAAGTGAGTGTTTCCTCATAAGGAGGTATGTAGCGTCAAAAGAATATTGATTCTGAGATCTCAGAACAGGCAGATTCTAACAGGAAAAGAGGCAAGAGTTTACTGAATAAACACATTTTGAAATACTGACAGGCAATCTTGGAAACAATCCATTGCCTAACTCAATTGTGAAGCACATAATTGAAAATGTTTTAGTAGAAGAGTTTATTATCTGTGCTCTATGAACCTGATGAATTATAACTCAATGTAGAAACTGCAAATTTGACTAGTATAATGGAAAGAATACTGAGCTTGGAGTCCGAAGGCGTGGGTTGAGTTTCAGCTTCTTTACTTACTTGGGTATATCCCTTGAGCAGATTACTTAATCTTTCTGAGTCAACTGTGCCCATAAATAATTTGGTAGATGGGCTAAAACACTTTTGAAATACTAAAGAGCTAAAGGAATTATTATTTTGCAAGTTTATGTAGGAAATATACACAAAGATATACATTTTTATTTAAAAATTTTAATTTCTTTAATAAGCAATTTATGGATATTAAAATAGGCTGAACTAAAAATGACTTTAAAAATTAAAGTTTACTAGATATGCCTTATGTGTCTTTGGTTGAACTTCGGTGTCAAATGACATCTGTCTAGCAGCTCATCATATTGCCACTCTATGAATTCACAGAATAAGATCAAAAGGCACAACAATAATTTAAGCTCTATAAAGTCAGGGATATTTTACCCTGTATCCCCAGTGCCTAAACAGCATCTAGCATGTAGGAGGAATTCCATAAATATTTCATGAAAGAATAAATTAATTAACCAGGACCAGGAGTCATCTTGTCGTCAGAATCCAGAAAGAATTTGAACTGTAACTTGTTGGGAATAACAATTACTGATCTCTGCATAATATATAATCAAGCATTGCAAGTCTGCTGGTCTGAAAGAAGAGAAACCTTTGCCCTTACCCCACATCTGCCTCTTGCTCAGAAGAACAAGACATTCAACCAACTGGAAATCAAGGCATATACCTCTCTCCAGCCAGAGTGCAGCAACCTGAGCATTGGTTTCCCTCCTCTTTAATCAGTCTATCTCATTCTATAAAAAATTAGACTAAGACCCCAGAATATAAATAGGCGAGAAATAAAAAAAAATGTTTGTAGAACTCTGGAAGACGTAGTCTTCATAGATAAAATTTTATGTGAATGGAGGTAAGATGAACCCAAATACTACTGCATGTGGGAAAATATGGGTTTTGCCATGATTCTGATGTTTTAGCATCTCGGAGTACCAAACAGTAGAGACAAAATAAGATATCAGCTCAAGTCAAGAAGACCCCCTCATTTATTGTGTGTCTGGCAATTACTTACATTAGCCTATGAGGTAAACAGCAATATACATCCAACTTGAGATCTAAGAACATATTGACTAAAACTCAGTGTTTCACTGTCTGTGACTTACTTAAAAATACCCCGTCAGAGATAACTGTGTTATGTATGTGCAAGTGAGTGTAAGCTTCAGCTCCCTGGCCAGTCCATTGTTATACTTAAAAGTTCATGTGCTGGGTGTTCAACTCACTTACTATCGAGAATGAAAGGCCTGAGAGTGGTCAATGCAAGTTCTAATCAGGAAGCTGTTACTCTTTGCTAATTAGAATACTGGATTTCAGAATTTTTTTTTAATGTTCTAATCTAGCCAAGGGTTTTTTTTTTTAATTGAAGTATAGTTGATTTATAAGGTTGTCTTAGTTTCAACTGTACAGCAAAATGATTCAGACATATATATTTATATTCTTTTTTTTAAGGTTTTATTTTCTTTTGAATTTTACTTTTTTATACAGCAGGTTCTTATTAGTTATCTATTTTACACATATTAGTGTATATATGTCAGTCCCAATCTCCCAATTCATCCCACCACTACCACCACCACCACCACCACCACCACCCTGCTTTCCCCCCTTGGTGTCCATATGTTTGTTCTCTACATCTGTGTCTCTATTTCTGCCTTGCAAACTGGTGCTTCTGTACTATTTTTCTAGATTCCACATATATGCATTAATATATGATATTTTTCTCTTTCTGACTTACTTCACTCTGTACGATGGTCTCTAGGTCCATCTACGTCTCTACAAATGACCCAATTTCGTTCCTTTTTATGGCTGAGTAATATTCCACTGTATATATGTACCACATCTTCTTTTTCCATTCATATGTCAATGGGCATTTAGGTTGCTTCCATGACCTGGCTATTGTAAATAGTGCTGCAATGAACATTGGGGTGCATGTGTCTTTTTGAATTATGGTTTTCTCTCGGTATATGGCCAGTAGTGGGATATATATATTCATTTTTTCAGATTCTTTTCCATTATAGATTATTACATGATACTGAATATAGTTCTCCATGCTATACAGTAGTTCCTTGTTTATCTATTACATATATATAATAGTAGTGTGTTATCTGTTAATCCCAAACTCCCAATTTATCCCCCTCTCTCCCCTTTCCCCTTTGGTAACCATAAGTTTGTTTTCTGTCTCTGAGTCTATTTCTATTTTGTAAATAAGTTCATTTGTATCATATTTTAGGTTCCACATATAAGTGACAATATATGATATTTGTCTTTCTCTGAATGACTTACTTCACTTAGTATGATAATCTCTAGGTCCATCCATGTTGCTGCAAATGGCATTATTTCATTCTCTTTTATGGCTGAGTAATATTCCATTGTATATATGTACCACATCTTCTTTATCCATTCATCTGTCAATAGACATTAAGGTAGCTTCCATGTCTTGGCTATTGTAAATAGTGCTGCAGTGAACACTGGGGTGCATGTATCTTTTCAAATTAGAGTTTCATTGTTTCTAGATATATGCTTAGGAGTGGGATTGCAGGATAATATGGTAACTCTGTTTTTGGTTTTTTAAGGACCCTCCTTACTGTTCTCCATAGTGACTGTACCAATTTACATTCCCACCAACAGTGTAGAAGGGTTGCCTTTTCTCCACACTCTCTTCAGCACAGAAATGCATTTTTATTGGTGAAAAAAATAGTCTGTGGACTAGCATGATGAATGTTGGAAATGGACTCCCAAAGGAGAAATTAAAGATATGCAAAGTATGTAGATTAGCTAAAATGGCATGGATAGACAGATAGACGATAGATGGATAGGCAGACATAGAAATATACGCATGTATTTTTTTGTAAGAGACACTCACTCCTCCTATCATACATAAGCAAGGTAGAAGAGCCAGGAGGCCAGCAGCCTCACCTCTAAGGATGATATCTTAGACAATCCTCACCCCTTCTGCCTCTGAAGGTGAACTCCTGAGGGTTTTTTTTTTTTTTTCTTTTTGGCGCTACGCGGACCTCTCACTGTTGTGGCCTCTCCCGTTGCGGAGCACAGGCTCCGGACGCGCAGGCTCAGCGGCCATGGCTCACGGGCCCAGCCGCTCCGCGGCATGTGGGATCTTCCCGGACCGGGGCACGAACCCG
>NC_041223.1:39687696-39704086 GCF_002837175.3 Physeter macrocephalus
ATCGGCAGGCGGGCTCTCAACCACTGCGCCACCAGGGAAGCCCCCTCCTGAGGGTTTTGAGCAGTGCCCCGTGAAGGCATATTGAAGCCTGAGCCCAGCAAAGAAAAAAAGTGTGCCCTTACATACTCTTACCAAAATATCCTCCCACATTTTGAACCAAATGTAAAAGTTAATAAAATCTCTACAATCAAAAACATGACCATAAAGCTCCATGTTGCCCAATGGGATCAGATGCCATGGTAAACCTTCACGAACTGTTCTGGCAGTTCGGTAACCACTGGTTACTTGGAAATGACTTCTTGTTGCACAGTAATGCAGGAACATAAAACAATGGCTGTCTTTATTTAAAATTTTGACATTTTGTTCATGACAAATTATTTTGCATTCATTTTGAATTTTTAAAATATTATTTCTCTTGATTACTAAGTGTCTTGGCACCTCTTTAAATTTTGCGCCAGAGGCTAACGCCTCAACTGCTCTGATTTTGAGCACCTGAGGAGGCTACAAGACTGAAATATTGTATCTCTAGAATTTTGGTGTTTGACTCTAGCAAACCTCTAATCCAAGGTAGTGTTCAAAGAACCCCAATGGATGGAGAATGGAATCTTCTAGAGACTATAAAATGAGCATTGTAAATAAAATGTCTGTTGTTTGGTTTTATATGTTATTTTACTATTAAATATTTAGTTAATAAATATCTATATATGTGGTATAATCTGGATGAAACTTGTTTTCATTATTATCTGACAGGCCAGAATTTGGGAATGGCTACCATTATCTGCCAAAAGAGAAGCTGAGAATAAGTTAATTCACAACACTCAAGGAGACAATGAATGGGATCAAGGGTAATGTATATTTTATCTCATTTAACTACATTTTTGTCGCACTAACTATGTGTCAAAGATTGTTTTATATGCTTTACAAAATTTGATTCATAACAATCGTCTTTGTGAAATACTATTATTATCCCTATTTTACAAATGAGAAAACTCTCTTCTTTCTCTTGGGAAAATCCAGAACTAGGTGTACCTCGTTTGAAACTGTATGACAGAGAAAGTCCACCATAGATATTATACAAAACTAATGTAGTAAAAGGAAAGAAAACATTGAGCCTTTAGACCCAGAGAGGGACTGTATTTTTAAAATAACTCAACTCAAGAACCAAAAAATATGTTTAGAAAATTTGTTAAAATCCTCAATCAAATGCAAAAACCCAAGAACTCATAACTATAAAGGATCAGGCAAAATAAGAGAGCAAGCCAGTAAGATTTAATCTACTACAGTAATTTTTTTGGAGGGGGAGAAAGTTTTATTATCAAGTTAATGTAAATCCTCTTAAAGACTTTGTTAGAATGCTTCTGTCCCACTCTTGGCTCAAATCTACTTAAAACTTGCAGCACTGATTGGCACAAAAGTATCTGTGGTTCAGAGAAATGTCTCTAAAGACTAACGTTTAATTATGTCCATTGTAAGAGTTTGTGGTATGAATTTGAAGGGTGGATATAATTTCTGGACTTAGATCCTTGTATCCTGATAGCGCTTTTTCCCCCCAGCTTTACTGAGATATAATTGACATATAACACTGTGTAAGTTTGTGTACAACACGTTGATTTCATATACTTATATATTGCAGTACAGTTACTACCTTAGCATTAGTTAACACCTCCATCATGTCACATAATTACAATTTCTTTCTGTGGTGAGTATAATAATTATTAGTTGTCCACTTATGTATATGTCTTCTTTTTTGTTTCAGGTTTCAATTACAGGCCCTGCACATAACAGGCATTAAGAAAATGTCTGATGAATAAATGTATGAATCTACTCCTCCCTTTTCCATAAAAATAATTACTGAACACATGAGTAACTTAAATAAACACAGTATGGCTTCTAAACAAGGGAGCCCCCAATTTGATATTCTGTGGTCTATCATGCTCAAATGTAGAAGATAAATAACATCTTAAATGTACTCTTATTGAAAAGATCTTGTGTTGCCTCTAAAGCATAAAGATTCCAAATGAAAGATTTTGGTTCTTTCTTCTGTAGCAAACATATCCATTAAAATATAATGATGAGTAGACGGTATTTAAAATTTTCAAAGGATTTTAATATCTTTATATATCTAAAATCAATGCTACCAACTCTTGGCAAACAAATAAAGGGTTAAAAGAAACTACAGATATTTCAGCTAAAGATTCCAGCTAGATTTTAAGGGTACTGGTGGTTAATGAATTTTCAGGTGAATAAAAACTGCCTCAGGCTGCTGCTATGGTGCTTTGATATCACTTGGCAGTAATTTGCAAGCTTAACAGGAAAGAAGACAAGTGAAGACTATATCACAACATTCCCTGTAACTCCAGTCCCTGTTCCAAGCACAATCCCATTGCTGTCTGGGTGATCTGAGAATAAATGCTTTCAAGACACACACATAAAAAGGGATTTTGTAAGTAGTATCCAGCAGGAACCTCAGTATTAATCTGCAAAATAATAAAACCTGCCTGACAGACTGATCAGAACATAGGTTTTTCTTCTATGTTGTGACAGCCATTTCCATGTTTTTGCAATTATATGGTTTTAGACAAAGCAATCATTTTAGCAACTTTTTATCATTCTTCCCAAATAGCAAAGACTCAAGTGGACATCTTTGTAATACAGTTGTCAGTATTTCTGACCCTCTTGTTTTGTGACATGACAGTCACAACCCCTACTAAATAGTTTCTGGGAATGAAGTCCATTGTAATGAAGGTGATCCTGTTAAAAATATTTAAAATATTTTAATTGTTAAATCAGTTTTAGTTACGTACAATGTGGTTCAAAGGCAATCAGTGTTCCCGACAAGCTGCGCCCATGCCTGCGCGTGCACACACACACACACTCATCACAGTAATGCACATGCTAGAATGAGCTCCATAAAGGAAGGAATCTTCGTCTGTTTTGTTCACTGTTGTTTACCTAGCACATAGAACAGTGCCTGGAACATTACGGGAACCCTACACATATTTGTGGAGAGAATTGTGCCATACAAAACACAGTGGTTGTGGCTTTATGTGTGTATAAACTGAATGTTCCCCAGAACAACATTGAAAAGTATGAGGTTCTGTTTTCCTTAACTTCACCTTCCATCTTCTGTACTTCCAAGTCCCTGTCAAATCTACTCTGTTCCCTTTGGGCATCTAACAATGTCAAAAATCATATTAATATTTATAACTTTTACATAATGCTTACAATGTCCAGAAACTGATCTATGCACTTTACATTTTCACTTAATTCCCACAATAATGTTATAAATCAGGTGATGCTATAACTCTCATTTAATTGGCAAGACAAACTGAATTACAGAGAGGTAAGTACCTTGAACTACACAAACTAGAATCCCTGGCCTCATCAATTTATCATATGGCCTCTCGATGATCTTCTACTCATTAAGCCCTTTTCCTTACCAGCATGTGAGAGGACAGGCTACCTGTCTTTTCTTATGTCTCAAAATCCCCACGTCCCTTCTCAGTTCCCTTTCCCCAACCCGCCAATGCCAATGCCAGAAACCATCCTCTCTGTCTCAACTGGAATCAGTATGCTCTCAGGCACGTAGGATAGCTGACTAATCAACACGTTACCCATTAGTGTAAATAAGTTTCCATCAATGGATTGCCTAAGCTAAGCATTTCTATCTTCAACCTTTAATCTCTGCTGCTTAGTGATAATAATAGATGGTTTTATCTGGTCATTAAGGAATTTGGGCATCAGCAAGAAATGGAGAAAAATATCTCCCAACATAGATATAATTTCATTAATTTGATACTGTTCATTATAAAGCTTACTTACCTATTTGTCAAGCATTGTGTTAGGTGACGGGAATACAAAGTTGTGTAAAGCAGAGCCCTGTCCTCTCAGAACTAAAGGAAGAGAGGGAATGAGAGAAAAGGAGGAGTGGTAATGGCATTGATGGTTTTAAATAAGGTACCGATGGTGGCCCTAAGGAGAGAAGATTAAGTCTGCCTGAAGAGGTTAGATAAGTTTTGACAACAAAGGTAGTTTTTATGTGAGGTCTTAAGAAAAACAATATTAGAGAGAGCAAGAAATGGGGGACTTTAGATTGGGAAAAGGAACAATGTGAGCAAAGGTGAAGAAATGGGTAATTGCATGGATGGACCTAGAGCGTATTATGCTAAGTGAAATAAGTCAGACAGAGAAAGACAAATACTGTATGATTTCACTTATATGTGCAATCTAAAAAAGAAAACAAATGAACTAACATAACTCAACAGAAACAGAGTTATAGATACTGAGAACAAACAGGTGGTTGCCAGAGGGCAGGTAGATGGGGGTATGGGTGAAATAAATGAGGGAGATTAAGAGGTACAAACTTCCAATTATAAAATAAATGAGTCCGGAGATGAAATGTAAAACATGAGGAATATAGTCAATTATACTGTAATATCTGTGTATAGTGACACATGGTAACTAGACTTTTCATCGGGATGATTTTGTAATGTAAGGAAACATCCAGTCACTATGTCATGCACCCGGAACTAACATAGTGTTGTAGGTCAATTATTCTTTAATTATTAAAAATATATGCATATGTAGACACAGAGTAAATGCATCAAACTGCTCATGGTCATTACCTATGAGAGGTGGGGATTATGGGTGATTGTTACTTTTTACTTTTACCCTTTTATGTATTTCTAGTTGAATGCAATGAACATGTATCACTTGTAAAATTAGAAAGAAAACAATAAATGTCATTAAAAATGAAAAATAAATAAATCCCAACCTTATAATAAATTAGGAAATTGAAATATATGCTACATCTGAAGCTAATAAAAGAATAGAAATTAATCCAATAAAGTGTACCACTTTAAAAGGGGAGAAAAGAACAATATGTAAGAGTTTCAGTTCTGTCTTCACCAGTCCTCGACACTGTCAATTTTTCAAAAAACAATTCAATCTGTGTGTAGTAGTAATTTATTTACTTTAAATTTTTTTTACTTTTTAGTTTACATTTCTTTTAATGACTAATGTTGTAGAGTATCTTTTTACATGCTTGTTTGCCACTCGTATTTCTTCATTGGTGAAGTATTTGGATCTTTTGACATTTTAAAAAATTGGGTTGTTTTCTTACTGTTGAGTTTCAAGTTATGTATTTTGAATTCAAGTAATTTATCAAAAATACATATTGA
The DNA here is from genome assembly GCF_002837175.3 of Physeter macrocephalus. Lineage (NCBI taxonomy): Eukaryota > Metazoa > Chordata > Mammalia > Artiodactyla > Physeteridae > Physeter > Physeter macrocephalus. The sequence continues at coordinate 39,692,877 of NC_041223.1, forward strand.
AAATCTTTTGCAATGTATAATTACACGTGTGTTTAGAAACTGACAATCTATGTTAATTAGAATATGGGGTGGTGATGGGAGGAAAGAGTCTTCACTGAGGCAGGAACAAAGGCTACAGAAACCAAAAGGACCACTGGGTCCCTAGTCCTGCATGAAGAACAGTCCTCCAAGCCTACAAGGCAATGGTCAGCGGACACTCACAGCCATCTTCCTAAAACCACCAGTTTGGGGACATAGAACTTTCATAAGGGAATGTACTATGTATAGCATAGAATGCAAAAGACCTGAAGTTCTACAATGAAAGAGAGGAGTTTTATACTGATTTGTTTAAAATTTAACAACAGATTGTAGAAAGAAATTTGTTTTACTAAAAGTTAAGGATGATGAATCACACTAAATTTTAATGAGGAGAATTTTGTAAAACAGGAACTTCAGGTATGTTTTGAAAAACTAATTATAAAATAAACATGATCCTTACCTTATTATTTCTTTCTGTGTTCATGGAAATGTTGCCTAATTATGCTTACACACATAATTGCTCCAAGGAGAAGCAACCCAAGTAGGGGATGCTGTAGCTTGAGAAAATCCATTCTCTACCGAAAGAATAGATAGCTCATCAATAACTGAATTAATACTATTTTTCCTTTCCTTAAGTGTCCTTGTGTTTGTCTAGAATGATTTAGGCAGTACCAGTGGGGAGGCAGGCAGATGATACATTCCTATAAGTAAGTCATGTTTATTCCTAATAAATTTTAAATATTGTAGAAACAATCATAGTAGTAGAGTCTGAGTTGTTTGGCTGCTTTCTTAGGGTACTCATTTATTTTTTAAAAGAAATCCTAAAGTTCTCAATTTAGAGATGATTAGAATAGCAAAATGTTTAAAGAACTAGAGAAATTCTTGGGTAGCCTGTATCAGCTGTAATACACTATAGTACTCCTAATCTGTTGCTCTGTGCCCCTCACACTCCCCACCAGCCCTCTCCTCTTCTAGTAATCCCAACTCCCTCATAACACAACCATCTACCAGTTTCTCCAGCCAAAAATCTAGCAGTCATCCTTTATTTCTCTCTGCACTTTATCTCTTACATCCTTGCCATCAACAAATCTTGCTGCTTCTACTTACGAAATATATCACAAAAGGGCTACTCCTCTCCACTGCCACCACCTCAGTCCCCCCACGATCCCTTCTCTACTAGACTACTTCAAACCCTCCCAGTGTCTCCATGCTTTCATTATGAATCACTCTCTATAGAAGAGCCAAAATCATCAACTTTAAAGGCTGGATCTCTATAGTACTTAATATATTTAAAAATATATAAAGAAAAATAGAGCTAACATTAACATAGCCACTAGGAAATTGATTGAACTAGGAAATAAAACTTTACCAACACATTTAAATCCCCTTATATATCTCTCCCCAATCAACTTTCCCATTCATTAACCTCCAACATTCCTGTATTTGATGTTTACCAACACACCTCTTTAGGGAGGATCTATTACATGTATCTGTAAGCAATATATAAACACTATTTCTGCATTTTTAAAGTTTGATAAAATATTTAGTGATTCTCCCGTGACATTCTCTTCCTTAAAACTTAGTACTAAAGAGGACTCCCCTTCCCTCACAGAATAAAGACAGCTAGCGAGGTCATGGCCCGTGATGTTTCATAGACGCAGAGACGGCCCTAATGTGACCTTGGTGTTTTCCCAAGAGTATAGATAGTGCATAAACAGTATCAACCTCATGACACTTAAAACTGCCTGAACCTCAGTTTACACATGAAGTTTCCAGAAGAATGAATTAAAAGACTTTTAATTAAAAGAAAATTATCATATTAAAAATAATTCATCATACTTAGGGAAAAGTAATTTGTCTTATTGTATAAATGACAATTTCAACAAGAGTATAAATTAGAGGTAATTATATAAACTGGAAGACAGGGTATTTACATCCAAACATCATTCTAGTAATGGGCAGTTTAGATACATTCGATATAATAAAAATTTAGGATGTTAAAAATATCTACATTTTGGGCATCATAAAAAAGCAAAGACAGGAATTCTTCCTGCCCACTCAGTAACTCACAAAGCTTTGCATAACAATTGCCACAAACTGATCTCAGAAACAGAGCAATGATACATTTTCTATGCGTACAGACTGTGAAATACTACGGATTGTGCTTTATATAATATTGTTTGAGGCAATCTGTATAAGAAATAACATCAAGATTCATAATTGCACAAATCTGAAAGGCCTTACATTTCCCATCACAAATTACCCTACTGTCATAACTCACAAAGAAGTAATTGTAGTATTTTAGAAACTGTTTACTGTCTAAGATTGCAAATTGTTTAGCTAATTCATACAAACTTTTTGGCTGCAAATCTTCAATGTCATAGGCCTGGGTCAGGTTATACTCCAGCTTCCAATTAGATTTTCCCTTTAGATTAGCATCTGTCAGGTTCAAGTAATACTGTAGCACATCCTATAGTTAAAAAGAGTGACAAAGCCTGGTTCGTTTTTTGGCATATGAAGTACTGCATATCAAGAAGAGTTCTTATTAGGATTTATGTGACATTCTTAATTTAAAGTATAGTCATTTTAAGAAGTGTGCATTGCTTTTAAAGAAAAAGAGTCCCGATAGAAAAATCTATATATTTTTTCATTTAAAAAATGAAAGAACATAATAGAAAATAATCCAACTATACAGAGGGATTTACAAAATAAAAAGCCTTCGATTCACACACATCAGAAGTAACCACTGCTAACAGCTGTGTATAAATCAGTCATATGCAGGAGGTGGCTTGTACCAGCCCACAAATGCTGACTGTCAAATTTTCAGGCATCTTGCAAGTTAGGTGGTATCACTTTGGCAGCTTGAAATTGGCCATGATGGGAGTATTTATGCCATGGAAATCGGCAAACACTACAAATCAAAGCATTTTTCCCCCCGCCCGGTGAACCAGCTGTTAAACATTGACCAGCACTCCAGTGTATGTGTGCTGTTCTAGACTTTATGTACAAAGAAATATAAGTATTTAGAATATATATACCTATTTTCTATCTTTTTGGCTTTTTCAAAAAATGGAATTAAACTATACAAACTGTTTTGCACTTTTAAAAATGATATAGTATTATATCAGGTACATCTTTCTATGTCAGTATACACACACACACGCACACACACACGTGTGTGTGTGCGTGTCTCTGAGATTCAGATGCAAAAATAGGCAACTAATAGTTGTACAACAATTCCTTTGGGGACTTCCCTGGTGGAGCAGTGGTTAAGAATATGCCTGCCAATGCAGGGGACACAGGTTCAAGCCCTGGTCCAGGAAGATTCCACATGCTGCAGAGCAACTAAGCCTGTGCGCCACAACTACTGAGCCTGCGAGCCACAACTACTGAGCCCATGTACCACAACTACTAAAACCCGTGCACCTAGAGACCGTGCTCCACAACAAGAGAAGCCCCTCCTTGCCACAACTAGAGAAAGCCCACGTGCAGCAACAAAGATCCAACGCAGCCAAAAATAAATAAATTAATTAATTAATTAAAAAAAATTCCTTTGGACTATTTTATCAATTGTTTTATCTCCTCATTTAATTTAATGTTTATGGATTAAGCCAGATTTTTCCTGCCCTATCTTTTCTTGCAAAAACATGCTCTAGGGATTAACAAATCTATCTCTTACTAAATTTACCTAGGAGAAAAATACAGTTACATCAATAGAGACTTTAACTGAGAAATTCTTTTCAAATTATATTTGTTGAAAGGGGCAGTACCCATAAGCTAAATGCCTGGCCTTTTGAGGCCAGGCATTGATATATAGAGTTATGTACCAGCTCCAGAGAGCTTTTATCTCAAAAGTTCCAACTCAATTTATTTTCTTTACAAAAAAAATTTTGCCAACATTTATTGAGTGCTTACTGTGAGTCAAGCATTTTTCCAAGTGCTTTAAGAATAGTTGTTCATGTAGTCCTCACAGCAACTCAGTGAAGTCAGTAATATTTTAATCCCGGTTTTAAGGGGAATAGACTAGGACACAGAGAAGTAGGGTAAGACCACTCATGAGAGAGTATGGTTTCAGAGCCTACATTCTTCTTCATAGCTGTGTTCTGGAGAAGAGTAATTAATAACAAACATGGAGTAGTGAAAAGTTTCAAATGTATGTAAGTCCACAAACAAGGCGCTACCCAATGAAATCCTTATCTAAGTAAATGTGAAGACCTTAGAAGACAGAAACAGCTTCCCAAAGGCTAACCTCATAAACCCACACTTAGAAAGTGCTGACATTCCAAATATAAAAAAGAAGAAAAACATCCTGAGATTTCAACATAAAGTACAACTCACAATAGCTGCACTGAAAACATTCAACAAAACTAATGAAAACTACAAAGATATGCATAAATATGGGGTCAAATCTAAAATTGTACCAACTTACCAGTAACTTATAATCACGAGGATCATACTGAAATAGTCTGACACCAGGATTGTTGGTCTGTTTTTCTAAAACACTCTTCACTGGAGTAACAGCAGGAGCCACAAACAAAGAATTTATCGGATTTCCTAGACAAAATATATGTACATAAACATATATTTTTAATAATTGAGTCTAACTATATTAAAAATATGAACAAATTCCAGATTAAGAGGTTAATAGAAGTAACGGCCAAATGATGTGTGATGCTTGATGGATCCTGATCTGAAACAACACTAAAGAGACACTTTTGAGAAAATAGGGGAAGTTTTACTGTGAAAAGATTAAAAGAATCATTGTTGATTTTGTTAGGTAAGTTAATGGTATTATTATTATGTAAGTTATCCATATATTTTAGCAATGAATACAGAAGCATGTAGGGCTGAAATACATTTGATGTTTGAGATTTATGTTCAAATACTTCAGAAAAAAAAGAATAAAGAATCATAGGTAAAATAAATGTGGCAAAATCTGGATAGATATTGAATATAACTGATGGTACATGGGGGTTTGTCTTATAATTCTCTCTACCTACATATATATTTGAAATTTTTTATAATAAAACTATCCAAATTATTACAAGTACACACACACAAAATATACAAAGCTAGTTTTTTTGTACTCTACCTATAACAATATCCCAATAATTATATAAAAAGAATTTGATTTAAGTGTCACCATGTTTTATACATATCTGTTATAGCAGCGGTCCCCAACCATTTTGGCACCAGGGACCAGTTTCGCGGAAGGCAATTTTCCCATGGGTGGGGGTTGCGTGATGTTTCAGGCGGAAATGGGAGCGATGGGGAGTGACGGGGAACAGCAGATGAGGCTTCGCTCTGTGCGGCCCCGTTCCTAACAGGCTGCAGACAGCAGTCCGCCGCCCAGGGGCTGGGGACCCCTGTATTATAGAACTAAATTTCTGCGTAAAAAAGCTATCAAATGCTGAAAAATGGTCATTTTTACCAAGCCCACTCATTCTAGATGAAGAAGGTAAAGCATTTCAAAAATGTTCCCCACTTACTGAAGAAAAAAAAAAAAAATATTGCTTTTTCTCCTGGCTGACTACTAAAAAATCAGAACTCTTATTTTGTTAACTCTCAGTTTTCTTGCCCTTATACAGAAGTTATCTTTAAAAATAGATAATCGTTGTCTTATTTAATGCTAGAGCTTCTTCTATTTTTTTTTCTTTTAATGCTGAGTAGATGACAATGTCGATAAGCACTTAAAAGTAGGAGCTTAATTTATTTTAAATCAACAGTAAATTGTGCTTTGCTCTTTAAATTCTAAGTAAATCTAGTCATATCAAAGGAAACTTGAGTCTAGCAGGTAAATAAAAAAGAGTGATTCTCTAAACTTGAGGACCTAAAAGAACATTTGAGTGAACTGAGGGTTTCAGAGGCTGTTGTGTCAACAGCAGTCAAATGATGATGGCCTTGCGGAGCTAAAAGGAAGAAACCCAGTGGCAGGACTAAATATGATTTGGACAGTTGCCATCACTCACAGAAGGTAACTGAGAAAAAGCAGGTGCTGGCAGGTAGATTTAATAAAACTTTTAATATACTGGATCAGTAAAAATTAATGGATATTCACTATTTTGCTCTAGCATCTTGGACTGAGGAGATGCAAATAGAATGTTATTATATTACCTTTTTTATCTGAAAGAACCATAATACTATCTCTGTGAGTGTGTCCATAAAATTGTCCTGCAATGATGTTACTGTATTTCCTAAAAATATCTATCAATTTCTCATTATAGTATTCTCTCATTGCCGTAATGCTCCTTGAATAAGGCAGGTACCCCACTGGAACATGAGCTATGATGTACACCTGGAGAAAGAAACACAAAGAGGACTGATGAGAATCTTTTTGCACATTTTTCACAACAAAATGATTTAGATACCTAAGATTGAAAGTACATTAATTAAATTTTAGAAAGCAAATATACCATTTCTCCTATTTATTTACCAAAAAAGAGATGAAATTATGAAACTATTAATGGCCCTATATTTGCACTTGTCTATTTGAACTACATGGTTTATGATGTAAGGGAACTGTGACGTTGCTCAAAATTTTTTAAAAATATCAACAGATGTCAATCAATCCCCAGAGCATTAAAAGCAAAATAAAACAAGCAACAACAACAGAGGCAAATCACAGAGTGTTTCATGTAAGAACATCTTTAAATTTTAATACTTTCATTAATACCTGACCCCACTCAAGTCTAATAAGCATACAAGTTTAACCCTCTGTTTATCCCATGATGATGTTGGTCTACGGCATCTACCTTCTCCTTATTTTGCTGAGAGATGTTCAGTGTATTTTCTAGCCATTCAAACTGATTTGCTGGGTCAGTCTTATTTAGGGTCACGATATTTGGGCCATAGTATAAGTTTGTGTTGAGACTGATGATCCTAAAGTTCAGATTAGTTGAAACTTTCTGTGAATAAAAGCCACCTATAAAAACAAATTTCAAACACATTCAAATATTCAAATGGAATAATACACACACAGATACACAGGCACTGTGAAAGCAAAATCTTAATTAAGGCTTTCAATCCATTTAGGCAGGTTATACTTATTTCTTATTCTTTAGTTTGCACATACATAGGCTGTCATTGGATAAGAATCAGATTCAACAAACATTTATTGAAAACCTACTATGTGTCAAGTCCAATGCTGCCACTTCCACAAATTGAGGTAACAACAGTTGTATCCAACATTCACATGAAAAGATAACTAAATGTTTTGGCACTAGGCAATGAGGTACTGAATTTTATAAAAGAAAGATTAATACATCAATTTCTACTTTTGTATGTTTGGGGAATTAAGATAAGAGATATTGTGAAATCTAAAGTCCAAAGAATGGGAACACACATGGATCTTGCCAGAGAATACTGAGGAAGAAATGTCAGATAAACCAGAGCTGCTACAATCTCAGGTGAGACGAGGCTTAAAGGTATAACCCCACTCACACCTGTGAACCCGTGGTGACAGAACACCCTGCTGCTGTGGCACTTTCAGCCACTGGGACCCTGCCCCTGCTTTCTTCGCCCTGGGCCCACTCACCATCCATGCCACTCCCCGGCTTTCAAACATGATAAGGCCTTCAGAAAAACTGGGTACAGGGACTCTGCAGAATTGGCACACTCAAGCAAACATTAAAGATCTAAGTCTAAACAACATGAACTGAGATAAAAAATAGAGATAAAATAGGGATGAGTAAATCTTTCACTTACCTTTCCTTAGAGTACTAATAGCTTCTTCATCCAGCCATGGCTTCCAGAGGCTTGCTACTGCATTGTACACCTTGCTGGTGAATACAGGCAGTTGATCCTGGCCACAAACAATATAATCCACCATTGAAACTCTAAAGATATATGGATGAATTCATTTAAATATCACTTGAGCGGTTACTACTATGTTAGGCATCTGGAGATGCAGGAATACTAGATAGACTTAATTTTCAAGGATTTATAACTTAATTGGGGAGATGGAGGACAAAATGCAACCAATCATCTATAAGACCATGTGCTAGGTACCACCACAAGGGTTCTGGGAGTGGAAAAGCAAGAACAATCAAGTCTAGCCCAGAGAGTCAGCAGGGAGAGTGAAAAGAGCATTTGAACCAGAACTTGAATAATGATTTCATCAAGTTGACAAGAAAGGGAATCGAAGCAAAAATAATGGCCCAGACATCAACACAGTGCCATATACAGAAACAAGCCCTTGTTTCAGCGTGACTGGGGTATAGAATGGACGTGAGAATATGCTTATTATAGAGACACTGAAGGCAGGTTTTAGCCTGAATATGTAGGACCTGGTGTAGCATGCCTAGGAGATGGATTTCAGAATTAAACAAAGTCCTCTGAAATGTTAATATTAGTATAAAGCTTTTTAACTTCTTGAATGAAGACATAACCACATGTTTTTGATTTTTTGTTTGTTTGTTTGTTTTATTGGAGTATATAGTTGCTTTACAGTGTTGTGATAGTTTCTGTTGTACAGCAAAGTGAATCTGTTGTATGTATACATATATCCTCTCTTATTTAGATTTCCTTCTCATTCAGGTCACCACAGAGCACTGAGTAGAGTTCCTTGTGCTATAAGGGTGTGGTGAAAAGGGAACCCTCCTGCATTGTTGATGGGAATGTAAACTGATACAAGCACTATGGAAAACAGTATGGAGGTTCCTTAAGAAACTAAGAATAGAACTACCATACGACCCAGCAATCCCACTACTGGGCATATACCCTGACAAAACCATAATTCAAAAAGAGTCATGTACCACAATGCTCATCGCAGCACTATTTACAATAGCCAGGACATGGAAGCAACCTAAGTGTCCATCGACAGATGAATGGGTAAAGAAGATGTGGCACATATATACAAAGGAATAATACTCAGCCGTAAAGAAAGAAGAAAAACATGTTTTTGATTTGAAGTCTCTTTATGTCAGCCTAAAACATATCGTTCTGATTTTTTAAATAGTATACGTATAATACATTATACCGTATTTTTATCATCCTATTTTATCATATTATAATAAAGTATCTTTATGGTGACATAAGCTCAAGGGAAGAAAAAAAAACTTCAAGAAAGTACATACGGAATAAAAACCCAGAAATCATTTGTGAAATTGGGTAATTATTCCTATTTTTTGTTTCAAAAAATTATAGTAAAAAACTGAAGCCATTTTCTTCACTCTCTTCATTTCCTTCTCTATATTGGTGACACAGACCTATTTCTTTCTTTTTTTTTTTTTTTGCGGTACGCGGTCCTCTCACTGTTGTGGCCTCTCCCGCCACGGAGCACAGGCTCCGGACGCGCAGGCTCAGCGGCCGTGGCTCACGGGCCCAGCCGCTCCGCGGCATGTGGGATCTTCCCGGACCGGGGCACGAACCTGTGTCCCCTGCATCGGCAGGCGGACTCCCAACCACTGCGCCACCAGGGACGCCCCAGACCTATTTCTTAAAGGAGTTTCCCTGTCATCATTAATTAAAATTCTTAGTTGTTTTTTTTTTAAGATGACACCCAAGTCACATTAGTTCCTAATACATGTGCCTAATACATAATGAAAATACAAATATATTCAGGGCAAGTAATAAGCAAATGACTTCTTTTAACTGAAACTGATTATCCAAAGGATATTTTCAATATGTGTCAGCGATCAGAGTCATCTGTCTGAAAATTACACAATGGCTTAGGCCAATCTAAATTCTGATTAAAAATTGGTAATCATCATCATCATTATCATCATCATCATCAAAAACCTAATATCTTAGCAATTTGTTTACATTGGGATGGATGCCAAGATACTGGTATGGTCACGTAGAATCAAAATTATATAAACATTCCTCTAGATTTTTCTATTTTAAGTATGTAAAATATGAGCACCAGAGAAGTTAAGTGATTTATCCAGGGAGAGCTGGGCAGGCCCAGAGCTGGGTCTAAATCCCAGGTCTTTCTACCATCACTCTTACATCCAGTTATCTATTGCACAATGGGAAGTGACCCACCCACCAGTTTGGTGGCACCAGTCTTGCTATTGTAGGGGTACCTAAGGACCCTGGCCCAGACTGCTTCCTTGAGGGGGCAATGGGAAATCCCTGGGCTGTCCACACAAATATCTACTTCTGATGTAGTGGGGGGAAATTTGTGTCTGTATTTGTATGTTTATGTAGCTATGTTTAAATACATGTTTATGGGGTTTTAGTGGAGAAATAACACATCCGATTTATTTGTTACTAACATTCACCGGAATTTGATCTCACATATGAGAAGTCTCTAGGAGAATTTGTCGTAGGGCTTTCATGTTACATCTGACCTTCCTGAAACCGGGATGGAAGGATGGCAGTAGAATAATAGAAGGTTTTCAGGTATAAGGTCATAAGCTAGGAAGAGAAAAAAATTAACTGTTTAAGGTATAAAGGCTGCCGGTTTATCCTAGCTGTACATATAATCGGATATATTTTAGAAGTTGGATAGCATCTATAGCTTTGAATTATTATAAGATTTGGCTTTGCAAAAAGAAGGCAGAGATAAAAGTAAAATAAAACCAATTCTCAGAGGAGTTAGGAAACGTGTCCCATGTCACTGCTTCATGCTACAAAACCACCACTTCACTTACTGAGGGCTTATTATGTGCCAGGTAGGAAACTATGCCCTTTCCATATAGTGTCACTAATTCTCCCCAAAACTTGCAAAGTAGGTATTATTGCTCTTGTTTACAAATGATCAGGGATAATTATGTGCATTATCCAAGTTGTTCAAGCTATTCGAAGCAGGACAGGACAGGTTTTTAACTTCTAGTGAATGTGACTCTAAACCCCACATGTTTTCCATTACAACAGTCTGCCTGTCACCTAAAGCATATGAAAACAATGTGTGTAACCTCTGATTCCTGGAGATTGCCCATTCCCAAGGCTCTGCCCTGTGTGGTCTAACATCTCAACAGTAACAAAAGCTGACCACTGGTTGAAAGGCCAATTCGCAAAGACTCACATATTGTTCATCTCAAGACAGGAGGCCGGGCTCAAGAAGTCACTTGAAACTTAAGCTCATCATAGAGTGCAACTTTTCAAAGTCACATTATTCACATTAATTAACTATTATAATCAAAACCTTCATTAAGCAGCCTTTTTTTTTTTTTTTTTGCAGTGCGTGGGCCTCTCACTGTTGTGGCCTCTCCCGTTGCGGAGCACAGGCTCCGGACGCGCAGGCTCAG
>NC_041223.1:39704167-39751381 GCF_002837175.3 Physeter macrocephalus
CGGGCCCAGCCGCTCCGCGGCATGTGGGATCTTCCCAGACCGGGGCACGAACCCGTGTCCCCTGCATCGGCAGGCGGACTCTCAACCACTGCGCCACCAGGGAAGCCCCCTAAGCAGCCTTTTGACATGAGATGGAAAAGATATGCTAAACCAAAAGAAAAATGTAGACAAAGAAAGGCATGAAAGTAAACATAATGTTTAGGAAATACTGATATGCTAGTCTGGCAAGAGTAAAGGATGTGTGAAAGGATGTTTGTTTAACTGAACACAAAAGATCCAGGGTGTGGGTTCTCCCACTAAGTGATTGTGAGCACCGCAACCAGCAGCTTAACGTTCCTGGGCCTCAGTTTTCTCTTCTGTAAAAGGAAGAGTTGATCTAGACAAGGGGTCAGCAAACTTTTTCTATGAAGGGTCAAACAATAAATATTACTTTAGGCTTCTGGGCCATATAGTCAATGTGGCAGCTATTCTACTCTGCTGTTACAGTACACAAGCAGCCACAGGCAAAACAGAAAGCATAGCCATGGCTGTGTTCCAGCAAAACTTTATTTACAAAAACAAGTGTCAGACTGCATTTGGACCACAGCCCCTAGTTTGCCAAGCCCTTAACTGAACAACAATCTCTAAGATCTCTTGAATCTGAACAAATCTAAGATTCTACACTGCTATAGCAGATCCCTGTAACCAGGGCTGCTATCCGATTGTTATGCACAGGCTGTTTAATAAACAGCCACCCTAATAGGTTGAAGCCTGGGCCGTATCGGGCATTAAAAATATTTTGGGGCTTTCCTGGTGGCGCAGTGGTTGAGAGTCCGCCTGCCGATGCAGGGGACACGGGTTCGTGCCCCGGTCCGGGAAGATCCCACATGCCGCGGAGCGGCTGGGCCCGTGAGCCATGGCCGCTGAGCCTGCGCGTCCGGAGCCTGTGCTCCGCAACAGGAGAGGCCACAACAGTGAGAGGCCCGCGTACCGCAAAAAAAAAAAAAAAGAAACACAACAGTGAGAGGCCCGCGTACCCAAAAAAAAAAAAAAAAAAGAAAATTCTGAACATGCTCTCTGCCTTGAATCACATCTTGAACATGGACCTCCCTTTTTGGTTCTTATGATGATTTGCTATGCTTTTGTTTTTAATCACAATCCAGCTTAGATCAGAGTATGGGTAGCTTAGTATGCCTAATAGAAATTCTGAAAAATGTAAACATTTGTCAACATTAACCGTTTTTGCTAACCTGAACATGGAAATTCAAATGAACAAAATTATTCAAAAGAAAGGAGAAACTGAGGAAGAATACAAAGGAAATCAAGAATTAATAACTCACAAACTAGGTAATTTGATTCCAAAATCTCACTATGGATATAAGTTTTTATTAACTATTAGGAGTCCCTTTCAAGTCCCCAAAGCACTTGTCTTGCCTTCCTCAATGGTTAGCATTAAGAGCAAACTCCGCCTCCATGAGCGCCCCTCCCATGCCCTATCATCAGCTAGTTATCAGCATAATTTTGACACTACTGATGGAAAAAATCCTCTAAGCATTTCTAGAAGTTGTGGTCAAATTTACCTGTGGCCAATAGTCATGATTACCCAGTGCAGGAAAAACCTGGAGATTTGGAAGGAGACTCTGGACTGTGGTTGTCATATTAGCAATCACATTTATGACCGTGTCTGTTGAGAGTTCACGCACTGGAACATGAGGTGGGCTATCCCTGAAAAGGAGACAGAATCATAGAGAACAAAATCAGTTTCTATAAAAAGTCACTAGACTCCTGTGTAATGCCTTGCTGTATTGTCATTGTCAAATTCCACTATAAATCAACAGATGATAAAGAGTTGATAAACTACTCTTCATTTACCTTTGTCCCACAGAGAAGCCTATAAAAAAGAAAATTTGTGACATACAAAAGATAAACTGGAAATCTCAGTCTATTTCACTGCCTGACTGAAGATTTATAAGAGGCAAACATTTTTAGCAATTAAAAGCACAGATTCCAGGGCCAAAAGTGCCAGGTTTGCCATTTATTAGCTGTGTGCACTTGGGCAAGTTACTTAGATACTCAGTGCCTTCATTTCCTTATCTGTAAAATGGGAATAATAATATCCATTGTGAAGATTAAATGAGTTACAATGTATAAATTAAAACAGTGCCACAGTCATTATTGCAGGTCCAGGAAATATTAGGCCTCTTCACTCTATCATGATGGATGGAATTTGTTAATTACACCACCAGAAGGCGATGTTTGCAAAATCGCTATCACAGGTTAACTCCCATTGTTGCCTTTTGTTTTTGGATTATTTAATCAAGACCTATTATCACATTAATAAACACCTCAAGACACTGACACAAATACGCTGTTTATGGATTCATCTCTTAGTTAACATGGACACATTTCTAGAGCCTGTATTCTAAACAAATACAGAACGAAACAAAACTGGGTCTTTTAAAGTTTTTCTTATCCTTAATAATGTTGATTCATTTGATCTAGTATTTTTTTAAACCCCGAGAATTCTTAAAATGTAATACATATTCTTATGAAATTCGGCATTCTAATGAAGCTTAGGACACTGTAGATACATACTGAGTAACTAAGGGTATTTATATAATCACTCACCCTGTCCATATCATAAAAGATGCTTCCTGTCCTGAATTTTTAATAAAATCAAATGCTGACAAAATGAGGTGATAAGGAGAATCACATAGAACATCTCCAAAAGGGCCAGGATTGGAGGCATTTGCACCTTTCGAGGAAGCGCACACTTTTGTGTGGTCATCTGTGATGTGGTAAGTAGGGTCTAAGTGTAAGTCAGTCACATGCCAAAACTGTCCTGGTGATGAGAAAATAAATGCTGTTAAATCTACTTCTCTTTTGGAATTCCCATACCAATATTTACAGTAAGACGAGACAGTTGCTCCACCCTGTGATAGAGGAAAGCCTTAGTAATTTAAATATTCATATGCCCTGAAGTTAAATACACTCTTTCCCTGTCAGAAATAAGGATTCTAAAGACAATAGGAAGACTTTACTAGAATTTACTATTTACACACATCAGAACTGATGAAGTCACTCACAGCATGACTACTTAATAAAGACTACATGACAAACATAAGTTTGCACAGTGATATATATGGAGACATCCTTCTGGGAAGTCAATAATAATCCCATATTGTATCTTAATAGCATGTCTCCTTCCTTGTAGAATTTAAGGTTTTAGAATTTATTTATTTTCTTCTTGTAGAAAAATGGACAAAAAATATGATGTGTTTTGTTAGGGTCACAGTGAATAGATTGCAGAACTTGTAACTAATAAATCTCACTCCTAATTTCTTGTAAAACCTTGCCTCTCAACATTAATGAAAAATGAGTCTTCAGTTTAGCTTTCAGCCAAAAATAGCCACTGCCAGAGGTTCTTAAAAGCTATTTAACAGAAGATCATCTTCTATCATACACTTGTATAAGATGTTTATAATATTAAGGGAAGCATTTGTTAAAGAAGATGCTTCCACTGGGTTTTCAGGGAGAAGCCCAAGACCCACGTGATAGCACCCATGATTGGAAATCATCTTGAGAAAGATTCTTTCATTGAAGGAAACACAGGTTAATCATAGTAGTAAGTCTCTTTATTAAGTATTTACTATGTGCCAGACATTGTGATAAGCAATTTAAATATACTGTCTCATTTCATTCTCAAAACTACTCTCTGAAGTAGGAATCACTGTTCTCATTTTAGAGTTGAGAAATTAATGCTGGATCAGTTAGAAAATTTGCTCTAGTATATACAGCTTAATAAATGGCAGAGGCAAAATCTGACCCCTCATTTTGAAGGGCCTTCAAGTTTGCTTATACTCAATTTACATATATCTTCAGTGATTTTGCTGCCTTCTCATATGCAACCAATAAACTGTTTTAATATTGAGACTTTTTCACACTTTGAATTTGGAGCTCACTCTGATTAGGACTAATTTACAATAGGAAACATCAGAAGTGACATGGCAGCAGTACTACACCAGAAGCATGGAGCAAATAAGTAGAATGCAAACTTTTATCTACACAAATGATAAAAGCTAAGTATGATAAAAGCTAAGTAGGCACCTGAGCAAACACTTGGATAAAACCCAAAGCTGGATAATAAAGTAGAAAATTGAAAGCAGTTAACTTAAGGTGGAAAAGGTGTATATTTAGGATGTTATTTCTTCGCAAAGTTGTTGTAATTTTATAACACATTTAAGTTCACAGCTAAGAAGTGGTAGACAGAAGATCCAGAACAAAGTAGTCCTTAAATAGTCTTTATGGTCAATTACTTGGTATTCAGCCCCCATTTGAAAACATTTGCCAAGAGTAATTTATTTTATTCCATAATGCAGAAAGTACTCCAACTCTTTTTCCAGCTTGGACATACTTTACCCAGCACATAGAGTGGTTTGGCAGATAGCTCAGAATCATCCTGGTGGCTGCCCTTCCTTGGGGTATAAATATATACTGCATCTCTATTTTATGTAAATATGTATATTATTATTCATAGAATGTTAAGGTATGTAGTAAAGCACACACAGAACAGCATAGTGTTATGGTTAAGGATGGGGGCTCCGGAATCAGACAGCTTTACTTCAAATCCAACCTCTGCTTCCTAATCTAGTTGTATGATCTCGGCCTGTTTCATCTGTACAATGGGAATAATATTATTGTCTACTGAATGAGGGTTAAGTGACATAGTAGCAGAAAGAGACTGGCATCTGGTAAGCTCAACATTAGTTGTATTGTTATTCATCTGTAATGTCAAGCTTGCATCTGAGATTGAATTTCCTCATTTCCAAGTAATAGCTGAAATGTATTGAGTACTTACTGTAAGTTTAATATTGTTTCTTATGCTTTACGTGTATTAACTGCCCACTATGTCCATTTTACAGGTAAGGAACTGCAGCACTCAGAAATTAAGTGCAAGTCACGTATGTCATATGCAGCAGAACCAAGACAGCAATTCAGGAAATCTGACTCCAGAGTGCACACGGCTCTTAACCACTGCACATAGTACCTCTCTGTGCGTGCTCACATTCAAATGTCCTTCCAGAAAAATGAAGTCCTTCTGTGTCACTTGCCTCACGTAAGATAGATAACAGCTACACCTATAGGGGATACTGTGACAAGTAAGGGACATGAAATTATTAATATATTAAACTTTGTAAAACAAAACTGGAAACACATTAAGGACACATGCCTCTGATGTAACCTATTACCTGGATTTATATATCCCCAGCATCTAGAATACGTCTGACCTATAGTAGGTCCTCAACAAACATTCTTTAATTAGGCACAGGCAGATTCAGAATTTCCTCAATATCACATGATGACTCAGTAATGAAAGCTGAAATGGAACCAGTCTCTCCAGACTTGCAGTCTAGTGCCCTTTCCACTACATTGGATTGCTAGACAGGTAAGTGAGGAATAATTGTTTAGGTGCACTGAAGGGTGTCTTTAAATAGAAGCCAAGAATGGAGCCCCGACAGGTTCTTAACCTGGGATTTATGAATAATGAAACTCTGGAGGCCTCACCCTCCCACCTCTAATGAAATTTATACAAAATACTGTGTGTGTGTGTGTGTGTGTGTGTGTGTGTGTGTGTGTGTGTGTGTGTGTGTCCAAGGCCAGAGACCTGGCCTGTGGCAGAGCCCACACTTCAACTGATTCTCTGGTTCACAGTCCAATGTTCTTTTCACTACACAACAATTGCTTTCTTGTTCTGCAGATAATCTTTAAAAATTTTAGATTCCTACATATGTATATGTGTATATGTGTGTGTGTGTTGTAAACATATCTAGATAAATGCTCAAAACAATCTTATCTTATCTTTGGGATAATGTATCCCAAAGAAGCTAGTGTATCATAATTCAGATGTTTGGACATATGGTTGTTGTCCAAGGCCAGAGACCTGGCCTGTGGCAGAGCCCACACTTCAACTGATTCTCTGGTTCACAGTCCAATGTTCTTTTCACTACACAACAATTGCTTTCTTGTTCTGCAGATAATCTTTAAAAATTTTAGATTCCTACATATGTATATGTGTATATGTGTGTGTGTGTTGTAAACATATCTAGATAAATGCTCAAAACAATCTTATCTTATCTTTGGGATAATGTATCCCAAAGAAGCTAGTGTATCATAATTCAGATGTTTGGACATATGGTTGTTGTTTAAAATAGTTGTTTTTGTTTATTTGTTTATAATGTCAGTTCCTACCAAATACTCCATCAGGTCCTGACTTACTAAATCTAAAAAATTGTGGCCAAACACAACCAGGTGAAGTCTCCCTGGGCTGTTGTCCTCTGACCACTGGGACTTGACAGGACAGAAAGCTGAGACCGGGAATTTGCACACACACACACACACACACACACACACACACACACACACACACCACGGTGTAAAAAGTCCTAGCATTTGGGGTGGGATCAGGGGGAGAGGGAAGGTCACATCAAGAGGAAAGCATATAAATTAATATATCCAATGTGAACCTGCTGAATGGACACTTCAGCAGGTCTTTGAACCTTGGTTCCCCCTCTCCCTCTCTCTTCCCCAGGTGTAGCTTCCCTACAGAAACAGGGCGGTGTGAAATGGAGACTCACTAGACCCCAGAAAGCTGTCACTGAGGCCTTCAGCAATCAGATCCTTAAAACCAAAAGGTGCCTTTACCATGGGTTGGCCTCCTGCATTCTAGGACATTTTATCTCAAAATCCTAAACAGCCACATAATTAAAGAAAAACAGCTTTAATGAAAGCAGAAGCCAGCAGCACGCATAAGTATTTGAGGACAATTTCTTGTTACCACTGACAGTTGGGAACCCAGATTGACAGTTCTTGCTTTCAACTGCCTGACAGCTGAGTCATGAGGACTTGTCTCTTGAACAAACAGGAGGCATTTTTTGCCCAGAGCATTTCCGAAATCATGTGACAGTAAAGTGATAGAGAAGAGAGGAGGTTTCAGCGCCAAGGACTAAGCTGTTTCAGAGACAGCTATGCCCAAACCACAGAACACAACTCCACCTATCCCATTTCGCCCCCTCTAGATAACAAAGCAATTATGTTTAAAGTTGAGTCAGGGAGGTGAGGGTGGGTACCTTGACCTTTAACACTGAAGGCTCAGGTGGCATCACAAAGTCTCTCATCCAACGTTTATCCATTCTGGACCAGTAGTTCTCAGACTCTAGCATCTATCACAATCACCTGGACGATTTGTTACACTGATCGTTGGGGCTCAATCCTCCAGAGTTTCGGATTTGGCAGGTCTGGGGTGGGGCTAAAAACTTGCATTTTTAACGCGTTTAAGCGATGCTGGTGCTCCTGGTGCCGGACCCCACTTTGAGAACCATTTCTGTACAGGCGCTGGGCTAAGCGTTGGAAATGAATTAACATCGGCCCTGCCCGCGGGGAGCCCAGGGGCGTCCAGGTAAGGTGAAGGCCCCGTGCGTTCTAACGTAGACCAACGAGCGCGGAGCGCCAGGCCTGCAACCGCGCCGAGGTTGGAGGTGTGGGGAGAAAAGGCCACCAAATTTGACGCGCAGGACAGAAGAAACTCAGTCCCACTGAAATTTACACTGCTGAGAAGCTGAGACCCCGCATCTCCCCCTCCGCTCTGGGCAGATTCGGGGCCTCTGGAAATAAGGGACACCCAGCCCCCAGCTTCTTTTTCCCTTGAGACACTCAGTTTTTCCTTCCTTTCCCCCGGGCACAAAACACACCTGGAGACGCAAAGCGAAAACAACTGCACGGGAGGAGCAGCGCCCCCCACTGACCGCAGCCAGGCCCGGCCTCCCCGCCGAGCCGAGCTGGCGCTCGTGTCCTTCCGTCGCCCTCGCCCTCCCCGCGCCCCGCACGGGGAGTCGCAGCCCAGAGCTTTGGCCGGGGCCGCTGCTGCCCACACGCACTTTTCTCGGCTTTGCGCAGGCGCTCTGGCCGCCGCTCCTGGGCAGCTCCCGGGAGGAAAAGGGTACAGATGACTCACCCACCGCCGGACTGGGACTCAGGCCGCCAGTGGGAGCCAGAGGCAGTCCGAGGCCAGGGCGGTAGTGCCAGGCAGCCAGCAGGCAGCACACGAGCGCGCCCAGCAGCGCCATCGCGGGTCGCGGCCAAGGACCTGGGAGACCTATTGCTGTCCCGGGGCTCCACACGACCGTCGGGCCCGGGGCTGGGGAGGAGGAAGAAGACCTCTGCTGGGGTTGACGCCCAGTGGTCACGTGAGAGGGCAGAGTCCTTAATGAGTAGGTTCAGTTGACCTTCAACAGCTGTCTAGCGATTATCCGCCTTTTCCCGTTGTTGTTTGTGTCTCAGCGTCAGTGACTGGCCTGGGAAGGAATGTGCTTGGAGCAACCCCTCGCAGATCATCTTCCCTAAGTGCCACCTGACCCTCAGCGCATGGGACTCCTCTGCAGAAGTGATGCAGAGAACCTCGAAGTGTCTCGATTTGAACTAGGTCAGCAGAGATTTGGGATACAGTGGGTCTGAGTGTGGTCCCTCGACCAGCAGTTGTCAGCGCTACCTGGGAAGTCTAGTTAGAAGGGAAAATTCCCAGGCCGGCCCGGGACCTACTGAGCCACAAACTCCGAGGGTGAAGTCTAGTCGTTTGTGTGTACGAGTCCTCTACGTGACGCTAAAGTGATGGTGATGTTTGAGAACCACTGCTCAGAAACACTAGGTTTCAGTTTTTTATTCGTTTGGCTTTTTTTCTTTGTTTTTGCAACTGAGAACAATGTCTCAGAACCATATTCTATGCATTCCAGAGATATACAAAAATCATAGAACTGGTTGATTTTACTCTTCAAGGAATTTTTGAGTATACTCAGTCTGACAGAGGAGCCAAGATCCCCAAACTTCATTGGGTTCTGTGATCCTTCTATTACCATTTATGAGGATGCTGACTTCTTTAAGATAAGGGAACATGTAGTTTAAATTTGTAGGGCGTGGAATTCCTTTGAAGAAGAAAAAACCCTCCAGAATTACTAACCTCATAAAAGATGTTGTAAAGTATATTTGTTTCCCAATAGAGAAAACCTTATTTTGTATGCTGTGTAATTTAATGGGAAAGTGTCTCATGAAACGGGCTTTGAAATGGGAGTTAGGGTGCCTCCATTTTCTGCTTCATATGCTGCCAGGGCTGTTCAAGTTCTGCTTCAGCTTTAGGATGAATCAAACACCTTTGGAGAACCAAAGTGCTTTCCTATTGTGGAAAACATTGTCCTTGGAGTTTCTCAGTCCACAGCCTCAAGAGTGTGGAGGAAAATGGAGCAGGATTTAAAAAAAAAAAAGGAAAATGGATGTGAGAGAACAACTTTAAGGACAGCAAAATAACTTGCATGTTTCTAGGACAAGCATTTTGAAAGATAGAAAAAGGATTTTTTAAAATTGTAAAAATAGCAATTCTCACTCTTCTTCTTTTGCCAATTTTCAATCAGCTTTACTGGAAGTAAATTGGTTGTGAAATAATTCTTCTTAAGTAAGCATAAAATATGACGTACACGTTTTGAAACCTAAGAAATGCTTGCAATTTTAAAAAGGCAATATATTGAGTTCATGGGTAGAAACACTATCCTCCCTTCGACTCCCTCTGCTTTGTTTTCCTTTATACCCTCTCTCTGAGGAGCACAAAGCTACAGTGCCTTACCATCTCTGGGTGTACACCTCACATCTGGGCATGTATTTGTAGGTCCCCATGTTCCAGGTGTAGGTGTAATTTGTTGTGAGCGTGTGTGTCTGGGTGAGAGACTGCACCAGTGACAAAGCGGTTCGTGACTGGATTTCACAAGACAGCCTTTAGCATAGTTAGTATCTATGAGATCTTGGAATTTCAGAGGTGTTCTTCCAGGGCCAGTTGGTCAAATTGCCTTTGGGCTTAGTAGTTTTTCCTTTTCAGGTGCGTTGAAAAATTTTTAAAAAGGCAAACCAGAAAAGTTAGTACCTTGGCAGGTTACTGTATGAGATAGAATATAGCTTGAAGGAAACTGATTTGTAACTACCTTGTAAACATTTAGGAAGTAAATATCCTTGTTATTTATCTTCCTAGAAAACTGCATTTGATCTACCACTGCAACTCTTGAGCTTTTAACCCAGTGTAACTTTGCTTCCCACTAGGCCATCCCAAAACTTTTCCATTTTTCAGACATTTGTTATGGAAATGAATGCCAGGATGTTATTTGACCTAATTATAATGAGACGAAGCTGAATCCCTATCCTTGACCTTGTATCTTTAAGAATAGAAAGGCCAGAAGCCGTGCTTCTATCAGAGCATAGGCTGAAATCACCAAGAGAAAGCAGTCTTCCTCCAGAAGCAGAGATGAAGGTTTTCAGAGCTATTGGAGCAAACACCCCCTCTATGTTCTGTTTCATGCTTTTAAAGACAAAAGTAGACTCTAGTTTTAGTAATGGTAACCTGAGCTAGACCATCTTATCCTGACATTCAGTAATAATTGTACATTCACGTGTTAAATCCTGTAGCTGCACTTTAGATTTTTTCTACTCTTTACTGCAGTAGTTAAAGTAATACAATAGTCAGGTAATAGTATCATTGTGTTGAACTGTGTGAGTTAAGGGAAGTTTCCTCATACTTATATCTGTAAGTTAATTGGACCTTGAATTAACTTATAGAAACTTACTGAAAATATTGAGTTGATTAAAAATGAATACTGAATGTTTGTCCTGAAAAATATTTACCCTTTCCCTGCCCCACGCACCAACCTTCACAGAGGCTAACAGGAAAGTTTTCCTAAGGAGTAATTCAGGCAAAATAAAATCTTACATTTTTATTTCAGAAGAAAATTTAGCTGAAATATTAATTTTTGAGAGGAAATAAGCGGGAAGATTGCAAGGTTTGCAGTTCTCAGTATTATTCACTAGTCAAGAGAACTTGGACATGTTAATCGAATCTTCAGTTTCCTCATTGGTAAAGTAAAAATAATAATATCTGCCTTACCTGCTTCACATTGTGGGTTTGAGAACATTTACAAAAATGGTCTTATAAACAGTGAAATACGAAATAATATTTGTACTTTACAAATGCAAATCTTAGCCAGTCATAAACAGATATTTACTTTCCTTTGGTCAACTCAGTTCCAGCAACCTCGCACACCCCTGCTTCCCCACCACCACACACACACACTGGCACACACACACACACAATGCCCTCTGCACGCTCCATTTTATCCGTTTTAGCACTTATAGACTTTGTTCAGCTCAGTGTACTTGTCTGGAGATACATCTTTATAGTGTTAGCACAAGTTCGTGTGCCCAATGCACAATGAGGCCAAACAAACTGAAACGTCAGAGTCTGGAGCAGAGAAAGGTTTATTGCAGGGCCATGCGAGGAGACAGGTGGCTTCTGCCCTAAAAGCCCTGAGCTCCCCGAAGTGTTTGGCCAAACATTTTTAAAAGCCAGGTGAGGGAGGTGGGGTCGCAGAGTATGTGATCAGCTCATGCGCAGTTCTCTGACTGACTGATGGTGAGGTAACAGGGTTGTGTCAGAAGGGTTCACATTATCAGTCCTTAGGCTCCAGGAGGCCTGGGGGCTATGTGCTCATGGTCATCAAGTAGTTAACATCTTCCATTTGGTGGGGGGTTTTCACATCTGGAAAACAACTCATGAAATGTGCATCAAATACTGTTATCTAGGTACTTCAGAGAGGAGCTAAAGCAGAGGATATGGAGGAAGGCCTGTCCCAGGAAGGCCCCATAGGGTCCTACTCGGTTACAATAGTCTAGGATAAAATTCACTCCCTGGTCCTATTTACCTTTCAATAAGAAACTTGAATTACATGACATTTTGATTATATGAGATTTTGATTATATTTACTCTTTAATAAGACATTTTCATGTATATCAGCTTGCTTCTTCAGACTGCCTGTTTCTAGTAGCAAGAGGTCATTTGTGCAGCCCAGCCCACCATAATAAAGCTCCTTTTGATCCTGGCCATCCCAAATTCTCTACAGAAGTACCAATCCAAATTTTTCCACGTTTCCCTGGGCTTCTGCTTATTTTTTAAATTAGTATTTTAAACAAAGTGCTAACTTCCCCAGCCTGACTTTATGCCATAAAAAAAGGCTATTTTATTTAAAACTCTCTTATATACAGTTCCCAGCCAGATTAGTGATACTAACAACAACAACAAATTTCTCATGGGTGTAAGATTTTTATTCCAATTTGATTTGCATTCCATTGGAAATTATAGAATGTATTCCCTTCCTTATTTAAAAAAAAAGTAGTTTAAAATTTTAATAGGAATTATAAAATGTGATAAATCTGCAGATCAAAAATGGCTTTGCTTGCTTGCAGTAACAAGTCTTTAAAACAAGTTTTGAAGTCATCATTTTCCACCTCCACACCAAGGATAACCTTCTAATTAGTGATCGGCCGTGCTGTAACAGCAGTAGAGCACTGAGACTTGGGTAAACAGAAAGACTATAGAACTTCTCCAGCCCCAGATCAGGATGTTTTCTATGCCTTCTCATAGTGGCGAATGGCAACCACATCGCCAAAAGTAAGAGTCTGAAAGATTCAAAACATAACCAAATCTTTTTACACAGGTACATCAGTAGCTGAAAATTTTAAAGATTATCATATTATGTTATTTTAAAGATTATCATATATATGATTTAAGTATTATGCAAAAGAATAATGGCATTTACAAACAATAAATGTTGCATAAGTCTTCATTTTTTGAAAAGAAACCCTTATATTTATCTCGTGAATGACGTGTATACACAGTTCATGTCTCTAAAAGAAATATGAGGCAAAAGCTGAGATTATCTAGATTCAGGTCAAAAGAATTCCTTTTGCCTTAAATTATCAGGGTAATTGGAGAAGATTAGCTATCTGCTTTAAAAAGTGTATAAAATTTACAGTAGGTTTTCATAATACTTTATAATTCATGACCTAGATAAATTTGGAAGAGTTTTTTGAAAACCCAAATTATTTGGACAAATGGTATTTTCAATGATTTGTTCCAAAATCAGCAGGAAAAGGTAAATGTACAAACGTTCTCGTTGCTTTGGCTGTCATGTTGTAGCCTATGTGAACCTTGGTGGTTATGTGGCTGTACTGTGCAACATGGGCTCTTGTATCTAATCCACCTTGAAGAATTGCTATAAATCCTCTTTACAAAATTTAGTGTTTTTTAGTGTTCATCATTTTCATGTAGTCCTGTGATTGCCAAGAGTATAGTGTGCCCTTGTCATCCATTACTTTCATTGCCTTGTTTGAACTCAGGCTTCCCTGATCACCGTCATACATGCCAAAGCTGAGCTATCCACTTTTCTGTATTCAGGAAAAAAATAAAGAAAAAATCATAAAGGAGAACTTCAGATTGAATCCTTTATAAATGAATTTGTTTATTTGTTTGTTTGTTTGATGACGGTGATGGTCACTGCAGGAAATCGGGGGCAACTATTCATCAACATGAAAGGAAAACTGTTGCTCTGCTCCCCACACCCACTTCCACCCAGGAAGTGAAGAATGAATATGCAAGCCCTCTATCTCAACCTAGAACAGCTATCTGGTAGTCAAGGGAAGGAGAAGAAAACTAGTCAATAGTCTTAAATAACAAAACCAAAAGACCCTTCCTGCTATTATCTTAGAAGGAATACGTAAAGCAACCCCCCCCCCAAAAAAACCCCACAAATGATGTATTGACTACTTCAATGTCATCAAAATTCCATTACTCAACTCACCAAAAAAAAGTGTCTGGGGTGCTAGATTGAGACATAATATTTTTTCCCAGTTTATGATGCTACTCCATCATTAGAGAAATTATTTTTAAATTATTTTTTATTTTATAATTTTTACATGACTATCAGTATTGAATAGACATGTTTTTAAAGCTATCTGATGCATTAAAAAGAAAGACTGGAAGGAAGTAATACCAAAATGGTTCTCTCTAAGGGGACATTAAAAAGGATTTTCATATTTTTATTACACTTTCCTGTTATATTCCAAATTATCTGCACTGAACTTGTGAAACCTTTATAAACTAAAATATAAAATGTTTAAAGCTCTCATTTATTACAGAAGCTATAAAGTAATTTTTCTGAGGTTCAGCAAATGATAATATAGTAATATCATCTCTCTATATTTTCATGATGATTGGTTTTATATTCAGATTTCATCTGAGGATTAGACATTACAGTAATCCAACAACTGTTCTTTTGACACAATTTTAGCTAAATCAATGGCAACTTTTTAAAACTACACTTAAGTAGAATTTTTCCCTTTTTCTGTAATTAAAAAAGCAGAGTGGAGGAAACAATTAGCTAAGATATTTTTATTTCTTCTGTTTTACACATGATTAAAGAACCTTGCTAGTGATTTAATATTATTAAAGAAGGAAAGACAGGAGAAAAGGAGGGAGGGAGGGACAGGGAAGGAGATGGGAAATGAGTGGGTGAGGGGTGGGCAAAGAAGCAGGAAGGGGAAATTGCTCCTACTTACCATGACCATTTTGCCATTCTTAATCTCTCTTACAAAATTTGTCTCTTTGCCATCCCATTTCTGTACATGGACAAGTTTGTCTCCATCCAGGCTAACAACAGACTGAAACCAACAACAAAATGCAGAATATATCAATAGGTACAGGTCAGATTTCTGATATGGAAGTCAAATGAATTGATTTTTATCTATTTAAAAAATTTTTTTAAAGATTTATTTATTTATTTTTGACTGCATTGGGTCTTTGTTGCCGAGCATGGGCTTTCTCTAGTTGCAGCGAGCAGGGGCTAATCTTCGTTGCGGTGCGCGGCCTTCTCATTGCAGTGGCTTTCTTGTTGCAGAGCACGGGCTCCAGTAGCTGTGGCACACGGGCTCAGTAGTTGTGGCACACAGGCTCAGTAGCTGTGGTGCACGGGCTTAGTTGCTCTGTGGCGTGTGGGATCTTCCCGGACCAGGGTTTGAACCCATGTCCCTTGCATTGCCAGGTGGATTCTTAACCACTGTGCCACCAGGGAAGTCCCTGAGTTGATTTTTAAAAGAGTAATAATTGAATAAATAGTGATCAACTAATTATCAAAGTAGTACAATTTCCTCTGTTGCTTCCAGAGTCATTATTATAAAATCTCTAGTAATTCATAATTTGATTGAAATGTGTACATCTAGATGCAAAAATTTACGTATTAGAAATAAAAATCCTGAACTAGTGCTTTCTGACTAATCAACCTACTCTTTTAAACAGAGTCTTAGAATGAGGCAAGCTATTGATTTAGTCAACCTGAGGCAAAAGAGAGATTAAACAAAATGCAGTCTTTCAAATGAACACTATTAAATACTTTCTGAAATACAGGTTTAATATAAAATGAGAAAAACACATGGTAAAGAAACAGATTCAAGATTTGAGCTATAGTAGGTGCCCACTGTTCAGAATATAAGCTATGAACACTAGAATGCAAAATTAACTCTTGGTCCTTCTCTCTGAAGTGAAATACTGAGAACATTTTTCACTTCCCATCATCTAGAAAAAAAGAAATATTGGGACTTTCTCTCTTTTATTCTCTCCTTCCCGTGCCCACCCCCAGAGAAGGAGCGGCTCCTTACCTTACAGTTTCTGTCATCTGGAGTGGTTTCATCAAACTCTTCTCCCAGATGGAAACTAATCTCTGTGTTCTTGAATGTGCTTTGAGTCCTGATCACCACTTTGTCCCCCTCCTGACTGATGATCACTGTTGGTTTAGTCATATTTCCCACCTGCCTAGTGGCAAAGCCCACACCTAAAATAGCAAAAGGAAGCAGTACAGTTGGCTGCAACTTCCAAAATAGCTCACAAAGCAGGAATCTACCTTCCTATTGTGGAATCTATGTCCTAAGGTGTAAGTTTCATTAGAGTATGTTTAGCCCATCAATTATGCCGGACAACTACTGAGCCATAATAATAAGTGGATGCTTATTTGGAAGCATAAATAGTAAAAGGATGCTGAAGAAAAAGCGGAAAAGGTGCAGAAGCTTCATGTCCTCCACAGAATACTAAATGCTCCGTTATTTGGCCCTAGGCAAGAAAGCAGGCATATGCCACATTTAAATATCCATTCTGTGAGAAACACACAGCCTAGCACCCTGATTACGACAATGTGATCTGTCTTTGTCTCTTGCTAACCTGATGGGTGAAGAAGGAATCTGCAAGTATCTGAAGCTGCAGGTTGAGAAGAGAAAGCACATCTTATTTTTACCTACCTAGAGCCTTCATGTACTCGTCAAAATTCTGACTGTCCGTCAGCTTCCACGTAGCACAGAAAGCCTCCACCATCCTTACCCTTTTCCCGTTAGCTTCAGAATCAGATAAAAGAGGCAGAGGCAAGGATCTTCAGATGTTAGGGCCACTGCAATTCGGAAGACCCCTTTGCACCTCACGGCAGCTCCTGCCTTCTTATTAAGAAAAGAGGCGGGCAGAAAGCCAAGGATTTGAATTGCAAGCACATCCCTCCAGTGTCCCTCTTTCCAGGAGGCTGTTGCAGGGGGAGGAGATGGGAAGGGGGGCGTTCAGCGAGGTTCCAATCCTCTTTGTGATTGGCTCAGGCCACTGGGTTAGCGGAGTAGGTCGAGTTCCTCCCAAACCTCACACTGCAGCCCTTCTGCCTGAGAAATCTCTGCAAAGATTCAGTGAGGCTGGAGGCAGGGAGCTTATAATGAGAGAAGGTCTTTCAGTTTCAGCCTGAAAACTTGGCAAAGGCCATTTCAGACTGTGAGGAAAGAAAAAAACGCACAGTAGGACATTCAGATTGATTTCCGTTAATGGCAAAGCTGGTTGCAAATGAGACCCCCCCCTTAAAGAACACCTCTGAAATGCCAGACTTTTCAGACAAAAGAGGCTGAATAGTGCCTTTTATTTTCTCTCATATTTATAGGGAGAGCAAAACATGAGCTAGAATTTGCCAAACTCGGGAAAGAGGAGGGGGAGGAGGTGTAAATACCTTCCCTAGATTGTACTGCTAGAAGACTACTCCGGCTGAGTACTAATGGGACACTAATTTTGGCCTCTTCCCAACACAGACTGAGTGAATTTAAAGATCCCATTTTTCTTTCTAAGGCTATGAGAACCAGACTAAGATGGAAAAGGGACCTAAGGGAGAGTATGGTTAGGATTCACTAATGAGCTACAAAAATAAAGCAGAACACACTCTTTTCCCCCACTCCTTCAACAGATTGCAGAATCAAAGTGGAAAAACTGGACAGAGGTTCATTTGGTAAGATTTTAGATGACCTGCACTATAGAACCTTTCGATTTCCTGAGGCCACATCTACATCTGTATACTAGTTGTGAGTTCGCAATGGAGGGAGGGCAAGAATCGGAGCAGAGGTGGGAATCAGAAGACTTTGGCTTCAGTTCGTCCTGGCTTAGGGCATCTCAAGAATGGCAAGCTACCTCCAGGGTTCTAAGTAATAACATATTTAAAGGGGGACTCAGATTCCCCTTTACCCAGAGTTTCTTCCTGCTTTATTAGTGCAGACCGCTGATGCAAAGCAGGTTCCCCCCCTTTCATGGGGACAGATCAGGGGACTCTGACTTGGCAGCCTCTGCTCTTCTCTCTCTCTCTCTCCTCCCATTTCAATCTCGGCCCACTGCCTTCCAGCTTCTGTCCACACCAAATACAAGAGACAAGGCTCAGAACGCATCTTACTCCAACTGTCAGCTCTGTGGTTCTACTTTGGTGTCTCAAAGGTACCTCAAAACATAAACTCAATCTTTCCCCTCACCTGGTCCTCCTCCAGTTTGCACCATGTTTGTGAATGGCAGCACCATCCGCCCAATGGCACAAGCCAGAAAACTTGAAATCCTTTCTAACCTTTACTCTCTACATCAAAGTCAACGTCAGAGCCCATCTATTTTCCTTCCTGAATATATCTCTAACTTCTCACTTTCCCCCTATCCCCACAACCACCTTCTTAATTCAAGTAACCACTGCCTTTTACTAGTCCTATGGCAATAGCCTCTTAACTGTTCTCCCTGCAGCCACGCATGATCTCCAGCCGTTCACTAGGCTGAAGCCCGAGTGACCTTTTAAAATACAAATCTGCCATCTTCCTAACGACTGACGGTGCTGAGCACACTTTTCATGTGCTTCTCTGCTGTTAATCTATCTTCTTTGGTGAAGTAACTGTTCAAATCTATTGTCCATTTTCAATTGGATTGTTTCTGTCTACTGAATTGTAAGAGTCCTTTATATAGTCTAGATAAGTCATTAGTTGAATGTGTTCTTCAAAACTTTGTTCTGTTCAGTTATAGATACAGAGAACAAACAGATGGTTGCCAGAGGGGACGGGGACTGGAGGGAGGAAAGAAATAGGCGAGGGAGATTAAGAGGTACTAACATTGATAAATGTCACAAGTATGAAATGTACAGTGTGGGGAATACAGTCAATAATTATGTAATATCTTTCTATGTGACATATCATAACTAGACCTAACATCGTGATCGTTTGGAAATGTATAGAAATACCGAATCACTGTGTTGTGTAATAGCAACTAACACAGTATTGTAGGTCAAATGTACTTCAAAAACAAACAAACTCATAGGAAAATAGGTCAGATTTGTTGTCACCAGAGGCAGAGGGTAGGAGGAGAGGGGATTGGATGAAGGCTGGTCAAAATGAACAAACTTCCAGTTATAAGATGTATAAGTACTAGGGATGTGATGTACAACAGGATGACTGTAATGAACACTGCTGTGTGTTATACAGGAAAGTTGTTAAGAAAGCAAATCATGGCTTCCCTGGTGGCACAGTTGTTGAGAATCTGCCTGCCAATGCAGGGGACACGGGTTCGAGCCCTGGTCTGGGAAGATCCCACATGCGCGGAGCAACTGGGCCCGTGAGCCACAATTACTGAGCCTGAGCGTCTGGAGCCTGTGCTCTGCAACAAGAGAGGCCACGATAGTAAGAGGCCCGCGCACTGCGATGAAGAGTGGCCCCCACTTGCCACAACTAGAGAAAGCCCTCGCACAGAAACGAAGACCCAACACAGCCATAAATAAATAAATAAATAAAAATTAAAACATTTGGTAGATACTAACCAAACTTAAAAAAAAAAAAAAAGAAAGCAAATCCTAAGAGTTCTCATTGCAAGGAAAAAATATTTTTTCTATGTCTTTAATTTTGTATCCAGATGAGGCGATGGATGTTCACTAAACTTATTGTGATAATCATTTAATCTTGTATGTAGGTCAAATCATTATGCGGTACACCTTAAACTTATACAGTGCTGTATGTTAATTATATCTCAATAAAACTGGAAGAAAAAAATGTTTAATTTTTTTGCTTTTCATTTTCTCGATTGTGATAATGGATACATTGGTGTGTCAAAATTTATCAGTTGTACATATTAAACATGTGCAATTGATCTTATGTCAAATATACTATGGTAAAACTATTTTGAAAAAGCGAAATCTTATCTTGTCCCTCTCCTGATTAAACTCCAAATGGCTTTTTCCTGCTCTCAGGTTAAAGACCAAAATTCCTATCATTGCCTGTACCAGACCTGCCTCTAACTTTTGAAGGACTTGGAGTAAGAATCCAAACAGAGGTTCACATGCCATATGCCTAAACAGTAAAAGTTACGGATCAAACGATGCCCACAGCCTGGCCCAGCGTCGAGTCAGGACTCATAACCACCCCTCCACCCTTTCCTGACAGGCTGCCCCGTGGCTGCCCACAGGCCTGAGCACTGGCACAGATCTGGTGGGGCAGGCATGTGGAAGCTTGTCTGGAGCTCAGGGTCTCCAGTCAGTGACTAGAGTACCCTAAACATGCAATGGGGACTAACGTGGACTTGGCTGTTGTGCTGACGTGAGCCTGAAGCTGCCAAAGGCTATAGTGAAAAGTCTGAAATGAAACAAGCCCAGAGGAAGCAAAGCTTATACATCAGACGCATCTGACATCATTTGAGCCTTTGAACCAAGTCCCTGAAGCTAGCCCCACCTATGAATTTTTCATATGTTCTCTTTTTTGCTAAATCTAGGCGACTAATTCATCCATTTACGCAAACCATCCTCATGGTAGAAGTTCTCAGACCAATTTATTTTGTTATGTCAAAATATTCTTATATGTTCCCCTTAATAAAACATATTTAAACTGGTAGAATGTTTAATTATTATTCTAAAATGTAATAAACCATATCTTTTTCATGGTCCAAGAATATAAGATCAGGATTGTTGAGAGCAGGGTGCGTGTATTAGACATCTTCACCTTAGCTCCTTACTGATCATGATGCTGAAATATTCATCTATCTCATTTATTTCTTCCACTCTTTAGATAAGGAAAGGAACTGATGATATATTTATTTTAACTTAAAGCATATATTTCTGTAATTCAGATTTTTTTACACCTTATATAAAACATAAAAGCTCAGCAATTTAGAGATAGGTTTTTTGGAATTGTATATTAATTTAGTAATAAGCAGAAGAGAATATTGTTAGCCAGATGTCTATAGTAGAAATTTTAGGAAAAGCCACTTGACTATTTTGTAATTCCCTAAACTGACACATTTAATCTTACTATTTTTAATTGTTCAGGATATAATAGATTTACAGCCAAGAATAGTTGCTTTCAAATAATAGGTAATAATAAGTCATTTGCTCTATTTATTGAGGACTTTATTAGAAGAGAAAGTGAAAGAACAGAGAAAAGATTGTGCTGTGCTAAGGAGGATTCAACTAATAGATACTTTTGGTAACCTAAATGGGAGGGAAGTCCAAAAGGGAGAGGATATCTGTATGTGTATGGCTGATTCATTTTGTTGTGCGGTGGAGGCTAACACAACATTGTAAGGCAGCCATACTCTAATAAAAATTAATAAAAACATAATAGATATTAATTTTTAAAAATGAATAGATATTTTTTTCAATTTTCCTAAACCTAGGAACAATTTATGATCTTACTATGGTTTCTATAATATAAATGCATCCACAGACTTAAAAAAGGAAAGAATGTGACAGATTGACCCCTCTCTCAAGGCTATGACCTTTATGTATGGGAATTTGGACTCTAAAGAATCCATTATAAAGATTATTTTTAATAGTGAAATAAAAGGAACAAAGAAAAATTGCTTTGGGAGATCTTGGCAAAATCTCCACGTGGGGCTGAATCTCCTGGCACCTTCTTTATGGAAATTTTTCCTTCTCAAGAAAATAAAAAGTTTTAATAAAACGTTAACACTGTTCTTGAGCCAAGTAAGCCAACCGGGGTCATGACACTATTTCCGATAAAATATCCAAGGATCTGCACCAAAAGAGATTAAGTAACATTCAAAGTACTTGCTTGAGGTTCTTTTTGTTACCAAATGGCACAAAATAAAATAGTAATGGAAGATCTCTATAGTTGGAAATGAAATGTGATTACACCATGAAGGCACTATTGACCCACAATCTCTCCCATGATAGGTAATATCTTCAGACAACACCCCGTGCTGAAACAGTGGTCTGTCTGTCATGTGCATCACACTCTCTCCCCTCAAACAATTAAAAAGCTAAACCAACTCTAGGCTTCAGGAGTGATGAAGATTCCAACATTCAAGCAGGAGTTAATGTGCTATGGGTAATGGAATTCAATGGGAGGAGGTGTGTGGGAAAAGACCTGTGAATTGCCATCCCTTGGTGTTGTGAAATTTTTATATTATTATACTTTTTAAAATGTGGACTAGACCAGAGAGGAGATGCACCTCCAGGTGTGGCACAATCTTGAAAAGAAGTGCTATA
Organism: Physeter macrocephalus; assembly: GCF_002837175.3. NCBI lineage: Eukaryota > Metazoa > Chordata > Mammalia > Artiodactyla > Physeteridae > Physeter > Physeter macrocephalus. Next base: position 39,725,869 of record NC_041223.1, read on the forward strand.
TTCTTCTACTGGAGAATGAAAAGCGAATAAAGACAAGCTGTTGAGGTTTGGACAATCTTTCCAATGTCCTTCTCATTCTTTTTGATTTTCTGCAGGTTTTTTTTTCTCCTTTTACCTCTCAGTACCTGAGTATTCCACTCTTCATATTTTTTTGCGTATAAAATGTAGAAGAGGTCCTTCACCTGCTTCTAGATATGACAAATCTACTCAGGAGAGAAATTTATTCCAGGTTTGTTATGAAAGAGTTATGGACCTTCACTCTTCTGGCCACTTATATGCCACAACTCTGCTGAGAAAACTCCCCTCTCTAGTCCCCTAGGTACTTTCCTCTTGTCTTTTAGATGTTAGCTCAAATATTATTCACTCAAGGAAGACTGGATCAGAACCCCAATTATGTCATCCCATGGTTTTATGTCTTTTTAAACATATAAATTTAATTAAAAACTTCTGTAGTCAATTGTTTAATATCTTTCTCTCCCATTAGAACATGAGTTCCCTGAAGCATTTATTTTAGCATCTATGTCTTTTATTCTCCATTGTGCTCTATCCTCATTGTCTATCACAGTATCAAGTTCACAGTGTTTGTTCAACAAATGTTAAAGGCATGAACAAATATAGAGCATGGACAGAGAGAATCAGAGAACTTCAAAAAAGTAAGATTGTAAACTATTGTACAAATGATCTTTTCCAAGTTTCTATTCAAACTTTTCTTCTCTTTGCAACCTGTATAATCTCCAGAGAAGGATACCTAAACCTCTTCCTCATTCCTGTCATGTCAATTTGGGAAGAAATTAAGGCTCAATTTTTCTAGGGTTCTTTTCTTTGAAGTAAAAGCACATAGACTAGTCTGAGTGAACCTCCAAATGTATGATGGATTTATTAAATGCAAAAGGAGGAGAGTTTTGTGCCATCTCATATGTGGAAACCTGGTGCCAATTAATATGCACAGAATTTGTCCTTACAGTGGATCCTCTGATCTGTTTGATGTGAGTTATTGATGTGTAAATAAAAAATTTAGAAGGTTTTTTTTTCTGGTTCATATACTCTTGGAAGATCTCTATTGCTGATTCTGCGCATGAAATGCTGAAGTAAGCTTTGAGTAATGATTATCAGACAGGTAGCTATAAAAGGAAGGTATTAAGGTATTAATCAGTTTAAGATTAAAGAAACCACTCTAGCTATTTTTAACAGAAACAGGATGAAATACAGGGAATTATACACTTATAAAATTCTTAGAAGTGTTGGAGGACAAGGTTTTAGGCTGAGCTGAGCTTTCAGTAATAATTCCAGAACATACCACCGCATCATAGAAACTTGTCCGCTAAGGAAACCATTTTCTCTACTAAAATCAGAATGCTGGGGAATCAGGAAGCTGCTTTCCCACCTGCTGGCTCCAGAAATCTCTTGCCTTAGCTGTCATCCAGGAATGAGGGAGCGTCACCCAGAAATAGTGATTCCAGAGGCATGCCACATGGGCCAGATCTCAGGAGCAAAATGGTTGTCTTGGATTCATTCTCTCTCACCACTCACCTGAGTTTTGAATTCAAGTCTTACTCAAGCATGTATGATAAGCAGGGCCTAAATCAAGTGTAGATAGGAGATTGGGAAATGTTGTTTTGCTCTCTGGGGCCTCTGCAGAGCAGAGAAGACCACAGCAGACCAGGTGAGTCAATCTACCACACCCTATACACAACTCAGAGATAACTGGATATATTTTTTAAATGTTTGTTAAAAGGGGAGAATAAAGAAAAAATAGAGATCCTATATGTCTGGAAATATTTTAGAGTAGTGAAATGGGTAATCATTAGAATCACCTGGGGAGATTTATAATAATGCAGAATCTAAAGTTACCCAGAGAGATTTTGATACAGGTGGTCTGGGGTAAGGCTGAACTTTGTACTGAAAAACAAAATTTTAAGTTGAAATCCTATGTATGCTGATGCATTTAATGCCTTGTGATTTATAAAATAAATAGTATACTCCAGTCTGTCAGAATCACGTTAATAAATTTGGATTGTAATACTTCTTCAATGCAAAATACAGGGTAAGACTAGGAGGATAGTGATGCTACTAGTTTCTTGACCCTACCATTTCAGAAATGGTGTGTAACTTATACCAAGGATGGCTCCACATTTAAAATTATGTGTGTTACACAATAAACTTATACTACGCTTTAGGTCAATTATATCTCAATGAAACTGGAAGGAAAAAAATTTAAAAATAAAAAATAATGTGTCATGTGATAATCAGCAAGAAAGAAACATGACCCAACTATCCTAAGGATGAAACATATTAAACCAATGTTAACAAGTAAAATTCTGTGTTGTAATGGAGAGTATAATCCATCATAATCAAATTATCAGGATTCATAAAATTAAGGAGCTCTCTATAAATTTAAATGGAGACATTTCTGAAGACATTGAGAAGTCTTATCCCAAGAGAGCATCTGGTCTACCTGGGCCTTCCTGTGAATAAGATATTTTCATACTCATTTTCTAGAAGAAAAAGAATCCTTAAATAATACGTTCCATCTAAAATTTAAGTCTCTACAACATGCAATTTTCAAGACAATTTATTGGAACAACTCTTGATATAGTTTGACCAGTAACATAATTAAAAATTATAAATGGGCCATTGAGATTCATGGTATTTTTCACCCAATCACTAATTGGAAAGCACAGGAGTATAAGCATATCTTTGAATGCTAGTGATATAAAAATAAAATAAAATAAAAATAAGATAGGGTATTAATTAATTTATTTTTTATTTCCAAAGCAACTTATTAAGTTGAAACCATTATTATGATTGCATTATTTTTGTTATTGTTTTTAAGCACATAGGAATAAATTTACAAATGTTAGTACCCATTGATTTGTTGAAGGGTGAATCTCCATTTTGAAACTGTTAAGAAAATGCCAGAATATCATAAATTTTCTGCTCTTCATATTAATTTACTATGTTTGGAAATAGTTAATATCCTGAAGAGGAGACAGTAATAAATAGAATTATATTGTTTGAAGAGAATTTCTAGAATGCAGGGAGATATTACGAATAGTAAAAGTGGAAATAATAGACATGAAGAGAATGAAAATACAACCTAATTACGGGTATTACTAAGACATCTAAACAACTGGAATGACATCTACACAACTGGAATAAGATATGTAATAAAGAAAATCAGGGCTTCCCTGGTGGCGCAGTGGTTCAGAGTCTGCCTGCCAATGCAGGGGACACGGGTTCGTTCCCCGGTCTGGAAAGATCCCATATGCTGCGGAGCGGCTGGGCCCGTGAGCCATGGCCGCTGAGCCTGCGCGTCCGGAGCCTGCGCTCCGCAACGGGAGAGGCCACAACAGTGAGAGGCCCGCGTACCGCAAATAAATAAATAAATAAATAAATAAAATAAAAAATAAAATAAAATAAAGAAAATCATAATTGAGAAAAACTTTCTGTAGCTAAAAATAGGCATCAGTATATAGATCAAAATGTTCATCATTTGACATAATTAATGAAAACAGAACACAAGCTCTTTAATTCTAGTAATATTTTTGAATCAAATATAATTCAAATAAGTATATATAAATATAAGGAAAAATCCAATAAATATTCAATCAGAGGAAAAGATGCATAAAATGTTATAAGAATTGTGGCTGACCATAGTCTTCATTGTAGCATTTAGATACCAAATAAATATAGAGCAATGTTGCAGAGTTATTGAAAAAAATGGTGGCTCAAATTTTTTTCATCATATTGTGAATGTAGAAGACATTTTCTTTTTGAAATCAATCGATGGTCATTTTCATTATACCATTTTCATGTGCTACTTGTCTGCAGGAAGAGAATATATTAGTCAATGGACTTGAGAACCCAATTTACACTGCAATTATATTTCTCTTGCAAATCAATAAATTCTGATTGCATATATCAGTCATGGCAACCTAGTCGACTTGTGTCTGTCCCTGAGACAAGGTCAAGGTTTGCTGTCAAACTGTGTTTCCAGATCCTCAGGATCAAAGTCCAGTTTCTGAACAATGACAAACACTTTTCTGTTTTTGTTGTTGAAATACGGTTGATGTGCAATATTATGTTAGTTTCAGGTATATTACATAGTGATTTGGCACGTGCATAAATTATGAAATGATCACCACAATAAGTCTACAAAAACTTATTTTCGTCCCTATACAAAGTTACTACAATATTATTGACCATGTTCCTTATGCTGTATATTACATCCTCACGGCATATTTATTTTATAAATGGAGATTCATACCTCTTAATCCCCTTCACCTATTTCTCCCCTCCCACTATCTTATGAGTCTGTTTTCATGTCATTTTGTCTGCCTGTTTGTTTCGTTTTCAGATTCCACATATAAGTGAGATCAAATAGTGTTTGTCTTTCTCTGTCTGACATTTCATTTAGCATAATGTCCTCTAGATCCATCCGTGTTGTCACAATGGCAAGACTTCATTTTTTTATAATTAAAATTCCATTGTCTGTGTGTGTGTATATATATATCACAGCTTCTTTATACATTTATACATCATTGCACACTGAGGTTGCTTCCATATCTTGGCTGTTGTAAATAATGCTGCAATAAACATTGGTGTGCAGATATCTTTTTTTTGTGTGTGTGTGTGTGGTATGCGGGCCTCCCTCTGCTGTGGCCTCTCCCGTTGCGGAGCACAGGCTCCGGACGCGCAGGCCCAGCGGCCATGGCTCACGGGCCCAGCCGCTCCGCGGCATGTGGGATCTTCCCAGACCTGGGCACGAACTCGGTTCCCCTGCATCGGCAGGCGTACGCGCAACCACTGCGCCACCAGGGAAGCCCGCAGATATCTTTTTGAATTATTGTTTTTATTTTTTTTTGAGTAAATAACCAGAAGTGAAATTGCTGGATTGTATGGTCATTCTAGTTTCAGTTTTTTGAGGAACCTCATACTGTTTTCCCTAGTTTCTGCACCAATTTACAATCCCACCAACAGTGCAAGAGGATTCCCTTTATTCCACATCCTTGCCAACACTTGTTATTTGTTGTTTTTTTGATGATAGTGGTTATGACAGGTGTGAGTTAGTAGCTTATTGTGGTTTTGATTTGCATTTCCCTGATAATCAGTGATATAGAGCATCTTTTCATGTGTCTGTTGGCCATTTGTATGTCTTCCTGGGAAAAATGTCTGCTTAAGTCTTCTGCCCATTTTTAAATTTTTTTAAATTTGAGTTGTATGAATTGTTTGCATATTTTGGATAACTACTTATCAGACATATCATTTGCAAATATCTTCTCTCATTCAACAGGCAGCCTTTTTGTTTGGTTGGTAGTTTCCTTTGCTGTGCAAAAGCTTTTTAATTTGACATAGTCCTATTTGTTTAGTTTTGCTTTCATTTCTCTTGCTTGAGGAGACAGATCCAAAAAACTGTTGCTGAGACTGATGTCAAAGAGCATACTGCCAATGTTTTCTTCTAGGAGTTTTATGGTTTCAGGTCTTACATTTAAGTCTTTAATCCATTTTCAGTCTATTTTTGTATGTGGTGTGAGAAAGTAGTCCAGTTTGATTACTTTGCATGTATCTATCCAATTTTCCCAACATCATTTATTGAAGAGGCTGTCTTTCCTGCAGCTTTGTATAGTCTTGCCTCCTTTGTTGTAGATTAATTGACCATATAAGTGTGAGTTTATTACTGGGCTCTCTATTATGTTCCATTGATGTGTCTGTTTTTGTGCCAGTACCATATTATTTTGATTAATGTAACGTTGTAGTATAGTTTAAAATAAGTGAGCATGATACCTCCAGCTTTGTTCTTTCTCAAGATTGTTTTGGCTATATGGATTTTTTTGTGTTTCCATACAAATTTTAGAATTGTTTGTTCTAGTTCTGAGAAATATCTCCTTGGTATTTTGGTACGGATTTCATTGAATCTGTCAATTGTCTTGGGTAGTATGGCCATTTTAACAATATTAATTCTTCCAGTCCATGAAGTTGGTATATTTTTCCATTTTTTTATATTGTCTTCAATTTCTTTCATCAATGTCTTACAGTTTTCAGAGTACAAGTCTTTTACCTCTTTGGTTAGATTTATTTCTATGTATTTTATTCTTTTTGATGCAATTGTAAATGGGATTGTTTTTTAAAATTTCTCTGACAGTTCATTGCTAGTGTATAGAAATGAACACATTTCTGTAGGTAACTTTGTATCCTGCAACTTTACTGAATTCATTTATTAGTTCTACTAGTTTTTGGTAGCATCTTTCAGATTTTCTATATATAGTTGTCATCTGCAAAGAATGACAGTTTTACTTCTTCCTTTCCAATTTGTATTCCTTTAAATTTTTTTTCTTGTTTGATTTCTGTGGCTTGGACTCTCAATTCTGTGTTAAATAAAAGTGGTGAGAGTGGGCATCCTTGTCCTGTTTCTGATCTTAGAGGAAATGCTTTCAGCTTTTTACCCTTGAGTATGTTGTTGGCTGTGGGTTTGTAATATATGGCCTTTATTATGTTGAGGTATGCTCCCTCTGTACTGACTTTGTTGAGGGTTTTTATCATAAATGGATTGTGGATTTTGTTGAAAGCTTTTTCTGCATCTATTGAGATAATCATACAATTTTTATTGTTTAATTTGTTAATGTAGTATATCACGTTGATTGATTTGTGGATATTGAACCATCCCTGCAATGACTTTCAACTCATAGGAAAGATACCCATACATACACACACACACATCCCTTCCCTGAGGGAGAGGATACTGAGCGTGGAAAGAGAGGATGTGTTCTCTTTAAGAAACCATGTTCAAAATTGCCGTTGTTTTGACTTGAAAATCAAGAGAAAGCATACAGTTTTTATCAAAGAGAAGATGGGTCATAAAATATTGAAGTAATGCTTCAATTCAAGATCTTGGGGATCCTTCAGGAGAGAATAGTCATTCTGTCTCTTTAAACATCTTCTCAAAATTTTAACAGGTCAGAATTGAGTTAAAATTTATAAATTTTTCAGAAAAGATTGAATCACTATTACATGCAGTCTTTCCATTTAGAAACCATAAGGTTTTAGCTCCATTTATTCAAAAGTGTGATACTTCTTTCAGCAATGTGTTTATCTTCCATGTATAAGTTTGTGTTCCCAATCCTTTTACTCTCTTCAAGATAGCCTTTGGCTGCAAAAATAATTAAAAACAAAATGAGGGCTTGCCTGGTGGCGCAGTGGTTGAGAGTCCGCCTGCCGATGCAGGGGACACGGGTTCGTGCCCCAGTCCGGGAAGATCCCACATGCCGCGGAGTGGCTGGGCCCGTGAGCCATGGCCGTTGAGCCTGCGCATCCGGCGCCTGTGCGCCGCACCGGGAGAGGCCACAACAGTGAGAGGTCCGCGTACAGAAAAAAAAAAAAAAAAAAAAAGAAGCAAAACTTCATATTCCAGGGATTATCACTTTTAATCTTAAATCTGTGCAAGTCCAGCATTTAGATAAATTAATATAATAATCCTTGGCTGCCCTATATGAAAAGCCTATTAAGAGAAGATTTTCTTGTTTTGACTGCTGTCTAGGTTCAAAACACAGGGTTTCTTCCACTATCTATCTGTATATTTATCCTTAGATAAATTATCCAAACACTTTAGCATTTGTATCATTGTCTGGAAATGATGATGTTGTTTTGGATCATCAATTAGTCTTCTTCTTTCTCTAATGTCCCTGGATTCTTTCATACTTCTACATTATGTTGGTCCATTTTCAAATTTAACTTCATGGAAACTCTGGCTGAGAAGTTAAGAGAACTTTGACCTATTTATGTTAACAGTCATCTGTAGGAGCCTCATACTTCATACTTCCTGCACTCATCCAGATGCACTCAGCATTTAGCAATCACCCAAATGCACTCAAGATTCTAATTCAAGGCAAACAAAACAATTCTACTGATGTAAAATTTTGAGATTAAAAGAAAAATGTAATCTCTTTAGGAAGATGGAATTGGGGAAAAGAGAAAGAACTAAATAGCTATGTTTGAGTTTCCCAAGTAAATAAAACTAAATTTAAACTGGAAATATCACAAAATTCTCTTCAACATGACTTTTATTAAAATTTTGATTATTTACTTAATGAGGAACTGTATACTAATATTGGCAAAAACTTTCATTTTAAATTGTTATAGTAATACATGTGCAATTAACTAGAATTAGCTTGCATGTCTAGATTTTCAGCTTGAGCAATGACAAAGGTCTTTCTGTAATTGATTTGCATAGCTGGCACACACCCTATGGGGAAAGACGGCAACCAAATACAATTCAGAATTGTTGCCAAGAACTCTTGTTACTTGATTTGGAAACTCTTAGGAGGAACCTCTAGGGTCTATCCTGTCGTACTTTACACATAGGAGATACTTAATAAGCATATTTGAATAAATTAATGAATGGGGCGTTGTGGCACTCATTCTGAGTTTGTGACACTAGTGGCCCTGCTTTATAACTTTACAAAAGAAAAACCCAAGAAGAGAACAAAATATGATGCTGGTCCTAAAGGAACTTGTCTCTTTAAGAAACTTTTTAAAGTACTGTGCCTAAAGGAACTTGTTTCTTTAAGAAACTTTTAAAAGTACTGTGTAGCTCTACTATTTCCACTCTAAGATTTAGAAGTAGCCCTGCTAATTGCTGTCCTAAAGAGCAATGATCTCTAAATATTTTTTATTTTGCACCCCATCAATAAAATATATTTATCCACCTCATATTTGTGTATTTATTTATTCATAACTTATATACATATAAATGCCATATGAACACAGTATGCATATTATAACTCATAGAAAATATAAGTTGAAGAGAATGAGATGAAGACAAAATAAATAATTTTTTATATATTATTTTGCTAATTGTAGATGGCTTCATATTACTGTTAACTACTATTTCGAGGCCAAAATACACTCAGGGTTGAAACAGGATGAAAAATGAGGGACTCACTGACTGTCATGCACTCTTCCCTCAGGACCCTGCAGGACAAGTGACTGATGTGTGCCCAAGTAAAGGACCAATGTCAATATATATATATATATCTTAGTAAAGATTTAGATCTAATTTTATATAAAATTAAATATGAATGAGGGCATTAATATTTTCTTCTGGCTTCTTAATAGATCATCTTGCTGACTCACAGGGATTCCTGTAGCCTCCTTGAGCAGCCTGTCTGGAAAGAAGGCCCACAAGCCACATAAAGAGGAGAGAAACCCCAAGGACAGTGGGTATGAATTTGCAGCCCAGAACCTATATAGAGAATAACATATATCTTTGTTCTTCTGTAACTGAACTTGATTACTAACTTCACTTCCCATTTTTACCTAAAAGCAGAAAACTTTATATGGTCACTTTTTTGCACATTTAGTAAAATTCTTGATTATTGAGACATTTTAGGTTTTCCCCAAGTCGATTCAAGGATTCCCTCCTCCTTCTCCATGAGGTTGCATCTAAGATCTAAAGACAGGGAATGAGATGAAAGGGCAAGGGGCCAGGGGCCAGGGGCCATGAAGGAAGTGCTTGTTGTGGTGGCATCACAATATCTAGTCCACAGTCATCTTCTTTGGACATTGGCCGCACTCACCCTGCAGCGTATACAGTGCTGAGGTTTCCTGTCCCACGTGAGAGAAAGGACAGCGTCAAGAAAGATTCCAAGATTTTGGCAGGAGCAACTTATTGAATTGTAATTCCATTCAGAGCATTTAAAAAACCTAGAGAAAAACTGGTTTTGGAGGGGTAAATCATTTCTCATTTGGAAATGATAAGCTTAAGATGTCTATTATGTATTCAAGGCAGATATCAAGTAGCCTTTTGAATATGGCAGTCTAGAGCTCAGAGGAGAGATTTAAGGATAAGATATACATTTTGGAGCCACCAAATCATATCATTGATCTTTAAAGCCATGGGACTGGATTAGATCATCAAACTCTTAAGTTCTGAAGAGTGAATGTGGACAGTACAGAGAAGTGATTCAAAGACTGAGCCTTAGGAACTCTTCATTAATAAATCAGGAAAAGTAGGAGGTTCCAGACAAGGAAGCAAAAAAAAAGTTGTCAGTGGAGTGGGAGGCAAACAAGGATGGTGTTATGTACCAGAAGCCAAAGGAAGAAGAACTTCAAGGGGAGGGACTGATGAACTTTGTCAAATATGGATGAGAAATTGGGAGAGATGAAGACAGAGCTGATCTTCAGATTGGGTCGTCTGGAGGCCACTGATCCCTCTGATAGGAGTGAAGAGAGTGGGTTCCAGAGAAACTAAGAGAGAAATTGGACGTAGTGAGTACAGACAAGCCTTTTGAAAAGTTTTTCAAAGAGAAGAACACATAAATTGGGGAAGTGGCTGGAAGGTTATGTGAAGTCATGGAAACTGGTTTTGTTTTGTTTTTTCCCCTGCTGCACCAAGCGTCATGCAGAATCTTAGTTCCTGACCAGGGATGGAACCTGTACCCCCTGCAGTGAAAGGGCGGAATCCTAATCACTGGACCACCAGGGAACTCCCAGTTGGTTTGGGGAGTATTACAGCATGCTGGTATGCCAGTGAGAATCATGCAGTGGATTGGGAATGATGACCAGAGAGGCTTGGACACTAGGGACAGTAAGGCTATTCCTAATGATAGCCTCCTAGGGACAATCAGTGTCAGCCCTCTTTACAGCTTTCACAGAGAAGGTGTCATTGACTATCTGTGGTAGTAAAACGTGAGAGAGGTGGGGAGCAGTGGTGGTCTCAGCAGAGGCACGGAGCGCCCTACAGTCTGCCTTAGAGCTTGCTATGGGCAAAGTCAAAGTTTGACATTGTACAACTTTGTAAAGAGTGACACTATGCACCAAAGTGCAATAGGATAATATATTTTGCACTGTTTAACCATTGTGTTTTTCACCCTGGGAATGCTCTTTTGTTCCATTACTCTTTCAAACCAGACTTCAAGGCACCTATTGTCACCACTGAAGAACAGGGAAGGAGAAAGGCAAAAAGAAAGTTTTGGAAGCTAATAACACTTTGGAGTTGAAAAAGTCTGACCTTTTGAATTACTTGAAGTTCTTATGCAAGTTAAGAAAAAGGGTATAATTTCAGGAGAGAAATGCTTGAGAAGGTGGAAAGGTTTGAGAACTACAGGGCAGTGAAGGAGTTGTCTTAGGAGGAGGGATATTTCTGCCATTGAAACAGGAGGGATGGCAAGCGCATGGGCACAGAAGCAGGAAAACTGGTGGATGTGATGTGAGAAAATGAGGAAACACCTGCCTGATTTTCTTCTATGAAATACAATACATTCATCTGCTGAAAACAAAGTTTAAATGAATTGAGATTATCCAGCATTGACAGAGATTAGGTAGAAACCACTTTGCGGAACTCCTATTTGAAACCAAATTTGAATTTAGAAAAATAAAGTTACATTTCTTATACAACTGAGTCTTGTGGGCTAAAGCACTACCCACTGGATGCAGAAGCCTGTCTATAACAAATACATACACTACAGAACCAGATCATATTGAGGTGATAGATGGGAGAGAACTGGCATGTGGGGATGAGGCAGACTCCAAAGTCAATACCAGTTTCAGAAAAACTGCTGGATTGAGTGTTAGCAGACTACTGACTGCTTTGCATTTTCTAGGCAGATGCAGGGGAACCTACATAAGGAAAGAAACAAGGGTCAACAGTCTTATACATTGTCACAGAGATTCAATTCTCTGAACCCCTGGAGAACACCTAGGAAGGAGTGAAAGCTTTATTTAGAGCCCATTCCTTAGGCTCTGAATTTCTTTTCAAAGCTGTCTACAAGGGCTTCCCTGGTGGCGCAGTGGTTGAGAGTCCGCCTGCCGATGCAGGGGACACGGGTTCATGCCCCAGTCCGGGGAGATCCCATATGCCGCGGAGCGGCTGGGCCCGTGAGCCATGGCCGCTGAGCCTGCGCGTCCGGAGCCTGTGCTCCGCAACAGGAGAGGCCACAACAGTGAGAGGCCCCCGTACCGCAAAAAAAAAAAAAAAAAATCTGTCTACAAAAGCACAGCAAGACAGAGTTCCAGTTACCTTGCAGAGCTGTCATCAAGCAGCCTGGGGTATGTGCCAGGCGACAGATCGCGCTTTGGGAGAGAGGTTTAGACTCCATGGTAAAGCCAGAAAGAACCGCTTAGTCGTCCCCAAGAGAAAATTGTTTCAGACAGCTGTTAAGCTTTAAGTCTGGCATAAGCATTTTTCTCTTTCTTTGCCTTTATGGAAGGAGCATTTTATTCTTGGCTGAGACTTAAAAAGAGACTACAGCTCAAACAACAGAGACCAGGCAGGCTTAGGCAGACTCAACAAATCAGAGAGGGGCCCCTGACCCTATGCAGCCCAAGCTCAGCCAGCGTTTTCTTGATGGCAAAAAATTAGGTCATCACTATGTGGAAGAAGTGGATACAGCTTTGTTTGTTGTCTATAAACTCTAAGTGCCATAAAGTTTGGTTTGTCGGGTGGAAGAGAGACTATTCCGATTCACACCTATTGCCCTGGCATAATTTTCCTTTTCAAAGGTGTCAGAAGCTTAGACAAAGGGTACAAAGCACCCTGTGTATAAGCAAAGCCAACTCTTCACCTCTTATGCAAGAGCTTTCACTGGAGCTTATCCCTGAAGAACGGCTTCAACCTGCATCATGGCCAATGTCCCCAGAGACGGGCAAGAAAGGATGGGAGAAGTTTAGGCCAGCACGTGAAGGTGGAAAACCCCTATAAAGTGACTGTCAATGCTAGTGAAGGGCATTGCATATGAAACCCACTACTTAGGCTTAACCTTGGAGCGAGGGGAGGAAATGTCACCCAGAGAAGCACAGGCTACACTGTGTCATGAGGAAGTTACTATTCTCATGAAATAGATTCTGTATAAGAAACTGGTTTTCACCCTTTTGGAGACTGCAGACAGGGATAAACATACCTCCAGGAGAAGTCAGTTTTCTTCCCAGAACACAAAGACTTATTAGAACAAAATAATATTTTGCAATATAAATCATTGATTCTTTCTTTTTGCTCCTTAGCCTTCTAGTAATCAGATTAGTAAATTACTTTGCTAGTCAGCTAAGCCTTCGGGGAGGAGCCGTGCCCACAGAGAAGAGCAGGGAGAGGGTGTTGGGGTGGAAAGCTGGGGAGGGGCAGTGGATTCTCAGTTACAGAAGCCAAAACATTTGGGTATGGGCACCCAGGGACATCAACAATAGATCTGCAGGAAAGCCTGAGGAAATAAGAGCCAGTCCGTTAGCTCAGATCTCAGAAGATCCATAGGAAGTAAAGACTACCTGGGCTGGGGGGAAAGGATGGGAGAAGAGAAAGAAGGAAGACGAGCAGGAAGCCAGAGAGCTTGGGAGCTAGTGAGTCCCCGCTAAGGCCCAGTGTCCTCCACTGGCTTCCTTTCCCCGGCCGAGTTCTAAGGTGGAATACAGGACAGAAATCCTCTACTATACATTTGGATGGATCTGAGAGACAAAGAGTCACTGCCTTGGTGCTCAGATGGAGTGAGAGGAGTTGAGTTCCCTTCTTACCCAGCAGCACAGCTGAGCATTAAATAAAAGTGGCCTTTTGTATTATCTAACATGTCTGACCCAGCATTTTCCCAAGCTAAATGTGCTGAAAAGAGGTGTGAAAATAGCTAAGTGTGAAGTGAAACCAGAAAGGCCTTTTAGACAGGATGTGGTAGTAACCTGAGTAGAAACTTTAAAGGAATGTGACTTCTCAGCAAGGATGCTAGCAAGCAGGCAAAGATGATGAAAATCAAGGACGAGATGCATGCCCACCTACCGTGCTTCCCTATGACCCATCACCTCTTAGGACCAACATCAAGGATGAGGGCAGAGGTAATCATAATAGTAGAAAACATATAGGGCTTTCTCTAGACCGAGCACTAGTCTATGCAGTTTACATATATTAACACATTTAATCCTCACAACAACCCTATGATGTAGGTACTGCTATAAAACCTATTTTACAAATGAGGAAACAGACACACAGAGGTTAAGAATAAAAATCCTGAATTAATTTAGATTAAGTAGAACTTACTGACATCAGTTTCATGATCTCTTCTATACTAGAGTGATCAAAGAAAAAATTTCAGTATACATATATATTCATGTACATTTATGTGTGTATAAATTTCTTATAGCTGAATTTTCACACAAAGATTTAAACTCACTAAAAAGATGACTAACGTGAATTTTTAATTATGAGGTATTATGTATAACAGGTAATTGAGAATCAAAGTAACAGCATATTTAGCACAAAAACACAGAAAAACTCAGAGTAACTTAAGCAATCCAGAAGAACAGGAAAAACTCCACAGCATAAACCTAGTCTTTCAACTTTTCCTTATTATCCCATTTATTAGCTACCTCCTGACTTCATTTATCTCTCTTCATGGGCCTTCCCCAAAAGTAAACCATTCCAGTCCTGCTCTTATCAACACCTTAAATTCTTTCATGACGTCCAGGTTTAGAGCAAATTTCTTGTCTTGTCAGTTCGTCCTGCCTTTAACACTGCTGGATCCCAGAGTAAGAGTAAAAATGGAGGCCCACATGCTGTTAAATATATGTCCTGTCTCCCTGCCTTGACAAATACACCTTCATAATGATTCCCTGCCTTGACAAATACACCTTCCTAATCCAAAGACATATGTAATTGTATGATTTCATAAGGATGAAAATTAGCAAAATGTCGAAGACAAAAGAATTGTTATTATTGCACACGTCTGATTGCACTGCTAATGAACTATCAATGGATGGATGACTAATAATGAAAAGCATAATTTATAAATTATACAATTATTCAAAAATATATTTTCTTATGTTCATTTAAGCAAAATAATTATATTGTGATAATCAAGATTTTTCACTTATTTTGTGTTCTATTGGCAGCAATTATTCTGGAGGATTAAAAGATAGTATGTACTTATATTCAAAGTATACAAATTCTGAATATAGTTTTTTAAAAATAAATTAAAATTAGATAAACAATAAGGTCCTACTGTATAGCACAGGGAACTATATTCAGTAGCCTGTGATAAACCATAATGAAAAGAATATGAAAAAGAATATATATGTCTAACTGAATCACTTTGCTGTATAGCAGAAATTAACAACATTGTAAATCAACTATATTTCAATAAAATAAAAAAAAATTTTTTTTGAAGATACCACCATATTCTGTAGATTCTAGTAATCCTAACGCCCTAATCTCATAGAACTCCACTGGATTACAAACATCAAAAGTGAAAAAATTAAAATTAATTTAAAAAAATTAAAAGTATTTTCAATGTTTTCAAAGCATTTTTCTTCTGAAATATCCAATTTTATCTATTAAAATTATAAAGCAAATACAAATTTAAATTAATGAATATTAAATTTATTAAAATTAATGAATACTAAATGTTTTGTTTAATTTTAAAATTTACATAAGCTCATTATATATGTTAATAAATTTAAAACTACTCATAATTCTAGCATTCAATTTTCATCTAGTTGAACTGGTCTCACAATTTACATGACATCTAAAAGTAATACAAATTGCTCTGTTCCTTGCCACTGTGGAGAGAACAAGTGTCAGTCGTGGCCAATCCAAGCACCTTCTTTCTGTAGCTAAAAGGTTCAGTACTGGAACATGTCTCAAGTCAGACTGACCAAAGTATTCCAGAAATTATTTGCTGGAACTGTTGGGGAACAACAGTGTCTTTCCCCTGTGGGATGTTTAAGCTGGAAGTCAAGCGTCTGGAGTCATTGGTGGCCATCTTGTCAATCATACATCTGGTCCTAGTGTGAAAAATCAAAGTCAGGCAGAGGTAAGCGGAACCAAACGAGAGGGTCAGAGCCCTGTTGACTTGCTTGAGCTCCTGGCCACAGCCGTGAATAAACCAAACACACACACGAGGGCTAAGAAGTGTAGTCAGAGCCCAACAGAATTATTGAAGGTCTGGACCCCCTTTTTTACAAGTTGGCTACACTTCTGGACTTACAGTTATACAAATCAATAAGTTATTTTTGCTTAAATTCAGACTGAGTGTCTGCATCTTGCAATCAAAGAGCACTGATGGGGCTTCCCTGGTAGCTCAGTGGTTGAGAATCTGCCTGCCAAGGCAGGGGACACGGGTTCGAGCCCTGGTCTGGGAAGATTCCACATGCCGTGGAGCAACTGGGCCCGTGAGCCACAACTACTGAGCCTGCGCGTCTGGAGCCTGTGCTCCGGAACAAGAGAGGCCATGACAGTGAGAGGCCTGTGCACTGCAATGAAGAGTGGCCCCCGCTTGCCACAACTAGAGAAAGCCCTCGCACAGAAACTAAGACCCAACACAGTCAAAAATAAATAAATAAATAAATAAATTTATTTTTTTTAAAAAAGAGCACTGATGAATACTTTAATCTATAATAACACAATTAAGATGATTAACTATTGATTCATATAACAGATGGGTCTAGATACTATTTAGGCGTGCCAAGGTGGAGGAAGATGGAGCAGGAGCCTGTGCTCTGTCCTCAGTGGTGATGTGGGTGGTGCAAACTGTACCATCATAAAGAGTGTGCATTACGGACCCTCTCCCAGCTAGTTAGTAGTAAGTGAACTGTGAAGCAAAGGTTAATTGGTTTAGTGTCCTCAAATAACAGACGTTTAAGAGTTCATTAAAGGTTTGAAAATAGTGAAAGTACATGGTGTGAATGACATCACATGACACGAAGAAGAAAGTCACCACTTCACTTTTTTTTTTTGGCCTTGCCACAGGCTTATAGCATCTTAGTTCCCCAACCAGGGATTGAACACGAGTCCCCTGCATTGGAAGTGCAGTCTTAACCACCGGACCGCCAGGGAATTCCCAAAAGTCACCATTTCAGAACCCCCATCTCTGCTGCCAGCACCTTCTATTGATTCACACCTTCCAGAGAACTCAAAATCCTGAACTTGTGGGACAAGTTGCAGTATTCCAATTATCTTATTTTGAGAGATAGATGTTTTTAAAAATAACAATGGGAAAACTGAGGCCGTAATAGTTATGAAAAATAAAAGAAAAATGGAATACTTGGGAAAAACCATTTTAATTTACCAATCTCTGTGAGCATTAGCACATATATAAGAAATATTAAAATACAGATTAAATACAGCTTTTTTTCTTTATTGTGAAATATGCTTGACTACAAACAGCAAACTTAGAATAACAAACCATTAAGTTTTAAAATCCTGATAATCATTGCCTAAGTGACAATGTAATCCCAACAATAAAGTTGAATTAATTCATTATTGAAGAGACACAGAAAAATACTAATTTGATTACATTAAAATGTTTTTGACAGTATATTAGAAATCAAGATTTAAATCTTTTCACTGATTTAAAGGCAATAAGGATGACCATAGGAAAAAGGTGTTATATACGAGAGCATAATGATAGCCAGTTTTAAAAAGTATGCTGTCATTCTTACCAAATATTAAAAACTTATGACTGATCTTAGGCTTGGTAAATCTTAGTTACTGGATATCTTTTATTTTTAATATATTCTCAAAATTCTGTAAGATACTATGAAAAATATAGCTAGAGATAATATAAATTTATTTATTTATTTATTTATTTATTTATTTATTTATTATTACATGGTAGTTTTGTTCTATTGTGCTTAACTCATCTAATAGAAAATGTATGTTCTTAGTTAAAAAAACATGTTTTATCCTAATACCTCCATATTTTTTGGAAATTAAGTAGTCTAATTATAAGTAGCTATGGATTTATTGTAAATATATCAAAAAAACTAGAATCTCTCAAGAATCTTATATGAAAAATAAACAATGTAATTACACCATCCAGTTACTTGACTAGTGAAAAAGTCAGTACTTTTAGGTAAACTTACAAGTAGTTGAGTTCTTAAAACTATACAGCTAGGAATTTTAGAGACCTGTGGGCATTACCACAAAATTTGAAAAAAATAATAATATACCTCTGGAAAATACACCTGAAATAAATTTCTTAATTTCCATAAATAGAATCTCATGTTCAAAATTTCAAAATAAGATACAGAATTTAATATACAATGGTGATAAAACAAACATTTTAACAAACATTGATGAATTTTTAATTTAGATTTTTGTTTTGTTTATATATATTACATACGTGTATATATACATATATGTTGAGGCATGTATTACAGCAAATATGCACTGTATATACATGTATGTATGTGTATACATATATGTATATATATATATACACATACATTCTTCCTATAGAATGAAGTATTGAGTCAACACAGTCTAGAGTTAAGTCTTTGCTAAAGGAAAAATCTAGAAATATTTTTCATTGTGGTTCCCAAAATGGGATTGCTAGACCCATTTTCCAGTGTTATTAAAAACTGTTTGAAGCATGTTAAGGACTACTTAACATTTCATCAATACATTATCCTACTGCTCATTAAAATATCTGTGTCTTAACAATTCCACCAACATGAAACAATAATTTATTAAGATTAAACTCAGTAATGTACTAGGCTCTGTGCTAAGCACATTACAGTAATATCACTTAAACCATCGTTAACTCCTCATGAGTTACGTGCTAGTGTTATTTTCATTTTACAATGGGAAAACGGAGACTTGCCTGAGGTTTATCATCTTAAAAGATACAGCAGCTATTCCAGTAGGGTTTGTCTGTCTCAGATCTCATGCTTTTAACCACCACACCATATTGCTTTAACTGGGCTAATTCAGTAGTCAAAAAAAAAAATTTGTATTTTATTCACATTCCCTTATTTTTTTCAGACATGTGTTTTTCCTCCTTTGTGAACTATTTTCTGATATCGTCACTCATTTATTTTTTAATTTGAAAAATGCTTTTCTTATTGTTTCTTTTATATTGTGTAATTGTAAACATTTCTCTAATTTTTATCTTTCTTTTGTTTTATATAATGAATTCTTAAATAATAAAACCTACAGCATTTTTCAGAATAGAATTTTTAGAAGAGCATCTAGGCTAATTCCTTCATGTAATATTTGAGGAGAATCAAAGTCACACACTCAACTAATTGCTAATCTCTGAGTATAACCTGTGAGGCAAAGTATACACTATATTAATATTATAATACCTAATTTGACCAGAACTTTCCAAACTGTTTTATTACGATCATTATTGAATTACATTTTTTTTACTCTTTTGTAAGATTTACTTACAATTAAAATGTGTGGCTATCTTGCTCAACTAAAACATAAAAAGACCTAAAAAAAGTATACATACATACATAAGTTATGTTTAAGTGATATAAAATATGCAGAGATATGTAATATATATCTGACTTTTTTTCTCATTTTCTATTTTCTACCTAGATCCAGGAATAAATAAATACAATTAAAGCAAAAAGCCACCATGATTTTCTTGGCTTTGTCTCCCTCATTCCTATTTTGGAAAAAATATTGACCTTGATCCAGATAGGTGGCCTGGATTATGAAAAATAAACAATGTAATTACACCAATAGCTGCTGTATCTCTTGAGATGGTAAACCTCAGGCAAGTCTCCATTTTCCCATTGTAAAATGAAAATAACACTAGCACGTACCTCATAAGGAGATTAACGATGGTTTAAGTGATATTACTGTAATGTGCTTAGCACAGAGCCTAGTATATACTGAGCTTAATCTTAATAAATTATTGTTTCATGCTGGTGGAATTGTTAAGACACAAATGAGAGTTGGGACTTCCAGGAATGTTGTAAAAAAAAAGTCCACATTCAGCGGAAAGCTGGACTAGATATCTTTTGGGACACTTCCAAGGCTAAGATTTTCAGATTCTTTTAGATTATGCCAGTCACTTTATCATATTTAAAGCAGTAAATTCCATGTAACACTGTTAAGCTAAAAAAAATTGCAGTATTAGAACAGTTCCAAAAGGCTGAGTATTACATTTACTTTGCTTCCAGTCCTTCTAGATTTACTGTTTTTCTATGTTAGATGAAAGAAAGGAGGAATAAATAATTGACAAAGTGAATTCCAAGGTGGAAGTCCAAACATTTGCCAAAAGCAAAAGATAATTTTTTTGCTTTATGCTAAACTTTTCCAATTTGTTGTCTATAAGCATAAATATTTATGATTTAGAGTTTATTCTATCCCACAAGATAGAATATGATTTTGGAAGTTTCCCTCATGGATACCTGTGTTCATGTGAAGGAAAAATAGGGTGACACAAGCAAGGTATGTTTCCAAACAACAGCAAAAATTCTCACACTCTTAAGTCCTGTTTTTGTTTATCAAAAAGAGACGTTGTGAATCATCCTGGAAGACAATCCTTCTCACTCCTGTTGCCACCTGCTTCCTCCCACACTACTCCAAACACACACACACACCCCACACACATGCGCACACCCCACACACATATCCAAAACCGAGAATTCAGCCCTCAAAATACAAGAAGACAGATTGTAGAAATGGGTTTATATATAACAATGTAATATTAATATTTTCTGGAAAATAGAGTAAGTTATAGGAAAGACATTCAAACAGGAGCTGTAAAGCATTGTTTAATGTTTTGGTTCTTTGTGACAGTGATAATAGGAGCTGCATTTTAATGGAAGGTAAAACACTGCTTTGTAATGTGAAATTTTTTTTTTTGACTCTACATTACGTGACCTCAAGTGTACCAAGCTCTTTACAGTGGAAAAATGTTTTTCAACACCATTCTTGGCAAACTGCAAAGATGACCTCACATTGCCAAATGGGCTCACAGCTGTTTCCTAATTTACTTTTTCCACGGTTTGTTACTCGATGTTACACATACTATTGTGCCATCCTAGACTAATCTGGCTTCTCAAAAATCTCACCATGGGACTTCCCGGGTGGCGCAGTGGTTAAGAATCCGCCTGCCAACGCAGGGAACACGGGTTCAAGCCCTGGTCTGGGAAGATCCCACATGACACAGAGCAACTAAGCCCATGCACCACAACTACAGAGCCTGCGCTCTAGAGCCTGCGAGCCACAACTGCTGGGCCCATGCGCCTATAGTGCATGCTCCACAACAAGAGAAGCCACCGCAATGAGAAGCTCGTGCAACACAAAGAGGAGTAGCCCCCGCTCACCGCAACTAGAGAAAGCAGGCGTGCAGCAACGAAGACCCAAAACAGCCAAAAATAAATAAATAAATACATTTACATTAAAAAAAAATCTCACCATGCCTGTGTTTCAATTTTACTGTTCCTCTCCTATTACCTTCCAAAATTGTTGAAGTCAACCATTTGTTTGCAGAAAAGCATAATATAGAAAATATGGTGCTCATAACTAATATGCCTGAAATGTATTTGTTTTCCAGTTGATACTGGTAGAGCCAACAGATTCTAAATTCAGTATGTTCTTCAATACTTATTCAGTAAAGAGAGAACCATTCCTACTTGTTTCCTAGGCAACCATTTGGTGAAAAACCTGCAGTAATATATTTTTTCTCTCCATTTTTCTATTTTTCTAGAACTGCCTAATTTGTTCCCCTTATTTTCCAATATCCACTCCTCCTCACATTTCCCTTTATTCATTATCTTTAGTATTTCTTCTTCTCCTCTTGCTTTTCTCTCTTATTCTCTTTTCTTCCATTAATTAGCTAACTTTCCTTTAGGAAAGAGTTCAAAACAATTACTTGCCTTTAAAGTTGTCCTATTAACTACCATCTGGTAACTGTTTCGTTCCTTTTTTAGAAAATCCACACAGGCCTTTCGTGGATTTGGAAATTCTACTCACTTATGCTACCAGAGCATGGTTGTGTCCCCAGCTTATTAAAATGCAGAAGACTTAGTGACAGAGACAAGAGGGGTTCAGACTCTAATTTCTACATCCGCCTGCTTTCTCTGAAGACTGAGGGCATTTGAAATGAAATTTTTTAACACCAAAAACAAAGAGAAAGGGCAAAGAGGAGAGATTACTTTTGTTAGCAGATTACTAACTAAGGTAAATTAGATATGCAAGAAATACATCACCTGTACCGGGAGGAGATGTGTGAAGGCTGAGCTGGCATTGTACGAACTGAGGTTTCTTGCCGCATCTAGGTCATTTTCTCTGATATGGAGATTTTTTTTGACAGAGTTGGCCAGTTTGGGTTAGTTGCCACCCATTTCCCATTTATTGACTGAGCATAAAGTGTAAAATATTTTTATTTATATTACTTAGGAAGATAAAGGAGATTGATAGTTTCATTGCATTGGTTCACTACTCAAAAAACATATATATTTTTTTCCTGTTGCCTATAGGATAAGGTCCAGATGCCTTTCCCAAGTCTCTAGAATGTACTCTGAATCTCATTTCTAATCTTATTTGCCATATCTCCCACTACTTCTCTGTGTACCTCAGTGCCAACCACACTGGCCCATTTCTCTCCAAATAGGACATGCGCATTTCGCCTCCTCTCAGCCTTTGTTCACATCTGAAACACGCTCTTCATTAGGGGAGGCAGTAGATACTCTACAAGAGCACCCAGAAAGGCAGCCACTGATGGCTTTCTGTCCTCTCTCTTTTGACCATTGTTGCCAAAAGACATCAAATGTGGTTAAGTCCAGAGACATCTAAGAATAGGGATCAGGTGGGGTGAGGAGGAACAGGGAGATTATTTAGAAGGGTGTAAGTCTTAAGAAAGGGAGAGGAACGTCTTTATGGTCGCCAGCCACTCAGAGGGGGTGGCTCCTTATCTAGCGTGACGAGTAATGTATCAGGACATGTGTCGATGTGGAGCTGCCTATGTCTATATCTCGAAGGAGCAGTGAGGGGAGGGTGAAGACAGCTTTGGAAGCCACTCAACCGAATTAAATTAAGTGAAAGTTTAATATGGCATTACTTGCTATAGAAACTCTGATCATTCCTTCACTTATTGCTGATAATTTATATTATCAATCATTTGTTGAGTATGCAGTTGTGAAGACTGCACACACAATGGCCAGTCTGTCTCTTCTCAGCCAGAAAACTGAAATAAGTAGCACAGAAAAAATTAAAAACAAAACAAAATATGAATTTGTAAGTTAAAATATATATGTCACTACTGCTGACAGTTTTATTCTCTCAAAATACCTCTTAAAATGAGTCCAAAAATCAGAGGCTATCAGAATTAGAATTATTTAAAAGACTTTCCAATAACTTCATTCTACATATAAGAAAGCTAAAGTCCAAGAAATAAAGAATGCTTGTATTTGAAAAAAAATATCTGTGAATGGAAAAGAACCTCTTTTTCTAGGGGTCTATGCTCTCTGATGGAGCAATTCGCACCCCCCCACCCTCCTCCTCACACTATCTCCTGGCCAAACACCTAAGCATCCATTGCTTTAGGGAAGAAGGCGTTCACACTGGAAGAATGGGACCATTCATTTAATTACCAGGAGGGAGGGTAAACATTAGAGGAGGAGACCCAAGGCCATCTTGGCTCTAGGAGCCTGGTAGGAAGATGGCATTCGTGTAGGGAAGGTTGGAGCTGGGAAGCAAGTGGGCTACACTCAGTGGAGAGGAAGTTAGTGTTTCTTGCTCTCTACATTTAGTGTCGTATTTGTTTTAAATCCAAGGAGTGACAAGAGGCACGAAGAGAAGAAGCTCATCCCCATGATTAAACCAAAGCCACCAAAAAGAGGCAGTGTGGCAGGCTGGGAGCGGGGAGCAGCCTGGAAGGGGCAACATCGATGGAAGTAAGAGAACCCCAAGGAAAAGGAGAAGGGGGAAGAGGTTCAGAGCTGAATTCTGCACCAGCTAAGTATGCTGACTGACTGGCTTAAAGTCTTGTCTTTGAGCACACCCTCAACTTCAATCATCATTTTAACCTTTTAACTAATCTGTGCCTGTTTCCTCAACTATAAAATAGGGACAATAATACCTATATCATGGGGTTGTGAGAATTAAAAGAGTTAATATGGGTAAGACACTTAGAACAGTAACAGTGTCTGGCATATAGTAATCGCTGTATAAGCGTTCTCATTTGGGGAGATGATATGGGTTATATGTAAAAGCACAGATTCTAGATTCAACCTGTTTTGGTTTGAAACTTGGCTTTGCCATTTACTAGTGTCAGAGAGGAAGAAAACCTCCTCTACCCTTCTACGTTCTTCTGGTTGGTCTAAGAATTAAATTGACGTGAGACGTTAACAGGAGAAAATCAAATTAAATTTCATTAAGTACAGAACTCCACGTACATGAGAGGGTCAGAGACAGGAAGGTAAAATGAGGTTTATATGCCATCCCGAGCTAGGGAATGAGGTTGGGGCCTGGGGCTTCCCAGGAGAGGAGGGTCATTCACATGACGTATGAGGAAGAGCAGATGTTGGATAATAAGATGTTTGCCCTGCCACATAGATGGGGCCACTTAGATAAAATTTATCTCTGGTAATAACTCTTTTTCTCAGAAAAATCCCCATCTTAAATCCTTTTAGGGAGTTAAGGGAGGGGCAGTAATTCCTCTTGAACCCATAGGGTCTCCATGGCCTTTAGCTCAAAATAATATACATGCCAAAGCGGCTTATCTTGGGGAGGCCCCTTCTGAAACCTTAGGCTAGTGTGACCTTGGGCAACAACTCCTCCAGGCCTGTTTTTTCACATGTAGGGCTACAGTTAGAATTAAACTCATATAAAGCACTGGGCACAGTCTTTAATGCATATTAAGTGTTAGCTGTTCCTGCATTACCTGTCCCTCCTCCTCCCTCTTCACCTGCAGGTGGCCCATCACTGAATGGGGAAATTTGCGTCCAGTGAAAACACTCCAGGGATATCAAGAAGCTGTGTTCAGGGTCTCTTATCCCAGCGGGTTCCTTGCCAAGACTATTTGGCCAGCATCTCCTTTGTGCACCCAACTTTCCCACACAACAGACAAGGATTTGTGGGGAAAGTTTCCCCTATTTCCCTTCCTGCAGTTGGAAGACCAGGAATAATCACTAGGATAATCCTCATTTGGTTTTCATGAGACCCACCTTTCTCCTAAGTGGAGGGGGAAACTGTTAAGTGATAGAAGATATTTGGAATTAAATCAAAAATATAGCCACACATTCACATACCATTTACTGCTAGGGGCTTTTCAAAGTCTCAAAGTCACAATTGAAAACAGTGCTTTTAACTTGAAAAAAAAAAAATCAAAGGTCAACTTTTAATCTAAGATTGTAGAGAATTGAGAAATGCTTTTTATTTTATTTTAATGAATAAAGCATTTGTGCATAGCTATCTTAAATTTTAAAAAGAAAGAAAGAAATCCAGTCAACCCTGTTATACAGAAAAAAAGAACTTTTTGTTGCATAGAAGAAAAAGTTGTAGTTTTTGTATTCCTAAGAAGCGCATTTTTAAAATGTATTATAGCACCCTCTTCTGGTATCTAAGAGCATAAGATGTCCTAAACAATCAGCCAGGGATTAGCACACTTTTTATTATAATTTCCGTTCTAAACTGTCTCTTAGAAAAAAATCGTGTTTAAAACACTGTGGGGGCTTCCCTGGTGGCGCAGTGGTTGCGCGTCCGCCTGCCGATGCGGGGGAACCGGGTTCGCGCCCCGGTCTGGGAGGATCCCACATGCCGCGGAGCGGCTGGGCCCGTGAGCCGTGGCCGCTGGGCCTGCGC